>NW_025964377.1:440000-779571 GCF_023055435.1 Haliotis rufescens | reverse complement strand
AGGGACAATGTATGTCTTGGTGTCAGGACAATGTATGCTTTAGGTGTCATGCTGGATGTCTGGGACATGTGCTTGGGTCAGGTCATGTGTGCTTGTGTCAGGGGACTGGTATGGCTTGTATGCTGGTGTCATGTATGCTTGGTGTCAGGACATGGTGAATGCTTGGTGTCAGGACATGTATGCTTGGTGTCAGGACATGTATGCTTGTGTCAGGACATGTATGCTTGGTGTCAGGAAGTGTAGTGTTTGCTTGTGTCAGGACATGTGTGCTTGGTGTCATGCTGGTGTCAGGACATGTATGCTTGGTGTCAGGACATGTACTGCTTGGTGTCATGCTGTCAGACATGTATGCTTGGTGTCAGGACATGTGTGCTTGGTGTCATGCTTGGTGTCAGGACATGTATGCTGGGCTTGGTGTCAGGGACATGTATGCTTGGTGTCAGGACATGTGTGCTTGGTGTCAGGACATGTATGCCTGGTGTCAGGACATGTATGCCTGGTGTCAGGACATGTATGCCTGGTGTCAGGACATGTATGCCTGGTGTCAGGACATGTATGTCTTGGTGTCATGCTTGGTGTCAGGACATGTATGCTTGGTGTCATGCTTGGTGTCAGGACATGTAGTGCTTGGTGTCATGCTTGGTGTCAGAACATGTATGCTTGGTGTCAAGACATGTATGCTTGGTGTCAGGACATGTGTGCTTGGTGTCAGGACATGTGTGCTTGGTGTCAGGACATGTGTGCTTGGTGTCAGGACATGTATGCTTGGTGTCAGGACATGTATGCTTGGTGTCAGGACATGTATGCTTGGTGTCAGGACATGTATGCTTGGTGTCAGGACATGTATGCTTGGTGTCAGGACATGTATGCTTGGTGTCAGGACATGTGTGCTTGGTGTCATGCTTGGTGTCAGGACATGTATGCTTGGTGTCAGGACATGTATGCTTGGTGTCAGGACATGTATGCTTGGTGTCAGGACATGTATGCTTGGTGTCAGGACATGTATGCTTGGTGTCATGCTTGGTGTCAGGACATGTATGCTTGGTGTCATGCTTGGTGTCAGGACATGTGTGCTTGGTGTCATGCTTGGTGTCAGGACATGTATGCTTGGTGTCAGGACATGTATGCTTGGTGTCATGCTTGGTGTCAGGACATGTATGCTTGGTGTCAGGACATGTATGCTTGGTGTCATGCTTGGTGTCAGGACATGTGTGCTTGGTGTCAAGACATGTATGCTTGGTGTCATGCTTGGTGTCAGGACATGTGTGCTTGGTGTCAGGACATGTATGCTTGGTGTCATGCTTGGTGTCAGGACATGTATGCTTGGTGTCAGGACATGTATGCTTGGTGTCAGGACATGTGTGCTTGGTGTCAAGACATGTGTGCTTGGTGTCAGGACATGTATGCTTGGTGTCAGGACATGTATGCTTGGTGTCAAGACATGTATGCTTGGTGTCATGCTTGGTGTCAGGACATGTATGCCTGGTGTCAGGACATGTATGCTTGGTGTCAGGACATGTGTGCTTGGTGTCAGGACATGTATGCTTGGTGTCAGGACATGTATGCCTGGTGTCAGGACATGTATGCTTGGTGTCAGGACATGTGTGCTTGGTGTCAGGACATGTGTGCTTGGTGTCATGCTTGGTGTCAGGACATGTGTGCTTGGTGTCAGGACATGTATGCTTGGTGTCAGGACATGTATGCTTGGTGTCATGCTTGGTGTCAGGACATGTATGCTTGGTGTCATGCTTGGTGTCAGGACATGTGTGCTTGGTGTCATGCTTGGTGTCAGGACATGTATGCTTGGTGTCAGGACATGTATGCTTGGTGTCATGCTTGGTGTCAGGACATGTATGCTTGGTGTCAGGACATGTGTGCTTGGTGTCATGCTTGGTGTCAGGACATGTGTGCTTGGTGTCAGGACATGTATGCTTGGTGTCAGGACATGTATGCTTGGTGTCAAGACATGTATGCTTGGTGTCATGCTTGGTGTCAGGACATGTATGCTTGGTGTCATGCTTGGTGTCAGGACATGAATGCTTGGTGTCAGGACATGTATGCTTGGTGTCATGCTTGGTGTCAGGACATGTATGCTTGGTGTCAGGACATGTATGCTTGGTGTCATGCTTGGTGTCAGGACATGTATGCTTGGTGTCATGCTTGGTGTCAGGACATGTATGCTTGGTGTCAGGACATGTATGCTTGGTGTCAGGACATGTATGCTTGGTGTCAGGACATGTATGCTTGGTGTCAGGACATGTATGCTTGGTGTCAGGACATGTATGCCTGGTGTCAGGACATGTATGCTTGGTGTCAGAACATGTATGCTTGGTGTCAGGACATGTATGCTTGGTGTCAGGACATGTATGCTTGGTGTCAGGACACGTATGCTTGGTGTCAGGACATGTATGCTTGGTGTCAGAACATGTATGCCTGGTGTCAGGACATGTATGCTTGGTGTCAGAACATGTATGCTTGGTGTCATGCTTGGTGTCAGGACATGTATGCTTGGTGTCATGCTTGGTGTCAGGACATGTATGCTTGGTGTCAGGACATGTATGCTTGGTGTCATGCTTGGTGTCAGGACATGTATGCTTGGTGTCAGGACATGTGTGCTTGGTGTCATGCTTGGTGTCAGGACATGTATGCCTGGTGTCAGGACATGTATGCTTGGTGTCAGGACATGTATGCTTGGTGTCAGGACATGTATGCTTGGTGTCAGGACATGTATGCTTGGTGTCAGAACATGTATGCCTGGTGTCAGGACATGTATGCTTGGTGTCAGGACATGTATGCTTGGTGTCAGGACATGTATGCTTGGTGTCAGGACATGTATGCTTGGTGTCAGGACATGTATGCTTGGTGTCAGGACATGTATGCCTGGTGTCAGGACATGTATGCTTGGTGTCAGAACATGTATGCTTGGTGTCATGCTTGGTGTCAGGACATGTATGCTTGGTGTCATGCTTGGTGTCAGGACATGTATGCTTGGTGTCAGGACATGTATGCTTGGTGTCATGCTTGGTGTCAGGACATGTATGCTTGGTGTCAGGACATGTATGCTTGGTGTCAGGACATGTATGCTTGGTGTCAGGACATGTATGCTTGGTGTCAGAACATGTATGCCTGGTGTCAGGACATGTATGCTTGGTGTCAGAACATGTATGCTTGGCTGTCAATGCAGACACACTGGGACTGCCTCCAAGGTTGAAAAAATAGAGGAATGTTTTATTCTTCAGTTCTGAAATGATTACTAAGATACAGTGTTAATATACAGCTATATGTAGTCTCCCTGTTACTAAGGTATTGATAAACAGTGTTGATATACAGCTGTATAAAGTCTCTCTGTTAATAAGGTATTGATAAACAGTGTTTATATACAGCTATATGTAGTCACTGTTACTAAGGTATTGATAAACAGTGTATATAGCTATATGTACTCTCTGTTAACAAGCTCTTAATGAACAGTGTATATATACAGCTGTATAAAGTCTCCTTGGTTTTACATTACAATCCCTATATCCCTGGAATATGTAGGGATGTAGGGATTGTATTGTAAAACCATGGCAATTTATTCAGAATACAAAGTGTTATATCCAAAGAAAAAAAATAGAAAGTGTTACATCGGAAAAAATTAATAAAAAGTGTTATATTGAACAAAATAAAATAAAAAGTGTTATATCGGAAAAAAAAGAAAAAAAAAGTGGTATACCGAAATGAATAAACTAAAAAGTGTTATATTGAATAAACTAAACTAAAAGGTGTTATATTGAATAAAATAAAATGTGTTACATTGAATAAAATAAAATAAAAAGGGTTATATCGGAAAGAATACAATAAAAAGTGTTATATGGAAAAAAATGCAATAAATGTGTTATATCGAAAAAAATGAAATAAAAAGTGTTATATTGAATAAAATAAAAACTGTTAAATTTAAATTTAAAAAAAAAAAATGTGTGGTCTAACAATTGAAATATAAAATATAAAAGTTTTCTTTTTGAATTGAGTGCTCTTCACCTGTCTTCTGAGTCTGGTGGAGGGCATTATGCAGGCTGATCTGTAACTGACAGTGATAAGAGACTACCTCAGCTTAATGGATGGTCCTAGCTTTGTCCCTGGTTCCCATTAAGATTTACGAGGGGCCCAGTCGCTCATGTAGACATGATGGCTGTTTTGTCATGGTAAGGTAACATGTCCGCCACCACGGCCGTAATGCTCGTTCTGTTAATGTCCACCATTTTGTTATTATGCAGTACCTGCTGATCCAGCAATAATAGTGGCTATGGCTCCAGGAATTTGAATATGTTATACCTGATTCCCGATGGTAGGGAGGACGCATTTACAAAAGAATGTTGATGTGGTGTGTAGTAAGTTCAGTGGCATTGTGTTGGGGAGCTTGTCAGTGACGTTGAGAGCTTTTCTATGATATTGGTATTAAAGTTCAGTGATATTGTGACGGAGAGATTGTAACAGTGACAGTGTATCCTTGATGTTCAGGGATTTGTCTGGGATTCCAAACTAAATGAACTTGGCAGGCAATTTGGTAAAATTGTTATTTTCCTCAATTTAAAAAAAATAAATTAAATTGTTATTTTTTAAGTTCAGAGGTATGTAAACATTGCATTCAATGCAACAATGTGAAAAATTACCCTTTCCTCTTTGTCTTTTTGGTCTGTCACCTCTACGGAGCCATAGGATTAGAGGTAACAGTATTAAATCATATAGGAAATCTTTAATTTATGTTTCGGATGTTTTACTGACATTTGTAGGTCTCAATAAATCTCTGGATGTAGTAAGTATAATTATTTAACTTCAGTGGTATAGTTATGTGGCTTCAATGGTATAGTTATGTGGCTTCAGTGGTATAGTTATTTAACTTCAGTGGTATAGTTATGTGGCTTCAATGGTATAGTTATGTGGCTTCAGTGGTATAGTTATGTGGTTTCAGTGGTATAGTTATGTGGTTTAAATGGTATAGTTATGTGGCTTCAGTGGTATAGTTATATGGTTTCAGTGGTATAGTTATGTGGTTTAAATGGTATAGTTATGTGGCTTCAGTGGTATAGTAATGTGGCTTCAATGGTATAGTTGTGTGGCTTCAATGGTATAGTTATGTGGCTTCAATGGTATAGTGGTGTGGCTTCAATGGTATAGTGATGTGGCTTCAATGGTATAGTGATGTGGCTTCAGTGGTATAGTGATGTGGCTTCAATGGTATAGTGATATGGCTTCAGTGGTATAGTTATGTGGTTTCAGTGGTATAGTTATGTGGTTTAAATGGTATAGTTATGTGGCTTCAGTGGTATAGTTATATGGTTTCAGTGGTATAGTTATGTGGTTTAAATGGTATAGTTATGTGGCTTCAGTGGTATAGTAATGTGGCTTCAATGGTATAGTTGTGTGGCTTCAATGGTATAGTTATGTGGCTTCAATGGTATAGCGGTGTGGCTTCAGGGGTATAGTTATATGGCTTCAGTGGTATAGTGATGTGGCTTCAGTGGTATAGTGATGTGGCTTCAGTGGTATAGTTATGTGGCTTCAATGGTATAGTTATGTGGCTTCCATGGTATAGCGATGTGGCTTCAGGGGTATAGTTATATGGCTTCAGTGGTATAGTGATGTGGCTTCAGTGGTATAGTGATGCGGCTTCAGTGGTATAGTGATGTGGCTTCAATGGTATAGTTATGTGGCTTCAGTGGTATAATTATGTGGCTTCAATGGTTTAGTTTTGTGGCTTCAGTGGTATAATTATTTAACTTCAGTGGTATAGTTATGTGGTTTCAGTGGTATAGTTATGTGGATTAAATGGTATAGTTATGTGGCTTCAGTGGTATAGTGATGTGGCTTCAGTGGTATAGTGATGTGGCTTCAGTGGTATAGTGATGTGGCTTCAATGGTATAGTGATGTGGCTTCAATGGTATAGTTATGTGGCTTCAGTGGTATAGTTATGTGGCTTCAGTGGTATAGTGATGTGGCTTCAAAGGTATAGTTATGTGGCTTCAGTGGTATAGTGATGTGGCTTCAATGGTATAGTGATGTGGCTTCAGTGGTATAGTTATGTGGCTTCAGTGGTATAGTTATGTGGCTTCAGTGCAGTTTCTTTGCAAGGCATTAAAGCAGTCGTCCCGGGGAAATGGTCGTGTTGTTTGTTACATATAGAACTTGCCTCTGTGGAGCTCACACACGACTCAGGGAGGGGTACGGAGGCTGAGGGTTGCTCAGTACAAGGAATATCCAAGGAATTAATCACGGAGTGGGAGTGGGATGACTCTGGACACTTTAGGGTCAGCAGGTCCACAGTGGATGAAAGTAATCAGGGATCGTAGTAATCAGTGATCACAGCCCAATGAACATTAACTTACATTCGGCAAACTCCGCAAACCCACGCCAGATAAGAGCTGTGTGTTCCTGACTGAGGTGATCAAGTTTGTATGTTCTTCCCTTCATCGTGTTCTTCAAGACTGAAGCGAGATGAAGCTGTGGATCAGTCCCCCATCCCTACCCCCCACCCCCAACCCCGACCCCAGTCCCCCACCCCCACCCTCACACCTTCACCCAACCCTCTTCTCTGCAGGGCTCTCTCAAAATGATTAATATGTTTCCTCTCAAAAATGAGAGAGGTTAAATCTCTATAATTTTGAAAAATGGCCACACTGTGCCGACTAAAGCGGGATAAGGGATCCTGGCGTTACCATTTTTCAAAGACTTGTGGCATCAAAGAGCCAATGGGTTTCCATATGCTTGGACCGCTGGGCTCCATCGTCCAGTCGTTCTGCTCCCCATGCTCCCTGCCATCAGTTGGCTCCACCCGAGTCAAAGGTAATCGGATTAAACATAAACTGCTTTGTTGAACGGAAATGGCATTCTTAGCGTTACGATGGAAGAAGGGAGACATTTGCGGTCTATGTTTATGAATTTCCCAACGATGCCAATCAGTGGAGGGGATATGATTAAACATCTCACAGGAGCCCTAATGACTTGGTGACTCGCCTTCATTGATAATCGACACGTCTTTGACTGATATGGAGGTTAAATCTATTTTTGATATAGTTCAGCCAGAGAACTCGTCTCTACCCCGCTGATGTGCAAGGTCTGAGTAGATAGTCTAAGCGCCGTGCTATTACCACAAACAGTAAATGTCTGTCTTTAATGTGAAATAGATTCGATGGCTTACGACCAGGTTGCTAATGATGATGGCATGATGGTTTGATAGGACTCAAGATTCTAAAGAGGTGTTTGAAACCTCTTAAACTAACAGGAATTGTATATATACCCTCCACTTAAACAACCTGAAAACGCATGAAACCCCACGAGGTAATTTTATAAAATGGGGAGCGCGGTTAAAAAGCCAGACTGTGAAGATTGGCTTATTTTCGTGATTGCTGGGCCTTTTTGAATGCCTGAAGTCTGTTCGTTTACCGTTAACCTTAAATAGGAATTGGATTACCCTGGTTGATGAAATGAGAATCTAATTGTTATGAAGTTGTATGAGCTGCAGATTACATGCATTTAGAAAAATGACTGCACCATTTTATCATAACACAAAATTATAATAAGCGGGAAACTATCTACAAATTACATCAAACTGTTTAAAAGTGATGTAGACATGGTGATGAGGTTGCACATGACTTTTAAACAGTTTGATGGAATTTCTAGCAAATTATTATGAAGCCAATTATATTTTTGTGTCATGATAAAAAGTTAAAGTAATTTTTATGAAGTGAAAGTTTGTTAAAACAGCAGGAGGGAAATTAAACCCAGCATTATCTGATTAAGTTTGTTCAAGAAGTAGTCCGCGTTTAAATAATTAACATGAAGGGAAGTGGCGACTTCAAATGCAGAAGAATTATCAGCCTAATCTGTAGCCTCCCTTACCAAGTAGACACGGGGCGGTCGGGTAGCCTAGTGGTTAAAGCGTTCGCTCGTCACGTTTGATTCCGGACATGGGTACAATGTGTGAAGCCCAATATCTGGTGACCCCCGCCGTGATATTGCTGGAATATTGCTAAAAGCGGGGTAAAACAATACTCACTCACTCACTCACCAAGTAGACACAGAAGGTACAGGGGTACAAACTAACAGTTTTAGTCCTATAGCCCTTAACATGATATCATATAGCAAAACCCTTAAAAGTGACACATTTCTACTAAGTCAAACAGAAGTGTTTACTACTGGGACCCTGAGTTCCCAGAGACTCTTGTGTGATAGATGAAGCCAACATTTATCAAAGAAAATACCTGCTTGTAAAACATCTTTTCTACTACATGTTATACACCATTTGAAAGATCTAATCATATTGTTTATAAATATGAAAGTTCTGTTTATCACATTATTTAAATGATGCATTTACAACTTAATTAAGTTCGTTGTAAATAAAATAATGTAAGCTAACACATTCATAACATCCAGATTAAGGACCAAGGAAGAAAACATTTAACGATTTTCAGCAAATATAAGATTTAATAAAATCCACTTTCCTTTTTTATTTTCATTGTTTACGTAATTGGAAAATTATTTTTAAAAGAATTCTAAATAGTATCTGTTTTCACCCATTTCCCGATAGCAGCGGCTGTCCGCTCAGTAACTTGAAGAAATACCTCCGTTTTCGAAGCTTTGTGTGAATAACACGTTTGTCGCAGACTGACACATGACTCATCACTAGAAAGCTTGTTTTTTCATCTACACGCCCGTAACATACGATTTCTTTGGCTAAAATTTGGTTTCTAATGACGCTTTCTAGCCGAAATCTGCTACAAGCTTCATGATTGGTCACATTTAAGCACGTAACCTCAGGCAGCCAATCCAATCGTGTATGATAAATTTCAGATTTTGATGAAAGATTTTTTGTTAAATTGTGTTATTCCAAATGTTTTAAGCAGGAAATCGCGATCTATATTAAAAATATGGAGCTTCATGCATATATTTTGTCATGAAACATCATGTTCGAGGTGATGAAAGCCGAGATGTCATTTGATTAACATCACATGCGATCACATGAAAAGATGGAAAAAATAACTTAGCTGTAAGTTTGGCAACTTTTAGATTTTATTTATCACTTTATATATTATATTTAAAGATTTGCTTGAAAAGTCTTTATTTTGCTCTTTGACATGTTTGATGTGGACCCGTTGTGTGTCAGAGAATTTTATTTTCAATAACATTGTGGGAAATAGTGAATTATTTTTTAATCTATCGCTAAAAAATGATAAATTTAAATGAAATACGTATTTCATACATTGTGAAATGTAATGGATTTGATAAATGGTATGACAGGTGGGTTAATAAAATTATATACTACGGTATATATATGATACCGGCCTACGGTGTTGAAAGGGTTAACTATTGGGCAGTTTGGCAAGGACAACAGGACTAGTGCCAATTTCTAAGAGACCAATCATTTGTATATCTTGTTTTGGAGATGTATCTTAAAAATAGGTGAGGTGAGGTGAAATTGGGTTTAATGTCGCGTCCAAGATTATTGCACTTATATAGCGATGTGCATGTACGTGTGTGTGTGTGTGTGGCTGCTTGTTCTAGTCCGGACTGATGCCGATTTATAGTGCTAGCTCACAGAGATACCATGCCGCAGTTTAACATGAATACCCCACTCAGACACCGAGCGGACCAGTCCTTGTTTTAGCCCCTTAATGCTGAGCGCCAGACAAGTACCATCTTTTAACATCTTTTGGTATGACACGGCCAAGGATCGAACCCCAGACCTGCTGCTCTCCGGGTAGACGCTCTACCACTAGACCACGGAGGCGGTCGCTCAAAAATAGCAAGTCTCCAAACAACGTCCCAGGGTCCCCCCACAAATGTCAAAGAGTCAGTCCCTGAGGAGAATCAGGCAGCATCTCATTTGTGTGTGCATTTGTGTAGAAAAAAAAGTTTTCTTGAGGTATTGTTAATGACATAAGGAATCGCACATGATTGTCTTTTGATATTAAATGTAGCTACAAGTGTTTATATCAAGCATTAGTGAGTGAGTGAGTTGGGTTTAATGCCGCTTTTAACAGTATTCCAGTTATATCACGGCGTGTCAGCTTAATGTGGGAGGAAAGCCCGAAGTGATGCAGGTGTCAGACGTTTACCACTGATGCTGATGCTATGGTGCTGACAAACCTAGAAACATAATCGGGGGCGAACCGGGATTCGAATCCACAATCATTGGTTTCTGGCGTGACCAAGGGACACAACGCTGCACAGCGAATCGCGTCTCCTTAGACGACTGGGCCACCTGTGCCCCCATCAAGCATTAAGAAGTGATTTAGAAAAGGATGAGAATTTATTGATGTCAACACAATGTTTCGGAGTATACGTATGCTTACTCCTTCATCAGGTGAAAGATGAAGAATTAAGCATCGACACCAAAACGATGTGTTCCTCATAATAAAGACGTTGACATTCACATATTCTCTTCCCTTAAGTGTTAATATATTGGATATCAAAAGACACGAGTGTGAGATTCTAATTATCATCCAACATCTTTCTTCCAACTTCTTCAGTTTGTAAACAGTAATATCCAGCGCCTTGAGTGTACAAAGAAAAGCTAACCAGCCTCAGTGGCAGAGAGATTCGTGACATAATAATAATAATAACTACAGATTTATATAGCGCTGGTATCCAGTTCGAAGAACTGCTCAAAAGCGCTTCATTTGAGTCTACACAAAAAAGAGGCATTACACAGCTAGGAAAACACAAAGCCTCAATACTCCAAGAAAGATTTGGTGAAAAGATAGGTTTTGAGTCTTGATCAGAACAAAGTAGAACTGTCAATGTTCCTGATATCCAATGGCAGCCTATTCCATACCTCAGGGGCAACTTTGGCGAAACTCCGACCTCAAAAAGTCGCCATTCTCACACTAGGCGCAGAGAGTAGGGACTGGCAGCTTGATCTGAGAGATCTCCCAGGCACATACTCTTCAAGAAGCTCGCTGATATAAGTTGGTTTTTGATTGTGTCTCGACTTGAACACAATCAGCATCACTTTATACTGGATTCTCTCATTGATTTTGAGCCAGTGGAGGTTCCGTAGAATTGGTGTGATATGGTCAAACTTTTTGGATTTAGTAACAAGACATCATTTGATTGTGATGTCACAATGGTCTGCAAGCAGTGTGATGCAATTTCTCCTTGCTTGTTCTCTCACCTGATATTTCCTGAGGAGGCCAGTTTTAGATGATACAGGGATAATTGTTGAACAAGTGTTTAATAGTCTTGAGAATGTAAGAAAGCCTTCTTCATTAGATGACGGGTAGAGATCCTAATATTCTTTTTATCCCCCGCCCAACAAAGTTGGCAGGGGATATAGAAACGGGCTCCGTCTGTCCGTCTGTCACATTTTTGTTTCCGGAGCATAACTCATAAACCGTTCAATATTTTTCATCAAACTTTGCAGGTCTGTCAGGTACATGCTGAACTTGTGCCTTTTGCTATTTAGAAATTTTAGAAATTTTTATTTTTTACGTTTCCATGGCAACAAGATGGACTTAGGTTCCAAACTCATCTTTTTTTTACAATTTCCATGACAAGTTCCACCTCGGTTAAAAAAGGTTAGGGTTTGATTAGATTTAATTATGTCATAAATTCTGCAACAGGGGCTGGGGATATAGCCACGTTAGTGGCAAACTCTTGTTGGTTTTGTCTTTTTATACATAGTTATGACGTATTCAGAAGCTTGATGTATTAAGATCTGGGTTAGTATTGGTCTTCGGCAACCGATGCTTGTCGTAAGAGGCGACTACCGGGATCAGGTTGTCAGGCTTAGTGACTTGGTTGATGCATGTCATCATATTCCGATTGCTTAGATCAGTGCTCATGAAGTCAATCACAGGACTGCCTGGTCCAGACTTGATTATTTACAGACTGCTGACTAAAACCCGGAATATTGCTGAGTGTGACATTGAACAACAAACAAACATCCTGGAATCAATCATTAAATTACAGGCAAATACCAACTCTAATCCAGAGTGCCGTTCGACAAAGCTATCTTAGCACTAAGAGGATCGTAACTCCCATACTTACTCAGACTTACGACAGTCGTAGCGCTAGGATTACTTTGTCGAACGGGGCCAATGAGACTGATGATTTGAATGGTGGTGTCCGGGGTAATTGTTTCCGATGTTCAAGTTCCTACTATCTGAAGACTTGACTATGAGTTGAATGTGCATGGGTGTCTTTGAGTAGCTTTTGAGGACTATGATTCGAAATGAGTCCTCAATGCTTAAGCTTCCCGTGAAGATTCCTGGGTAGAATAGCTCTTCAGCAACCCATGCTTGCCGTAAAAGGCGACTGTGCTTGTCGTAAAAGGCGACTAACGGGATCGGGTGGTCAGGCTCGCTGACTTGGTTGATACATGTCATCGATCCCAATTGCGTGGATTGATGCTCATGATATTAATCACTGGATTGTCTGGTGCAGACTCGATTATTTACAGACCGCCGTCATATAGTTGGAATATTGCTGAGTGTGGAGTTAAACAACAAACCAACCAACCAATGCTTAAGCTTGTTTCATCTTGGAACTGAATAAAAGTGACAGAAGTAAATATTTTCGTCTTAATCCAGCAGGGCGAGTTACAGCTTCTGAGGACCAGTGTCCTAGTCCGTGTCCTAGTCCTCTAGTCCTTTGTACCAGAAGAAAGACAAGTTCTATGGATGAAGAAGTTCTTTATTACAATTAGTGCGAAGTTTCGGTGTAGATCCTAACACCTTTATCAAGCAAGTGATCACTTGTGATTACTAATTGTAATAAAGAAGTTGTTCATCCATAGAACTTGTCTTTCTTCATCACACAACTTCTAAATGCCACTGAAAGAAGTCCTTTGTACCAGTGTTAAAAAGAATATACAATTCTAAGGCTGTCCTAATGACATGGATGACATGGATCATAGCTCGGTCACCGGTGTGTCTGGTCCAGACTAGATCCTTTGCAGGCCGCAGTCCTACATCAGGAATATTGATGGGTTGGATCATTACTCCTGCTTTCAGTCACTGGTTTGTCTGGTCCAGACTAGATCCTTTACAGGCCGCAGTCCTACATCAGGAATATTGATGGGTTGGATCGGTACTCCTGCTTTCAGTCACTGGTTTGTCTGGTCCAGACTAGATCCTTTACAGGCCGCAGTCCTACATCAGGAATATTGATGGGTTGGATCGGTACTCCTGCTTTCAGTCACTGGTTTGTCTGGTCCAGACTAGATCCTTTACAGGCCGCAGTCCTACATCAGGAATATTGATGGGTTGGATCGGTACTCCTGCTTTCAGTCACTGGTTTGTCTGGTCCAGACTAGATCCTTTACAGGCCGCAGTCCTACATCAGGAATATTGATGGGATGGATCGTTACTCCTGCTTTCAGTCACTGGTTTGTCTGGTCCAGACTAGATCCTTTACAGGCCGCAGTCCTACATCAGGAATATTGATGGGATGGATCGTTACTCCTGTTTTCAGTCACTGGTTTGTCTGGTCCAGACTAGATCCTTTACAGGCCGCAGTCCTACATCAGGAATATTGATGGGTTGGATCGTTACTCCTGCTTTCAGTCACTGGTTTGTCTGGTCCAAACTAGATCCTTTACAGGCCGCAGTCCTACATCAGGAATATTGATGGGTTGGATCGTTACTCCTGTTTTCAGTCACTGGTTTGTCTGGTCCAGACTAGATCCTTTACAGGCCGCAGTCCTACATCAGGAATATTGATGGGATGGATCGTTACTCCTGTTTTCAGTCACTGGTTTGTCTGGTCCAGACTAGATCCTTTACAGGCCGCAGTCCTACATCAGGAATATTGATGGGTTGGATCGTTACTCATGCTTTCAGTCACCGGTGTGTCTGGTCCAGACTAGATCCTTTGCAGGCCGCAGTCCTACATCAGGAATATTGATGGGTTGGATCGTGACTCCTGCTTTCAGTCACTGGTTTGTCTGGTTCAGACTAGATCCTTTACAGGCCGCAGTCCTACAAAGCTGTGTTCTTCTTAAGCAGTACATGTGGAGTATGCTTGCCGTAAAAGGCGACCATGCTTGTCGTAAGAGGCAATTATCGGGATCGGATGGTCAGGCTCACTGACTTGGTTGATGCATGTCATCGATCCCAATTACAATCACTGGATTGTCTGGTCCAGACTCGATTATTTACAGACCGCCGTCATATAGCTGGAATATTGCTGAGTGCGGCGTAAAACAACAAACCAAACCAAAACATCTGGAGTGTTTCATCAGCATCATGTCTTGTCTGGACATGGAATCTAGAGAGGTTATCGCACGGTGCCATCATATCTACGACTTTGCATACGTGGCGATACCGTGACCTCCGATATCTCCACTCGTCTGATGGCTCGACGATCTTCAGTTCCGCCACGTAAACGGAAGTCATGAAAACAGAGAAAACTTATGTAAGAGTCTGTATTAAAAACCGGTTCGTACAAGCAACTGCCGGCAAGCTGCGGGAATCCGTTGCACAGGAGTGTGCATGATAGCACTAATGATTGTCGCAGGGACTACATCTGTGATATTCATACGCCAGGTGGTGAGAAGGCGGAACAACATTTTACGCTGATGATGATTAAAAAACATGGACAAAACTAAATCCGAGTATGGCCTCTTTGTATTTTCAATGGTTTACAGTTTTAAGCTGTAGAAAAGCATAAGATACGCTTTTCAAAGGAGCATGTGTTTGGAGGCGGCCATGTTGAATGAAGCCATATGGGAACAGATGTGAAAGTCATTGCAACACAAGGAAAATATTTGAATATTTGAAAAAATAAATGGAAAAAATCAAAGATGTGTAATCTCCCTTGAATTGACTTAGCGTTGTGGTTTGGTTGTAGCGTACAGTGGGAAGTGGAACTTGGCGAAGCGGCAGGATTACACCGTAGTACATTAGCACATTGAAACTTGTGGATTGGGTTACGATAATGCGGGATTGATGCGGGTCCCATAGGGAAGCTATGGGGTGGATAAATATTTTGAAAATAATTCCGATGACGATTTTGTGAGTGGGAGTGGAAAATGACAGGAAATTGCTCTTGGAATGAAGGGGGGACGGAGGGGAGGTAGAGTGAGGGAGGGGGGATGAATGACATCTGATATGTTTTCATTGAAACGCGAAATTTAGGCTGAATATGGTGAAAGGGTGAAAGCCATTTTGAGGAAGTGGTGAAAGAAAGAAGATGAAGACGTATTTAAGGTCATTTTGGATTTTCAAATCACATTTTTTGTAGAGAGTCAGGATCGTGTTAAAAATGATAAAAATGATAAAAATGATAAAAATGGCTTGTTTCTAATTTGGAGGGAATGGAGTGAGCGTGGAGTGTGATATGGGGGAATGATAGACAGGATGCAGTAAGTTGTGAGGATACTAGTATTGAAGGATTTATGATTTGAGAAATGGACAGGAAAAGGAAACGGGAATATGAATAAAGTCTAAAAGTTCATTGAAGCTATCAGGGGCACGGGTGGCCCAGTCGTCTAAGGCGCCGCGATTCACTGTGCAGAGTTGCGTCCCTAAGGCACGCCAGAAACCTATGATTGTGGGTTTGAATCCCGGTTCGGCCCGATTATGTTTCTAGGTTTGTCAGCACCATACCCGTGCTCGTGGGTTTCACCGAAGTGGTAAACGTCTGAGACCTGCATCACTTCGGGCTTTCCTCCCACATTAAGCTGACATGCCGCGATATAACTGGAATACAGTTTAAGGTGGCGTTAAACCACTCACTCACTCACTCACTCACTCACTCACTCACTCACTCACTCACTCACTCACTCACTCACTCACTCACTCACTCACTCACTCACTCACTCACTCACTCACTCACTCACCCACCCACCCACCCACTCACTCACTCTCTTTTCCCCCCCGATTAATACATGAGTAGTTCTTTTCTGTCGACCACAGGTCTGTCTGGTCCAAACTTACAGGCAGACCTGCTTTCAGCTCCACTATATTACTCAAAACAAGGTAAAGAACACCCACATTTGGAAGCCTGTTGCAATACCACCAGCCATGACAGATTAACTTCATGTAAAGTCAAAAACTAACCTGACTTCAAACAAATTGCCAATAAATTATAGAGCCCATACAAATTAAAAAGTAACCATCAACTTCGTACTGTGAGTTGCTGGTGTGACCTATCCAGGGAGAATAGGTCTTCAGCAACCTATGCTTGCCGTGAGAGACGACTAACGGGATCGGGTCGTCAGACTCACTGAGTTGGTTGATGCATGTCATCGTAACACAATTGCATGGATCGATGCTCATGATGTCAGTCACTGGGTTGTCTGTTCCAGACTTGATTATTCACAGACCGCCATCATATAGCTGGAGTATTGCTGAGTGCAGTGTTAAATGACAAACAAATAAACAAATATTAAGCTGGTGTAAAATTTCACTCAGTGATCTCACAATTTTATTAGTTATGAAATGAGTGGCTAGATAAACAAGGATAACAGAACAAATATATAAAGTAAAATATGAAAGAAGTGGATGAAGATGTTATCGAGATTAATGGCACACTGTATGACAAGTGCATATCGTGAGTGTTGCCATGCTTGAGCGAGTCGAATACCCATCGCCTGCGGAGACATTTTATTATCATTTTAAACCCGATCTTTGACTTTATTGCTGGCTAATGTGTTTTTTATTCTGAAGCAAGTATTTGACTAAATAGTTTCTGAAAAAGCATAGTGGCGGTGGTGTGTGTTGGTTTGTTAGCCTGAAAGGGGAGCGGAAGGTATTGGTGTAACATATATGTCACTGACTGAACGAAAACAAACGATGCTTCAACAGAGCTGTTTTGTTTTTTGTTGACAAAACTTGAGAAAAAACAGTAAATTATATGATAGGAATGAGTTTGGCGTGTTCAGATTGATGTGGGTGTTATTTGCACGTGATATTGTTTATCACTTGATGGAGCGGAGGGGAGGGGGGTGGGGGGGGGGGGGGGGGGGGGGGGGGGGGGGGGGGGGGGGGGGGGGGGGGGGGGGTAGAGGTTTGAGGTTAAACTTCCTGTAGTGTTTACAGTAAGAGTTATGAAGTCCAGTACTTGTTGTTCCTTGTGAACTGGAGTCTTCAACATTAAGTACGGAAGCCTTACAGCTCTCTTTTCATCTTACTGCAGTCGGAATGTAAAAAACAATTTTATTGCAATTTGTTTTAAAACGGCTCAAGTAATGATTATTTTTATGCATGTTTACGAGAGATTTATTTGAATTTGGCCTCAATGGTGTCTCACGTTTCTTACTTTTCAATTTTTATGTAAGGAAGTTGGCTAAATTATTTTATGAACTGAGTCTTGCAAATGTTGTCATAAAAAAATTGATGTGGAAGTTTTTCAGGTTTTGTAAGGAGCTGTGATAAGTTGATTTGCTCATATGCTTACAATATGTAATTTTAAAAGATTTAGTTTTTGCATGCTATATATTATATTAGCACAACTGTAGAAGCAAGATGTCAAGATTGGGTTACATAATCATTAAAGGTAATTTCTGTTGCCAATTACCAGCAACCAAGAGAGAGAAGGAGGGAGAAATAATTATTTAGTCATCCCTGTTGTTAATATTACAACAAACTAAGAACCATTAACTAAGAAAGATAAACTAGGATAAATTGAAATGAAATATGTATTTCAGACATTGTGAAATGTGATAGATTTAATAAATGAATGATATGACTTGTAGGTTCCTAAAAATATATATAACTTTGACGTGGCTACGAACAATTAACCATGATTGTTGAAGGGGGGAGAAATCATTATTTAGTCAACCCTGCAGTTGTGAGTACAATAGCAACTTAAGACCCATTAACCGTGATTGTTAAAGGAGGGAGAAATCATTATTTGGTCAACCCTGCAGTTGTGAATACAACAGCAACCTAAGACCCATTAACCGTGATTGTTAAAGGAGGGAGAAATCATTATTTAGTCAACCCTGCAGTTGTAAATACAACAGCAACCTAAGACCGATTACCCGTGATTGTTAAAGGAGGGAGAAATCATTATTTAGTCAACCCTGCAGTTGTGAATACAACAGCAACCTAAGACCCATTAACCGTGATTGTTAAAGGAGGGAGAAATCATTATTTAGTCAACCCTGCAGTTGTGAATACAACAGCAACCTAAGACCCATTAAACATGATTGTAAAAGGAAGGAGAAATCATTATTTAGTCAACCCTGCAGTTGTGAATACAACAGCAACCTAAGACCCATTAACCGTGATTGTTAAAGGAGGGAGAAATCATTATTTAGTCAACCCTGCAGTTGTGAATACAACAGCAACCTAAGACCCATTAACCGTGATTGTTAAAGGAGGGAGAAATCATTATTTAGTCAACCCTGCAGTTGTGAATACAACAGCAACCTAAGACCCATTAAACATGATTGTAAAAGGAAGGAGAAATCATTATTTAGTCAACCCTGCAGTTGTGAATACAACAGCAACCTAAGACCCATTAACCATGATTGTTGAAGGAGGGAGAAATCATTATTTGGTCAACCCTGCAGTTGTGAATACAACAGCAACCTAAGACCCATTAACCGTGATTGTTAAAGGAGGGAGAAATCATTATTTAGTCAACCCTGCAGTTGTGAATACAACAGCAACCTAAGACCCATTAACCGTGATTGTTAAAGGAGGGAGAAATCATTATTTAGTCAACCCTGCAGTTGTGAATACAACAGCAACCTAAGACCCATTAACCGTGATTGTTAAAGGAGGGAGAAATCATTATTTAGTCAACCCTGCAGTTGTGAGTACAACAGCAACCTAAGACCCATTAACCGTGATTGTTAAAGGAGGGAGAAATCATTATTTAGTCAACCCTGCAGTTGTGAATACAACAGCAACCTAAGACCCATTAACCGTGATTGTTAAAGGAAGGAGAAATCATTATTTAGTCAACCCTGCAGTTGTGAATACAACAGCAACCTAAGACCCATTAACCGTGATTGTTAAAGGAAGGAGAAATCATTATTTAGTCAACCCTGCAGTTGTGAATACAACAGCAACCTAAGACCCATTAACCGTGATTGTTAAAGGAAGGAGAAATCATTATTTAGTCAACCCTGCAGTTGTGAATACAACAGCAACCTAAGACCAATTAACCGTGATTGTTAAAGGAGGGAGAAATCATTATTTAGTCAACCCTGCAGTTGTGAATACAACAGCAACCTAAGACACATTAACCGTGATTGTTAAAGGAAGGAGAAATCATTATTCTCCCAGTCGTATTGTGCAATCTCTGGCCTGTTTTGTGAAATCTCCCAGTAGTCTTGGGTCATTTCTTGCCTGTCTTGTGCAACCATTGGTCAGTCTTATTGAATCCCCAAGTAGTCTTGTGCAATCTCTGGCCAGACTTGTGCAATCTCCCCGTCGTCTTGTGCAGTCTCTGGCCTGTCTTGTGCAACCATTGGTCAGTCCTATTCATTCTCCCAATAGTCTTGTGCAATCTCTGGCCAAGCTTGTGCAATTGTCCAGTAGTCTTGTGCAATCTCTGGCCAAGCTTGTGCAATCTCTGGCCAAGCTTGTGCAATTGTCAAGTAGTCTTGTGCAATCTCTGGTCTGTCTTGTGCAACCATTTGTCAGTCTTATTCAATCTCCCAGTAGTCTTGTGCAATCTCTGGCCTGTCTTGTGCAACCATTTGTCAGTCTTATTCAATCTCCCAGGAGTCTTGTGCAATCTCTGGTCTCTCTTGTGCAACCATTTGTCAGTCTTATTCAAACTCCCAGGAGTCTTGTGCAATCTCTGGCCTGTCTTGTGCAACCATTTGTCAGTCTTATTCAATCTCCCAGGAGTCTTGTGCAATCTCTGGCCTGTCTTGTGCAACCATTTGTCAGTCTTATTCAATCTCCCAGGAGTCTTGTGCAATCTCTGGTCTGTCTTGTGCAACCATTTGTCAGTCTTATTCAAACTCCCAGGAGTCTTGTGCAATCTCTGGCCTGTCTTGTGCAACCATTTGTCAGTCTTATTCAATCTCCCAGGAGTCTTGTGCAATCTCTGGCCTGTCTTGTGCAACCATTTGTCAGTCTTATTCAATCTCCCAGGAGTCTTGTGCAATCTCTGGTCTGTCTTGTGCAACCATTTGTCAGTCTTATTCAATCTCCCAGTAGTCTTGTGCAATCTCTGGCCTGTCTTGTGCAACCATTTGTCAGTCTTATTCAATCTCCCAGGAGTCTTGTGCAATCTCTGGCCGGTCTTGTGCAACCATTTGTCAGTCTTATTCAATCTCCCAGTAGTCTTGTGCAATCTCTGGCCAGGCTTGTGCAACCATTGGTCAGCCCTATAGAATCTCTAAGTAGTCTTGTGCAATCTCTGGCCAGGCTTGTGCAATCTCTCCGTCATCTTGTGCAATCTCTGGCCTGTCTTGTGCAAACATTGGTCAGCCCTATAGAATCTCTAAGTAGTCTTGTGCAATCTCTGGCCAGGCTTGTGCAATCTCTCCGTCATCTTGTGCAATCTCTGGCCTGTCTTGTGCAAACATTGGTCAGCCTTATAGAATCTCTAAGTAGTCTTGTGCAATCTCTGGGCAGGCTTGTGCAATCTCTCCGTCATCTTGTGCAATCTCTGGCCTGTCCTGTGCAACCATTGGTCAGTCCTATTCATGCTCCCAATAGTCTTGTGCAATCTCTGGCCAAGCTTGTGCAATTGTCAAGAAGTCTTGTGCAATCTCTGGCCTGTCTTGTGCAATCTTCATGTATGACTGGTACCATTTTCAGAATTTAAGATATTTTCGCATATGATTGTACAAGACATATATCAACTTTTGTTGTTTGCAGATGACATTTGGTTGAATTTCACATGGGATGAAAAGCTAAGGTAAGCCAATTCATACCATTATAATATCAACATTCACATCAATTCCTGCTTGGTCTCCTGTACTTCATGCTTGTCATGAGATGAAACCCCAGGAAGACCTGGGTTAGAATAGGTCTTCAGCAACCCATGCTTGTTGTAAGAGGCGACTAACGGGATAGGGTGGTCATGCTCGCTGACTTGGTTGATGCATGTCATCGTATCCCCATGCTCATGATGTCAATCACTCGATTTTCTGGTCTAGACATGATTATTTACAGACTGCTGTCATACAGGTGGAATATTGCTGAGTGCAGAGTAAAACAAACAAACCTGAGATGACTACATAGGTTTGTGTCCTCGTGAGTTTGCTGATTGGGCGTCATCAAACCCTAACAGTGAGGGCTGTTTGAAGCTTTCGTATAATTACAGATTATGTTGACTTGCTTAAAACATTATTCACATAACTGTTTTCTCTTGTGATGTTTGTTGAAATGCATCACCAGAGCTCCAGATAAGCTGCATATATGCGTAAAGTACGCATTAGAAATGCAGAAATACACAGTAAAATAAAATCCAAGCGTATCAAATACGCAACGAACATTACAGATAGGCTACAAAAATAAAACTTGTGCGTATCATCAAAATATTGTGAAGTTACCCTGCATATTCGATTAGCGAATCAGCAACTTATTTTGAAATTATAAATGGGCACTCCGTCAACCTAGCCAAACTCCACGATGACAGTTACATCATGATCATTTGCCATCACACTTTCTTGTGGAAGTATCGTGGTATTTGTGAGTCCTATAAAGCTCTCTAACCCACATGACACCAGTTTGCAGGGACTAGATGAAAAGTGTTTTTAAATATTTAACTTAAATACCCACATGTGTAAAAACTAGTGGGTTACAGAAATTTGAATACCCAGATAGAATTACTGATACCCAATGATTTTAAAATGCATGGGTAAAATACCCACAACACCAAAAGCTTATCTGGAGCTCTGCATCACTCTGGTGTTACTGGTCACTGGACCACAAGCATGAAAATCCTGATTAGTGCTCACTTATCTGTGGACCAGTACTTTATTGTTCTTGGTGACAGCCTCCGTGGTCTAGTGGTAGAGCGTCCCCCCGGAGAGCGGAAGGTCCGGGGTTCGATCCCCAGCCGCGTCATACCAAAAGACGTTAAAAGATGGTACTTGTTGTTACCCTGTCTGGCGCTCGGCAATAAGGGGCTAAGGTCGGCTCGGAGTCAGTATACTGTGTCTGAGTGGGGTATTCATGTTAAACTGCGGCATGGTATCTCAGGGGGCTAGCACTATTAATTGGCATCAGTCCGGACTAGTACAAGCAACCACACAAACACACACATACACATGCATGCACGTCGCTATATAAGTGCAATAATCTTGGACGCGACGTTAAACCCCATTTCACCTCACCTTTTCTTCTTGTGGACAAGATATCATGCTGTAGCATTAAATTGATAAATAGAATCGTTCCCGGCATTGTGGAGTGTGTTTGATCATGATTAGCAAGCTTCGTACAGATTTGGGTAAGAGCTTACTTTGTAGCTAAAAAGTAAACCAACTTGCTAGGTATGCAGATCCCTGGAAGCAGTAGCCAATCTATATAGATGTTGACTGGAAGAAATTAGGTAAATATTGAAGGAACTAGTGAGGTAGGTCACCATAAACTCCTGTGCTGGTGGTATGTAGAGACCAAGTGGATCGGGTGGTCAGTGATTGCGGACGTCGTACCCTGTAGGCGTGGATCATTGCTCACATCTCAAATGTGTGGTTCTTTCACAAATTAGTAGACCTGTGAACCCATGCTTGCCGTAAAAGGTGACTATGCTTGATGTAAGAGGGGACTAGCGGAATCGGGTGGTCAGGCTCGCTTACTTGGTTGGTGCATGTCATCGTATCCTAATTACAAGGATCATTGTACCATTGTAGCTTAGATGTCCTTGAAATACACCATTGTAGCTTAGATGGCCTTGAAATACACCATTGTAGCCTTGATGTCCTAGAAATACACCAGTATAGCCTAGATATCCTTGAAATACACCAATGGAACCTTTATAGCCTTGAAATACTCCATTGCAGCTTTGAAATACACCACTGTAGCCTTGATGGTATGAAATACTTCAAGGTAGCCTCGATGTGAAATCCTTGAAATCCTTGAAATCCTTGTTTGAGTAGGATGTACAGGAACAAAGTGAGTCTCCAGACTACGCAACAACCTCAGTTATGAAGTATGGCGTTTCTTCCCCGTGTGTTTGTTGCTGACTGGAGGCAGGTTACCCTGATAATGCAGTAATGTCATATCACCGGTCTCTTCCTGTCTCCCAAACCCAACTGTACATTACAGGAGGGAGTCAGAACCCTGAGATGTTGTGTTAGCGAATAAACACATCAAGTCTCAGTAACACCTCTGTAAGCATCAAAGCTAGTTGTGCACCAGTAGTAGATGTAGCCAGACATTGACATTTGTGAGGGAAATAGTATCGGAGTGAATTCCAGGCCTGTTCTATTGGGTTCACCACAGAAAGAGAGGGGTCATGTGTTTGGGTCTATTGGCTTGATTAGAGGGAGCTACATTGAAAACAAATCTTGGTAGTTATTGGGAGATAATGTTTGTGGTGCTGCCCTGTTGTTTGAATGTTTTTCTTGGTTGGTTATAAATCTAGAATTTTGAGTATGGTGTCAGAAATTTGAGACCTTTGAAAAATGAATATGTTTTAAAGGTTGAGATTTTGATTATTGTAGCAGGGCGTGGTGTGTTCCCGCATCCATGCCTTTTAATATTTCAGCCTGATGATGGTGAGGTGGTGAAATGGGGTTTAACTTCAGCGTCCAAGATTATTGCACTTATATAGCGACTAGCATGCACGTGTGTGTGTGTGTGGCTGCTTGTACTAGTCCGGACTGATGCCAATTTATAGTGCTAGCACACTGAGATACCATGCCGCAGTTTAACATGAATACCCCACTCAGACACAGTATACTGACTCTGAGCCGACCAGTCCTTGTTTTAGCCCCTTAATGCCGATTGCCAGACAGGGTAACAACAAGGACCATCTTTTAACGTCTTTTGGTATGACACGGCCGGGGATCGAACCCCGGACCTTCCGCTCTACCACTAGACCACGGAGGCGGTCTGATGATTGAGTTTACCTCGATGGTCATGTGCAGTGTCCGATATACCGTATTTTCTTGAGTATAGTGCACACTTTTTTTTCCAAAAGACACAGCTGTGTAGGAGGGGGTGCACATTATACACGCCATAATGAGTTTTGATGGTTTTTACCCAAACGGAAAGACATTACCGTGAGCATGTAACACCAGAAATACCTTGTCAACAAATCCATACTGAAGTACGCAAATTAATCATGTAATTACACTATCTGGCTATAAAAAGTGTTCTTTGTATATCTGGACTTATGTTTGTAACTTATTTAATAAATTTTATCAAAAATTCCTTTTAATATTGTTTTAATTAATTTCGGAAAAATTGTGTGTGAAGCGATCGGAAGATCGCACAACTCACCGTTATTAACAGCAACCTCGTTCAGATTACCACTATTGACGCCTTGAAACAAACTTAACTTGACAGAGAATGGATACATATATCATAAATGCCATACTTTGACTCGTTAAAAGTCATATTTGTTTTAGTTTGACGATTCTATATTAACACTTGGTTCTCGCGATCATGTATGCCGGAGCCTCGAAGGTGACTAGTCAAACTGATGCTTTTTGATTGTTTGGGATTTTTTAGACCAATATTTTTCAGGTTTCCATAGCAACAAGTTTTATGTATTTATTCACAAGTGTTCACCTTATTGATGACTTTGTGTTCTTGTTTAGGTTAGTAATGGCACTAACATAATGATAAGTAGTTGGTTTTGGTTGGTTTGTTGTTTAACGCCACACTCAGCAATATTCCAGCTATATGATGGCGGTCTGTAAATAATGGAGTCTGGACCAGACAATCCAGTGATTGATATCATGAGCATCGATCCACGCAATTGGGTTCAATGACATGCATCAACCAAGTCAGCGAGCCTGACCACCCAATCCCGTTAGTCGCCTTTTACGACAAGCATAGTCACCTTTTACGGCAAGCATGGGTTGCTGAACCCGGAATCTTCACGGGTCTAATGATAAGTAACAGACTGTTGTAGAAGTTGTCAGGCAGGGCTGCTTTGCGGGATGGAGTGCTTAATACGGTTTATATTCGATAAGCAGTGAATAATTTGACATGACTAATATGACATGATGAGAATTTCGTTATAAACAAAAGTTTGAATGCATTTGATTTATGATTCAAATATGAAATAGCATAATCCATATGATATATGTTTAAGAAAACATGTTAAAATATATATATTATAATATTTGTTGATAGGAGTTTTAACATCCTAATGAATCATGGAATTTTGAACAAGGTCACTAGTTTTACTTACTATAAACACTGATGGTTAAGCTCAGCGGAGAAGTATGACACATTTATTGGGCATTTCTGTAACGGAAATCAAATGGGCTTCCAAAACACTTTTTGTGAAGAAATTAAAGGTGAAACATATATTGTATGAAAAACAACTATCCAAATATTTTTGATATATGCAAGGTATTTTGTCGTTGTTTACAAGGGAAAACCCAAAAGTGTTGTAAGAATTCCTGTTTATTCCCCTTTGTGGAACTCTTTGGTCTCTGGTGGAAAGAGGATACAAAAAGCTTGCTGCTGCTGTTTTGACTTTTGAAAGATTGTAGACAACCTGGCTTATCTCCCCTTGTCTAAATAACATGCTATTTCAACTGTGGTGAGGCGAGGTGAAATGGGGTTTAACATCACGGTTAATATTATTGCCCTTACATAGCGGTTTGTACCGGCCTGGACTTATTGTTTTTTTGTGTGTGACGTCACATGCCCGATTCAGTTCTCAAACCAAAAGAATAGAGCTCCGTACAGTGAAGCCGACAACACAAGTAATGTGCAGTGTAAACTGGCTTCAGTCTTGTGTTTTTGTTCTTATTTTTTTCGGCTGAGTTACAAAATACTTATTGCCTGCTTGATTTGATTAGAGGCCAGTTTTTCTCACAGCCCAGATTGCAATATTAATATGCGTCGGTCATACATGAAGCCAATCTTCCGTAGTGTTCCTTTCGGCCTGCCGAGTAGCTCTGCCACATCGCCACATCTTATGATCTTACACAGTCCAGTGTGTTTTTCATCTGTTTCATTTTGGATGTGTTTACACATTTAGATAAACATACGTCACGAAATGTTTAACTTTCATTGAGAAAATATCCTAAGACATGAAAAACTATTTCCATTAGTGTCTTCATCTTCCACGTCCTGTCATCGGAGCCCTACGGAGAGGTAGCGATGTGATCACCTTGTGTAAAGCTATATTGTCATGCACATCACTGTCGCAGTTGTCGTAGTATGTCTATATAATTATGCAAAACAATATCTATGGTGCACCAAAAGGCTTGCATTAGGCCTGCCTGTTTTTATTTCAGAATAAGTGTGTTTGTTTACAAACAAAAGAAAAGTCTGGTCACGTGATAGACCCTGTCTGCTGTGTTATTTAGGCTCCACCAGTGTCAGACCCTGTCTGCTGTGTTATTCAGGCTCCAGTAACAGACCCTGTCTGCTGTGTTATTCAGGCCCCTGCTGTCTGCTGTGTTATTCAGGCTCCACCAGTATCAGACCCTGTCTGCTGTGTTATTCAGACTCCAGTATCAGACCCTGTCTGCTGTGTTATTCAGACTCCAGTATCAGACCCTGTCTGCTGTGTTATTCAGGCCCATGCTGTCTGCTGTGTTATTGAGGCTCCACCAGTATCAGACCCTGTCTGCTGTGTTATTGAGGCTCCACCAGTATCAGACCCTGTCTGCTGTGTTATTCAGGCTCCACCAGTATCAGCCCCTGTCTGCTGTGTTATTCAGACTCCACCAGTGTCAGACCCTGTCTGCTGTGTTATTCAGGCTCCACCAGTGTCAGACCCTGTCTGCTGTGTTATTCAGGCTCCACCAGTGTAATGACCCTGTCTGCTGTGTTATTCAGGCTCCACCAGTGTCAGACCCTGTCTGCTGTGTTATTTAGGCTCCACCAGTGTCAGCCCCTGTCTGCTGTGTTATTCAGGCTCCACCAGTATCAGCCCCTGTCTGCTGTGTTATTCAGGCTCCACCAGTGTCAGACCCTGTCTGCTGTGTTATTCAGACTCCACCAGTGTCAGACCCTGTCTGCTGTGTTATTCAGGCTCCACCAGTGTCAGACCCTGTCTGCTGTGTTATTCAGGCTCCACCAGTGTCAGACCCTGTCTGCTGTGTTATTCAGGCTCCACCAGTGTCAGACCCTGTCTGCTGTGTTATTCAGGCTCTAACAGTATCAGACCCTGACTGCTGTGTTATTCAGGCTCCACCAGTGTCAGACCCTGTCTGCTGTGTTATTCAGGCTCTAACAGTATCAGACCCTGACTGCTGTGTTATTCAGACTCCACCAGTGTCAGACCCTGTCTGCTGTGTTATTCAGGCTCTAACAGTATCAGACCCTGACTGCTGTGTTATTCAGACTCCACCAGTGTCAGACCCTGACTGCTGTGTTATTCAGGCTCCACCAGTGTCAGACCCTGTCTGCTGTGTTATTCAGGCTCCACCAGTGTCAGACCCTGTCTGCTGTGTTATTCAGACTCCACCAGTGTCAGCCCCTGTCTGCTGTGTAATTCAGACTCCACCAGTGCCAGCCCCTGTCTGCTGTGTTATTCAGGCTCCACCAGTGTCAGCCCCTGTCTGCTGTGTTATTCAGGCTCCACCAGTGTCAGCCCCTGTCTGCTGTGTTATTCAGGCTCCACCAGTGTCAGACCCTGTCTGCTGTGTTATTCAGACTCCACCAGTGTCAGACCCTGTCTGCTGTGTTATTCAGACTCCACCAGTGTCAGCCCCTGTCTGCTGTGTTATTCAGGCTCCACCAGTGTCAGCCCCTGTCTGCTGTGTTATTCAGGCTCCACCAGTGTAATGACCCTGTCTGCTGTGTTATTCAGGCTCCACCAGTGTCAGACCCTGTCTGCTGTGTTATTTAGGCTCCACCAGTATCAGCCCCTGTCTGCTGTGTTATTCAGACTCCACCAGTGTCAGCCCCTGACTGCTGTGTTATTTAGGCTCCACCAGTGTCAGCCCCTGTCTGCTGTGTTATTCAGGCTCCACCAGTGTCAGACCCTGTCTGCTGTGTTATTCAGGCTCCACCAGTGTCAGACTCTGTCTGCTGTGTTATTCAGGCTCTAACAGTATCAGACCCTGACTGCTGTGTTATTCAGACTCCACCAGTGTCAGCCCCTGTCTGCTGTGTTATTCAGGCTCCACCAGTGTCAGACCCTGTCTGCTGTGTTATTCAGGCTCCACCAGTATCAGACCCTGTCTGCTGTGTTATTCAGGCTCCACCAGTTATCAGACCCTGTCTACTGTGTTATGTAGGCTCCACCAGTATCAGACCCTGTCTGCTGTGTTATTTAGGCTCCACCAGTGTCAGACCCTGTCTGCTGTGTTATTCGGGCTCCACCAGTTATCAGACCCTGTCTACTGTGTTATGTAGGCTCCACCAGTATCAGACCCTGTCTGCTGTGTTATTCAGGCTCCATCAGTATCAGACCCTGTCTGCTGTGTTATTCAGACTCCAGTATCAGACCCAGCCTGCTGTGTTATTCAGGCTCCACC
The DNA here is from genome assembly GCF_023055435.1 of Haliotis rufescens. Taxonomy (NCBI): domain Eukaryota; kingdom Metazoa; phylum Mollusca; class Gastropoda; order Lepetellida; family Haliotidae; genus Haliotis; species Haliotis rufescens. The sequence continues at coordinate 751,057 of NW_025964377.1, read as the reverse complement.
AGTATCAGACCCTGTCTGCTGTGTTATTGAGGCTCCACCAGTATCAGACCCTGTCTGCTGTGTTATTCAGACTCCAGTATCAGACCCTGTCTGCTGTGTTATTGAGGCTCCACCAGTATCAGACCCTGTCTGCTGTGTTATTCAGACTCCAGTGTCAGACCCTGTCTGCTGTGTTATTCAGGCCCCTGCTGTCTGCTGTGTTATGAAATGTAGCCAGTTTCATCCAGGCTGATGTTTGCCTGCCCATCTGGTTCCAATAGAGCTGGCATGTTGGAATCTCCAGTGGACATTCTCCTGCTAATAACACTGGTCTTCAGCATTCAATATCTTCAGTATGCCTGGCAGGGTGGGAAGGGCAACTTGCTGCTGACAGTGGAGTGGTGGGGATCTCAGTGATGATGGTGTTCAGGATGCTGATTTTCATGAAAATGGGATTATGTTTGATGATGATTTGGATGATTTCTTTTTCATCAATGAGAAAGCAAAATAAGACAAGAAGTCACCATTTTCTGATTTTGTATTTTGAATCTGTCAAATCTGTAATCTGAAAATAAACTCACTCAATAAACTCAGCCACCCGCTCAGCCACCCGCTCACCCAAACATTAACTCACATGCTGATCAAACAGCTCATCCATCTGCTCACCCAAATGCATATCCACCTGCTCACCCAAACGCTGATCCACCCGCTCACCCAAACGCCCGTCCACCCGCTCATCCATCTGCTCACCCAAACGCCAATCCACCTGCACACCCAAACGCCCATACATCCGCGCACCCAAATGCCCATCCCACCCTCGCCCACCCTCGCCCACCCACCTGCTCATCCATCCGCCCATCCATCTGCTCTCACCCAAACGCTGATCCCCAAACGTCCATCCCACCCGCGGCCACCCACCTGCTCATCCACCCACTCACCCAAATGCCGATCCACCCGCTCACCCACCACCCATTGGCTTTCTCTGCTGAGAGTTCAACTGTGGCAGGGGACCGACCATTTTCATATTGGTTGCGGGGCTGGGATTATTTCGAAAAAAAAAAATGCTGGAAAATGTGTCATCACCCCCTTTAAGATAAAGAAATTGTTATCTTAAAGCAGTTTTTAAAAATATCCTCAAACAAAAGTTCGTCTCTTTCACCGAATATCAAATCTCCGATCCGAAGTACAGAATATGGGTGACTGAGCGGACTGGCTGTCATGCATATATACGTAAGTGGAGCCCTAGGGAGCTGCCAGTCTGCACCAGCTCCACAGCCCCGGCCCCCTCGGGGGAGACTTTGTTACTCCCACAATGCCTATTCTCAACAACATTTATCAGTTTGACTTGTGTTGTTGTAGAATGTTTGTCACAAACACGGTAAGGCCAAGCCTACCACGTGCAGGCAACCCCAGGAAGGGGTATTGTACACGCAGGATTTGCTCTGGTGGATCGTGGAAAGCCTTCTTTCTGCCTGTGGAACAGACAGTCTGTGTGTTTAAATATGTACCAGTTTTGTGTCAGAATTTGACACTCGGTGAATAATTTGCCGATTTTCCTGCACACACGATTAAGTGAATATAATTGTCAGTATCTGGTTGATCGATGACTGTGAGTTTGTAGGTTAATTCAAGTCAGAAAAACTTTGTCAGTGGTTATGAAATTAACGCTTGAATATTTCCTCATGTAATTGACATGTTTTGGTCCCCTCAGTGTATGCTGACACACACATGAGTCATTTAATTGTGCGTTTTGAGTTGACAATGATTAACTTTATACAATGTGAAACTGTATGGGGACGAATGTCAGGAAGGCGTGTCAGATTAACATGATAATAGGTGTATCAGATTACAAGTCAGGGCATAGTGCAGTACATTAATAAGTCCTTGAAGTATTGCGTCCAATGTACCTGTACACCTGGGGATTAGAAGCATGTCCTCTATAAACAGGTGTGTGGATACACAAGGTCACAATATTCTAACTGTCTTGCAAGAAATGTAGGTTTCATTTTGATTGGGTGGATATATTGATCAGGGCCACAGTCATGATTGGTTAACATCCAGTTGAGATGGAGTGTCCAGTATAATGAGGTGAATGTATTCACCAGGGTCACAATTTCAGCTATCATTTTCAGGATTCTGGCAAGGATGTAGTGTCCAGTATAAAGAGTTGAATGTATTCACAAGGGTCACAATTTCAGCTATCATTCTCAGGATTCTGGCAAGGATGTTGTGTCCAATATAGAGAGTTGAATGTATTCACAAGGGTCACAATATCAGCTATCATTCTCAGGATTCTGGCAAGGATGTAGTGTCCAGGATAAAGAGGTGAATGTATTCACCAGGGTCACTGTGTCAGCTATCCTCTGTCAGCTGCCTGGCAAGGTGCCCCTACACCTGTTGTGAAACGACTGGGGCGTGACCAGAATACTTTTGGCCACCAGAGGGAGCTTATTATGAATCTGAGCATGAGAAAGGAGCTTTAAGGGAGGTGTCCCCGGCATCATTAATCACCCCCGTCTCCCCCTAATGGGGGTACAAGGCGCCACTACCCTCCCCACTTCCCTTCATCAGCTAGACACTTATCTCCTCTTGCTGTTCCCCAATCTTCCACTGGCTTTGTCTTTTTTCAAGTTACACACGTACAGTTATCATTGTCAGAGTAAAAAACGACATCCTGGCCACAGGGCAATGCCATTAGCATAGATGTGAATGTCCCTTGATGAGGGCTTACAGTTGACGAGGACCACGACATCGTGGGGTCACACTCGTTTATTTGGAGGTGATGGAGGAGATCTACCGGCCTCACTTTAATAAGTGCACACCAGCTCAAGACCCCCTTTTCGGGGTGGGGGGGCACGGGTGGCCCAGTTGTCTAAGGCGCCGCGATTCGCTGTGCAGAGTTGCGTCCCTTGGTCACGCCAGAAACCTATGATTGTGGGTTCGAATCCAGGTTCGCCCCAATTATGTTTCTAGGTTTGTCAGCACCATACCCGTGCTCGTTGGTTTCACCGAAGTGGTAAACGTCTGAGACCTGCATCACTTCGGGCTTTCCTCCCACATTAAGCTGACACGCCGCGATATAACTGGAATATTGTTAAAAGCGGCGTTAAACCTAACTCACTCACTCACTCACTCTTTTCGGGGTGAGCGATTTACAGGGGATTGCAATGCCCTGTGTCAACACATGGATCAGCAGGTCATTTATCCATACAAAACAATACAAGTATTTGTCATATTCTACTCCAAACAAGTTAAAACAACACCTGATTCTTTCATATTGCAGTGAACTACGTTTATAACGAACACGCTTATAATGACGTGACCGATATAACGAACTTATTTTTTAGTCCCAGCCATTTGTTGTATATATGCTTATAACGAACTACAGTTATTGCGAACTAAACTTACTGGTCCCCTTGAGTTCTTTATAACTGTAGTTTATGGTACTATAGATAATCTGGCATGACATATTAACTATAGTGATACGAAAGAATCATGTTTTAACTTGTGAAGATCCGGTGTAGAATATGTCTTCAGCAACCCAAAAAAGGTGACTATGCTTGTCGTAAGAGGCGACTAACGAGATCGGGTGGTTGGTCAGGCTCGCTGACTTAATTGATACATGTCATCGATCCTAATTGCGTGGATTGATGCTCATGATGTCAATCATTGGATTGTCTGGTCCAGACTCGATTATTTTATAGACCGCTGTCATAGAGTTGGAATATTGCTGAGAACGGTATTATACAACAAACAAACAAACAAACTTTAACTTGATATGACTAGAGTATTATGGCCAACATTATCATTGCAGTAAACTGATCAAATGAACTTGGTAATTGGCGCTATATGACAAATGGTGCCTTTACTCAAACATAGTATTCCTATGCAGTTTCAAAAGCTGTTACTTTGAGTGAAAATATTCTAATAATTGTAAGAAGGACTTGATATGATGGAGAGATTATTATCCTCACATGTTTCTGTATCTTAAATGGCGTCTTTTAGGAATGCCAAACATTTGTTGTTCTTGCCAAAGACTCACATGATACAATTTATGTTGCGAACTGAGTGACTTTTAATATCAAATAATCAACATAAGTTGATAAAGATTAAAACTCCAAGATTTGCCGAAATAAATCATTGTAATGTTCTAAGTTAGCAGACCAACTGATGTAGACTTGCCAATATAAATCATTGTAATTTTAAGCTTGCAGACCAACTGATCTAGACTTGCTGTTATAAATCATTGTAATATTATACAAGCAGATCAACTGATCTAGACTTGACAATATGAATCATTATGATGTTATACTAGCAGATCAGCTGATCTAGACTTGCTGATATAAATCATTGTGATGTTATACCAGCAGATCAACTGATGTAGACTTGCTGATATAAATCATTGTGATGTTATACCAGCAGATCAACTGATCTAGACTTGCTGATATAAGTCATTGTGATGTTATACCAGCAGATCAACTGATCTAGACTTGCCGATATAGATCATTGTGATGTTATACCAGCAGATCAACTGATCTAGACTTGCTGATATAAATCATTGTAATATTATACCAGCAGATCAACTGATCTAGACTTGCCGATATAAATCATTGTGATGTTATACCAGGAGATTAACTGATCTCAACTTGCCGATATAGATCATTGTGATGTTATACCAGGAGATCAACTGATCTAGACTTGCGGATATAGATCATTGTGATGTTATACCAGGAGATCAACTGATCTAGACTTGCCGATATAAATCATTGTGATGTTATACCAGCAGATCAACTGATCTAGACTTGCCGATATAAATCATTGTGATGTTATACCAGGAGATCAACTGATCTAGACTTGCCGATATAGATCATTGTGATGTTATACCAGGAGATCAACTGATCTAGACTTGCCGATATAAATCATTGTGATGTTATACCAGGAGATCAACTGATTTAGACTTGCCGATATAAGTCATTGTGATGTTATACCAGCAGATCAACTGATCTAGACTTGCTGATATAAATCATTGTGATGTTATACCAGCAGATCAACTGATCTAGACTTGCTGATATAGATCATTGTGATGTTATACCAGGAGATCAACTGATCTAGACTTGCCGATATAAGTCATTGTGATGTTATACCAGGAGATCAACTGATCTAGACTTGCTGATATAGATCATTGTGATGTTATACCAGCAGATCAACTGATCAAGACTTGCCGATATAAGTCATTGTGATGTTATACCAGCAGATCAACTGATCTAGACTTGCCGATATATATCATTGTGATGTTACACCAGGAGATCAACTGATCTAGACTTGCCGATATAAATCATTGTGATGTTATACCAGCAGATCAACTGATCTAGACTTGCCGATATAAATCATTGTGATGTTACACCAGGAGACCAACTGATCTAGTCGTGCTGATATAAATCATTGTGATGTTATACCAGGAGATCAACTGATCAAGACTTGCCGATATAAATCATTGTGATGTTATACCAGGAGACCAACTGATCTAGACTTGCTGATATAAATCATTGTGATGTTATACCAGGAGATCAACTGATCTAGACTTGCCGATATAGATCATTGTGATGTTATACCAGGAGATCAACTGATCTCAACTTGCCGATATAAGTCATTGTGATGTTATACCAGCAGATCAACTGATGTAGACTTGCCGATATAAATCATTGTGATGTTATAACATAGCAGATCAACTGATCTTGGGCTTGAATCCCTATTTGAGAAATAGATGAATAATTTAAATTGAAAAATAGGACCTTGGTTACATGTGTAGATGACATCATTTCTTCTCTTTTGCTATTTTAAATTATTATACTTATGATATATGTCATTGAAATAATTTGTCAAGTTTAAAAATTCCAACATGAAGGATGAACACTGGAGAATAGAACTGAAATATTTGTGTAACTTTAGATCTGAATAGAAATGTCACTTGAATTGTTAAAGAAAAGTCAATTATTTTCTTGAATGCAATAACCGACACAGCTAATGTCAGATTTCTGTAATGTACTATTAACTCACAACTAATTATGTATTTCACAGCATGATCAAACCTTGACATGCCAAAAGAAAATTGTAATCTGCAAATTTCAAAAGCGCAACCCAAGCCCATATTGAGTGCCAGGCTGTCAAGGTTTTGGCTTTAGGAAACACAATTTGTGGAAATTGACTCGATGTTTTCAGAATGCCACACAACTGTTCTTCTTTCATATTTGATAATTAATACCACGTTCTGTCATTGTAGCTCTATAGGAACACCTTGTTCACGACTGAAAGCTAAATGTGGGAGCCCCCATTCGTGTCAAGTAATCTACAGTTTGACAATAGGAATGAGGCTCCGCTCTAGGTTGACTTTTGGTTGGTCGTTATAGAAGTTGTTATCCGGGATTGTTGTCCGGGATTGTCGTGGTTGTTGCCTTGCTGTGTCACAAGATCACATTGTTCTGTTTAACAAGTGTCAAACCTTGGTGACAAGCAGACACGCTTCGCCGATTTCAAATAGATACGCTGAGTCCTTTCATTGTCTCGTTTCAGTGGAGGGAAGTTCTTGCAAAGACAAATTAAAGATTGTGTAAGTGTGTAGTGAGTGAGTGAGTGAGTGAGTGATTGATGATGATGATGATGATGATGATGATGAGTAGTGAGTGGATGACTATGCTTTTTATGTCCCTTTAAGCAATATGCCAGCAGTATCACGGCAGGGACACCAGAGGTGGTGAGGTGAAATTGGGTTTAACGTCGCGTCCAAGATTATTGCACTTATATAGCGACGTGCGTGCACGTGTATTTGTGTGTGTGGCTGCTTGTACTAGTCCGGACTGATGCCGATTTATAGTGCTAGCTCACTGAGATACCATGCCGCAGTTAAACATGAATACCCCACTCAGACACAGTATACTGACTCCGAGCGGACCAGTCCTTGTTTTAGCCCCTTAATGCTGAGCACCAGACAGGGTAACAACAAGTACAATCTTTTAACGTCTTTTTGTATGACGCAGCCCGGGATCGAACCCTGGACCTTCCGCTCTCCAGGTGGACGCTCTACCACAAGACCACGGAGGCGGTCTAGGGACACCAGAAATGGGCTTCACACATTGCACTACCCATGTGGGGAATCAAACCCGGTCTCCTGGGTGACGAGCAAGCGCTTTAACCACTGGGCTGCCACACTGCCCTTGTTTAAGTTTGTAAGATGTGGAACATTTGAACTGTGAATTACAGAATTATATACTGTTTTCATCCAAACTTTGTACATGTATTAACCAAGGGCTGTGGGGGTCTGGGAAATTTGTCATCATTTGATGACTCTTGATTTGTACCTTGTCAACTGTTTCGAAATCATATCAGTGTCTGTCTTTGTTATTTGATTTTAAGTTGTGTCCGTATAACTTGTCAGTGTCTGTCAATCCCAGGGTTCCATCTGGCCTATGCAAACTCATTGTTCGAAATAAAGCATCAGGTCAAGAGGTCCTTGTCATAGCCCTAAGCAAGATCTTACTGAACATGTGAAGAATTGACATGGTGACACGAGAATCAAGATCTTGATGAACATGTGAAGCATTGACATGGGTGACACGAGAATCAAGATCTTGCTGAACATGTGAAGCATTGATATGTGAGACACGAGAATCAAGATCTTGATGAATATGTGAAGCATTGACATGGGTGACACGAGAATCAAGATCTTGCTGAACATGTGAAGCATTGACATGGGTGACACGAGAATCAAGATCTTGCTGAACATGTGAATAATTGACATGGGTGACACGAGAATCAAGATCTTGCTGAACATGTGAAGCATTGACATGGGTGACACGAGAATCAAGATCTTGCTTAACATGTGAATAATTGACATGGATGACACGAGAATCAAGATCTTGATGAATATGTGAAGCACTGACATGGGTGACACAAGAATCAAGATCTTGATGAATATGTGAAGCATTGACATGGATGACACGAGAATCAAGATCTTGATGAACATGTGAAGTATTGACATGGGTGACACGAGAATCAAGATCTTGCTGAATATGTGAATAATTGACATGGGTGACACGAGAATCAAGATCTTGATGAATATGTGAAGCATTGACATGGATGACACGAGAATCAAGATCTTGATGAATATGTGAAGCATTGACATGGGTGACACGAGAATCAAGATCTTGCTTAACATGTGAATAATTGACATGGGTGACACGAGAATCAAGATCTTGCTGAATATGTGAAGCATTGACATGGGTGACACGAGAATCAAGATCTTGCTGAACATGTGAATAATTGACATGCATGACACGAGAATCAAGATCTTGCTTAACATGTGAATAATTGACATGGATGACACGAGAATCAAGATCTTGATGAATATGTGAAGCACTGACATGGGTGACACAAGAATCAAGATCTTGCTTAACATGTGAATAATTGACATGGGTGACACGAGAATCAAGATCTTGATGAATATGTGAAGCATTGACATGGATGACACGAGAATCAAGATCTTGATGAACATGTGAAGCATTGACATGGGTGACACGAGAATCAAGATCTTGCTGAATATGTGAATAATTGACATGGGTGACACGAGAATCAAGATCTTGATGAATATGTGAAGCATTGACATGGATGACACGAGAATCAAGATCTTGATGAACATGTGAAGCATTGACATGGGTGACACGAGAATCAAGATCTTGCTGAATATGTGAATAATTGACATGGGTGACACGAGAATCAAGATCTTGATGAATATGTGAAGCATTGACATGGATGACACGAGAATCAAGATCTTGATGAATATGTGAAGCATTGACATGGGTGACACGAGAATCAAGATCTTGCTTAACATGTGAATAATTGACATGGGTGACACGAGAATCAAGATCTTGATGAATATGTGAAGCATTGACATGGATGACACGAGAATCAAGATCTTGATGAACATGTGAAGCATTGACATGGGTGACACGAGAATCAAGATCTTGCTTAACATGTGAATAATTGACATGGGTGACACGAGAATCAAGATCTTGCTGAATATGTGAAGCATTGACATGGGTGACACGAGAATCAAGATCTTGCTGAACATGTGAATAATTGACATGGATGACACGAGAATCAAGATCTTGCTGAACATGTGAATAATTGACATGGGTGACACGAGAATCAAGATCTTGATGAATATGTGAAGCATTGACATGGGTGAACACGAGAATCAAGATCTTGATGAACATGTGAAGCATTTATATTGGTGACACGAGAATCAAGATCTTGCTGAATATGTGAAGCATTGACATGGGTGACACGAGAATCAAGATCTTGATGAACATGTGAAGCATTGACATGGGTGACACGAGAATCAAGATCTTGCTGAATATGTGAAGCATTGACATGGGTGACACGAGAATCAAGATCTTGATGAACATGTGAAGAATTGATATGTGAGACACGAGATCAAGATCTTGATGAATATGTGAAGCACTGACGTGCATGACACGAGAATCAAGATCTTGCTGAATATGTGAAGCATTGATATGGGAGACACGAGATCAAGATCTTGATGAACATGTGAAGCACTGAGGTGCATGACACGAGAATCAAGATCTTGATGGAAGCAAGAAATAAGTCAACACCATGTCCATGTTACAGACACACAACCAATCATTTGTTTTTCAGTTAAAGATATTTGGCTTTGTTATCAGCGTCCTGCCCTTGTACTGAAACAGGCCCCTCCCTTACATCGTGGCACAGCTGATGGCGGTGGTGGCTTTGTATGGACCGGGGCAAGGTTTGCTGATGAGACTGTATGTTTGTAGCAAGATCCGGCTTATCTACTTGTGGGCACAGCTCCCTAAGCATTGCCAGCACATAGTGGATGCATCAATCATTGTCTGAGGCACATATCCACTTACATAAATTCAAAACTTATTTTTGTAGTTTTTAAGCAGAGAGTGTTATGAATCACTTGGGATGTCAGAATCTGACTTGGGAGCTTAGAGCTGTGTTCAGAATACAAATACAGTACTGCCTGGCAACTGATGTTGTGACCTGAAGGGTAGAGGTAGGGTGGGGTGAGATGGAAGGGTGGGGTGAGATGGGGTGAGATGGAAGGGTGGGGTGAGGTGGAAGGGTGGGGTGAGATGGAAGGGTGGGGTGAGGTGGAAGGGTGGGTGGAGATGGAAGGGTGGGTAGAGATGGAAGGGTGGGGTGAGATGGGGTGAGATGGAAGGGTGGGGTGAGATGGAAGGATGGGGTGAGATGGAAGGGTGGGGTGAGATGGAAGGGTGGGTGGAGATGGAAGGGTGGGTTGAGATGGAAGGGTGGGGTGAGATGGAAGGGTGGGGTGAGATGGAAGGGTGGTGTGAGATGATAGGGTGGGTTGAGATCGAAGGGTGGGGGTGAGATGGAAGGTGGGGTGAGATGGAAGGGTGGGGTGAGATGGAAGGGTGGGTAGAGATGGAAGGTGGGGTGAGATGGAAGGATGGGCAGAGATGGAAGGATGGGGTGAGATGGAAGGTGGGAAGAGATGGAAGGATGGGTAGAGATGGAAGGGTGGGGTGAGATGGAAGGGTGGGTAGAGATGGAAGGTGGGGTGAGATGGAAGTATGGGTAGAGATGGAAGGATGGGGTGGGATGGAAGGTGGGGTGAGATGGAAGGGTGGGTAGAGATGGAAGGTGGGGTGAGATGGAAGGATGGGTAGAGATGGAAGGATGGGGTGAGATGGAAGAGTGGGTGTGAAATGGAAGGGTGGGTAGAGATGGAAGGTGGGTAGAGATGGAAGCTGGTGTGAGATGGAAGGGTGGGTAGAGATGGAAGAATGGGGTGAGATGGAAGGATGGGTAGAGATGGAAGGATGGGGTGAGATGGAAGGTGGGGTGAGATGGAAGGGTGGGTAGAGATGGAAGAGTGGGTAGAGATGGAAGGGTGGGGAGAGATTGAAGGGTGGGGTGAGATGGAAGGGTGGGTAGAGATGGAAGGGTGGGGTGAGATGGAAGGGTGGGGAGAGATTGAAGGGTTGGTAGAGATGGAAGGGTGGGTGTGAGATGGAAGGGTGGGGTGAGATGGCAGGGTGGGTAGAGATGGAAGGGTGGGGTGAGATGGAATGGTGGGGAGAGATGGAAGGGTTGGTAGAGATGGAAGTGTGGGTAGAGATGGAAGGATGGGTGAGATGGAAGGGTGGGGGTGAGATGGAAGGGTGGGGTGACTGTTGGGAGGTCGGCTGGCCTAGTGTTTAAAGGGTAGAGATGGAAGGTGGGGTGAGATGGAAGGATGGGTAGAGATGGAAGGATGGTGTGAGATGGAAGGGTGGGGTGAGATGGAAGGGTGGGGAGAGATGGAAGGGTGGGGTGAGATGGAAGGATGGGTAGAGATGGAAGGATGGGGTGAGATGGAAGAGTGGGTGTGAGATGGAAGGGTGGGTAGAGATGGAAGGTGGGTAGAGATGGAAGGTGGGGTGAGATGGAATGGTGGGTAGAGATGGAAGAATGGGGTGAGATGGAAGGTGGGGTGAGATGGAAGGGTGGGTAGAGATGGAAGAGTGGGTAGAGATGGAAGGGTGGGGAGAGATTGAAGGGTGGGGTGAGATGGAAGGGTGGGTAGAGATGGAAGGGTGGGGTGAGATGGAAGGGTGGGGAGAGATTGAAGGGTGGGGAGAGATGGAAGGGTGGGTGTGAGATGGAAGGGTGGGGTGAGATGGAAGGGTGGGTAGAGATGGAAGGGTGGGGTGAGATGGAATGGTGGGGAGAGATGGAAGGGTTGGTAGAGATGGAAGGGTGGGTAGAGATGGAAGGATGGGTGAGATGGAAGGGTGGGGGTGAGATGGAAGGATGGGGTGAGATGGAAGGGTGGGGTGAGATGGAAGGGTGGGGGTGAGATGGAAGGGTGGGTATAGATGGAAAGGTGGGGTGAGATGGAAGGGTGGTGTGAGATGGAAGGGTGGGTAGAGATGGAAGGGTGGGGAGAGATGGAAGGGTGGGGAGAGATGGAAGGGTGGGGTGAGATGGAAGGGTGGGGTGAGATGGAAGGGTGGGTATAGATTGAAGGGTGGGGTGAGATGGAAGGATGAGGAGAGATGGAAGGGTGAGGAGAGATGGAAGGGTGGGGTGAGATGGAAGGGTGGGGGTGAGATGGAAGGGTGGGTATAGATGGAAGGGTGGGGTGAGATGGAAGGGTGGGGGTGAGATGGAAGGGTGGGGTGAGATGGAAGGGTGGGGGCGAGATGGAAGGGTGGGGTGAGATGGAAGGGTGGGTATAGATGGAAGGGTGGGGTGAGATGGAAGGGTGAGGAGAGATGGAAGAGTGGGGTGAGATGGAAGGGTTGGGTGAGATGGAAGGGTGGGTAGAGATGGAAGGATGGGGTGAGATGGAAGAGTGGGTGTGAGATGGAAGGGTGGGTAGAGATGGAAGGTGGGTAGAGATGGAAGGTGGGGTGAGATGGAAGGGTGGGGAGAGATGGAAGGGTGGGGTGAGATGGAAGGATGGGTAGAGATGGAAGGATGGGGTGAGATGGAAGAGTGGGTGTGAGATGGAAGGGTGGGTAGAGATGGAAGGTGGGTAGAGATGGAAGGTGGGGTGAGATGGAATGGTGGGTAGAGATGGAAGAATGGGGTGAGATGGAAGGATGGGTAGAGATGGAAGGATGGGGTGAGATGGAAGGTGGGGTGAGATGGAAGGGTGGGTAGAGATGGAAGAGTGGGTAGAGATGGAAGGGTGGGGAGAGATTGAAGGGTGGGGTGAGATGGAAGGGTGGGTAGAGATGGAAGGGTGGGGTGAGATGGAAGGGTGGGGAGAGATTGAAGGGTGGGGAGAGATGGAAGGGTGGGTGTGAGATGGAAGGGTGGGGTGAGATGGAAGGGTGGGTAGAGATGGAAGGGTGGGGTGAGATGGAATGGTGGGGAGAGATGGAAGGGTTGGTAGAGATGGAAGGGTGGGTAGAGATGGAAGGATGGGTGAGATGGAAGGGTGGGGTGAGATGGAAGGATGGGGTGAGATGGAAGGGTGGGGTGAGATGGAAGGGTGGGGGTGAGATGGAAGGGTGGGTATAGATGGAAAGGTGGGGTGAGATGGAAGGGTGGGGTGAGATGGAAGGGTGGTGTGAGATGGAAGGGTGGGTATAGATGGAAGGGTGGGTAGAGATGGAAGGGTGGGGAGAGATGGAAGGGTGGGGAGAGATGGAAGGGTGGGGTGAGATGGAAGGGTGGGGTGAGATGGAAGGGTGGGTATAGATTGAAGGGTGGGGTGAGATGGAAGGATGAGGAGAGATGGAAGGGTGAGGAGAGATGGAAGGGTGGGGTGAGATGGAAGGGTGGGGGTGAGATGGAAGGGTGGGTATAGATGGAAGGGTGGGGTGAGATGGAAGGGTGGGGGTGAGATGGAAGGGTGGGGTGAGATGGAAGGGTGGGTATAGATGGAAGGGTGGGGTGAGATGGAAGGGTGGGGAGAGATGGAAGGGTTGGGTGAGATGGAAGGGTGGGGTGAAATGGAAGGGTTGGGTGAGATGGAAGGGTGGGCTGAGATGGAAGGGTGGGGAGAGATGGAAGGGTGGGGTGAGATGGAAGGATGGGGTGAGATGGAAGGGTGGGGGTGAGATGGAAGGGTGGGGTGAGATGGAAGGGTGGGGGCGAGATGGAAGGGTGGGGTGAGATGGAAGGGTGGGTATAGATGGAAGGGTGGGGTGAGATGGAAGGGTGAGGAGAGATGGAAGAGTGGGGTGAGATGGAAGGGTTGGGTGAGATGGAAGGGTGGGGTGAGATGGAAGGGTGGGGAGAGATGGAAGGGTGGGGTGAGATGGAAGGGTGGGTAGAGATGGAAGGGTGGGGTGAGATGGAAGGATGGGGAGAGATGGAAGGGGTGAAGGGTTAGATTGTTGATGAGGAATGATCATACAACATTATATGAACTTCTCAACAACATGTTCTTCCAAATTGTAATTGCTTTATTCATTTATCATCTGGATTAGAATTCTACACACAGTTCCAATAGAGCACCTGCCCTTCAGTTCACCTCGGGGCGTGGGGTTAAGGGTTAATGTGTGGAGGAAGGGTAATTGATGCCACCCCAATGACAGGGATTAGGGTTAATGCAAGGGCTCACAAGGACAAGGTAGGGATATCATCAGGAACCCATCTGCTGGGGGAGCGGTGGGACGGTGGGACGGGTTCGGGGAGGAGTCAGAGTATACAAAAAATAATTATCGGCAATAATAAATAGGTTGTTTACCGTCTTAATGGATAACTATTTTTGTCCCAGTGGAATATTATGATAAACTTGTCCAGTGTGTCAGAGAAATAGTCTTTATAAGATTTTGATTTAGTGTTGAGATTAGTGGTCTCACACAAGGATCAGGGGAGCTTTTATCAGGGGGTTTTAAAGCTGAAAATGTCTTGTAATATTAATGTTATTTTCTTGAAGCTGAAACTATTTTATTCTGACTGTAATGCCAGGGTTTGTGTCCGGCTATGAAAGAGGAAATGTATAGGTCAGTGGTACATGAGTGATGGCATCTGTCAGCCAGTGCGGACATACAGACTTTTGTAATTGTCCAAGGACAGGGGGACCTATTTCGTTTCCACAGCCCAGTGCCAGTTTCCACACAGCGATGTCAACACTGACTGTTGGGCGGTCGGCTGGCCTAGTGTTTAAAGCGTTCGCTCGTCACGCTGAAGACCCAGGTTCGATTCCCAACATGGGTACAATGTGTGAAGCCCATTTCTGGAGTCCCCCGCCGTGATATTGCTGGAATATTGCTAAAAGCGGCGTAAAACCATACCAACTCACTAGAGTGCCTCCATGGTCTAGTGGTAGAGTGTCTGCCTGGAAGGCAGTTGGGGTTGGATCCCCAACTTCATCATACCAAAGGGTGTTATAAGATGCCTTTTGTTACCCTGTCTGGTGCGCTATATTACAATAGTATTGTGTCATGAACTGTAGATGAGAGACAGTGAATCCTACTCAAAGTGCTAAAAAAATGCATGTGAATATTTTCTCATGCACACTTTAAAAATATTTAAAAATAAACGACCTTGTGTGGCATTGGAAACAAGTTGGGACCTTGGTATGACAGTTTAAAAGCCAGCCCAAAAAATCATTTTACCTTTTGAGGTATAATGTATTGCTACCACACTTGGTTAATTTTCCTATTTTTCTGGGATGGCCTTTAGGAATTAGCTCAAATTATAGCTATGCTGCTTGTGTGTCACACAGGGTCTGTGGTGTCCTTTATGCCAATAAATCTAACAATTCTTCCTCGTGCCATTAAACCTTAAAAGCTATTTCTTGTGTAATAGATGGAGCATTTCTAAAGCTCTTTTCTTGTAGTTAATTCTTGACAGGAGTTTGAAATGCGTGTCAGTCATTGCGAGGGAAAATGTCGTTTGGAGTCATAATTATGCCCGTTTATTACCTCGATGATCACTGTAGGTCTTATTATTCGTATCTTATGGCGAGTTTATCTACTTAGGAACTCTGCTATTAATTTTGTTCAAAATAACATGTGGAAATTACGTGGATTTGTAGGACCAGGTTTAACAAAGACATGATTGTGGCTGACAAGCATCTTTGTGTCCATGAAAGATTATTTCATAGTTTTGAAAGAAAGAAATGTTTTAGATTTCTAAAATCTTTAGAAATTGGTTGGAATTTCCACAGAACTGGTTCCTGTGTGCACAGAGCCATTGCTCTTAAACAAACATGATA
Organism: Haliotis rufescens; assembly: GCF_023055435.1. Lineage (NCBI taxonomy): Eukaryota > Metazoa > Mollusca > Gastropoda > Lepetellida > Haliotidae > Haliotis > Haliotis rufescens. Next base: position 735,348 of record NW_025964377.1, on the reverse strand, counting down.
GTGTCCCTTTATTGCAACTCTCCTGGTCTTTGACATTCTTGGAATATTTAAATCTTGACATTTAGAACTTGAATAAGAATTTTATTTGGAGGTAAAGAGCATTAAATCTAACTGAGATGTGTGTCACTTTGTTGTTAGAAACGTGGTATCATCTTGCAATGTCCCTGTAGGATTCTAATACATGCAGAGACTTTGTGGACACGATAGCTTGTGTCCTGTGAAGATCCGGGGTAGAATAGGTCTTCAGCAACCCATGCTTGCTGTGATAGGCGACTATGCTTGTCGTAAGAGGCGACTAACAGGATCAGGTGGTCAGGCTCGCTGACTTGGTTGATCCATGTCATTGCATCCCAGTTTGGTAGATCGCTGCTCATGACATCAATCAATCTATTGCAAAGTGTAAATGCGAAAGTGCAAACCTTTAACATTACATATTATCAAAGAATGTTCTAAGATTCTGTAACAAGAGATTATGATAATTGTGTTACTTCTTTCTGATATGTTAAACTATTCTGACAATTCGTTGGTACAGACTTGTACTTGGGCTGATTCTGGGGCAAGACCAAATGTTGTTGGAAAGGATGCTGAAAGTGCTGTTCAGGTTGTGCGACCGAGCTGATGGTGTGTCATCGTACCAGACAGTGTGGTTTCTTGCTCCTGTAGAACTCCCAGTTATCACTTGTTATCCCCCGCCACGAAATGGAAGGGGGATACAGGAATGTGTGGTGTCCGTCTGTCCATCCATCCGTCCGTCCGTCACTGAAACTGAGAATGGCGGTAGTGCTTCTTTCCGGAACAGGTCTTGGAAACCGTACAATATTTCTTCACCAAACCTGGCACATACATAGGTCTAGTGGTAAACTGGTGCCTTTTGATAGTTTGGGAGCTTTTAGAGTTTCCTTTGCAGCGACTTTGACATAGACTGAAAATGGCGGTAATGCTCGTTTCGGGAGGGCTAATGCCTTGCACACAACCAGACATGTCATATTGGCAGGGGATATGAGTATTTGGGTTCGATTCCCGTCATGGGTACAATGTGTGAAGCCCATCTCTGGTGTCCCCCGCCATGATATTGCTGGAATATTGCTAAAAGCAGTGTAAAACCATACTCACTCATTCATTTTCTGTCGAACAAAATGTCAATGAGTTATATATCGAATAAACTGACTCGACTCTGTGAATTACGGATTATCTGTCATCAATGAATGCTGCATGTCCCACTCCATAGGCTTGGGAACAACAATATTTATTCACCTGTGACAGATAATCCATCATTCTTCATAGCCCGTTGGTTTTTCTCTAAATATGTTATATCAAAGAATTGAAATTGCAGAGGATATTTTGAAAGAAAACTGAAATTTAACATATTTGAAAAAAGTCGAGCCAAGGAGATACCAATAAAATAATTCCCTAATTACCATAGGAGTATAATCTGTGTTTCATTTGATTTGCAGGTGACATCTTTGACGATGTCAGCTTGTCAGATTACATTCGATAGTGCAAATCGTGGGGGTGGAAAATCAAGCCTTTGCGTCATGAAACTATTTCAAAATGAGGCATGGTACGGTCCGCTGCCAGATCTTACACAATTAGGGTGTAATTTGTACACGGACTGTAATTTGCCTGCTTAGAAAACTGTAAAATGTTTCACATTATTATAGGCTGGGCTATCATGTCGCCTTATTTCTGTAGCCGCCATTATGGCCATTACGGGTAAAATTAGGGGTCGGTGAATTATCTCCGCGCTCGATTGGCAGCTCACAGTAACACTTCAACAAAGGAACAGGGAAAAGTTATCTCCCCTTATGTTGTATTTTTCTTGGTGGCAATTTGGACGGCCATTTTATTGTTGCCTACTTGTTTGATGTTTTGTCCGTGAATATGTCACGGAACATTGACCACAATTGTCAATCATGGTGGACCCCTGTCATTATGGATAATTAAGTGATTTCAGAATTAGGGTGAGACTATGCTGCTGAAATTTAGGTTCATGTAAACTGGGCGGAAAGCATCCTGTGGTTATATATTTACTGCTCAAAAGAAGTTAAAGAACACCTGATTCTTTCATATTACTGTAGTTAATCTGTCTTGCCATGACAGGAAGACTTGCAAGTCTGTAGACAAACAGTGTCGAGCCAGGACAGATTACATATAGTATTTGGAGAGAATCGGGTGCCAGTATTTGGGGCACAGTGATCCAGTTGTCTAATCCCAATTGCGTAGATTGATGCTCATGATGTCAATCACTAGATTGTCTGGTCCAGACTTGATTATTTTACAGACCGCCGTCATTAGGCTGGAATATTGCTGAGTGCAGCATTAAACAACAAACAAACAAACAAATAATGTGCAACAGTGAGCTGTTCAGTGATTGGGCACGCCAGAAACCTGATCATGGGTTTGTATCCCGGTTCGCCCCGATTATGTTTCTAGATTTGTCAGCACCATACCCGTGCTCGTGGGTTTCACCGAAGTGGTAAACATCTGAGACCTGCATCACTTCAGGCTTTCCTCCCGCAGTAAGCTGACATGCAGCAATGTGACTGGAATGCTGTTAAAAGCTGAATTAAACCCAATTCACTCACTCACTCACTCTAGTCACAGTTACTCACACCTTTTTAAAAGTGATACCTGCAATAACTAATGGTATTCAGGGGATATAGCATGGGGCATTGAAGACATTACCACAGATGGATCCGAGGACAATCTGTGGAAACACGTAATTTGAGTTTGCAGATGCAGACACACAGACACGCTGACACAGTTAGCTGACAAACATACATGTGGTCAGTCCACAGACATGCAGAAAGTCTGTAAGCTACACAATGTGCAATAATTCTGCTGACACAGACACGCAAAAAGTGTGAAGACAGTTACATACAAACAACAGACAGACAGACAGACAGACAGAAACACCTTGAAGACGTCACAGTCAATCTTCAGACAAAGAAACACAGACAATTTAGCCAAGGGACCTGATGGGTGTTGGGATACAATTGCAAATGTGCTGTGACATCATAAAGAGAGACGTTTGACGTCAACTTACTTCCGTATAAATCATCATGACTGCGATCTGTACAAAACTATCTTATTTTTTATCTTGTTGGTTCGTAATGTAATAAAAAGACATTAATCAGACATTATTTCTATAAAAAAACATAAACGATTATATGTCTAAAAATGGGACTTTGCAGAAAATGAGTCCAAATGTTTGATGCCATGTATCACTATTATAAATATGAATTGAAGGTTACGAATTGTATTTTTGTGATCCTAAGATACTGTAGTTTTAAAATATAATAAGAAGTCAAAATGTGATTGTTTTTCCACCCATAAGGGGTTTGATCCCCGGCCATGTCATACCAAAAGATGTTTAAAGATGTTACTTGTTGTTACCCTGTCTGGCGCTTGGCATTAAGGGTCTAAAACAAGGACTGGTCGGCTCGAAGTCAGTATTCTGTGTCTGAGTGGGGTATTCATGTTAAACTGCGGCATGGTATCTCAGTGTGCTAGCACTATAAATCAGCATCAGTCCAGACTTGTACAAGCAGCCACACACACACACACATGTGCATGCATGTTGCTATATACATACAATCATCTTGGATGCGACGTTAAACCAAATTTCACCTCACCTCATCTTCTTGTGTCATCGTGACCCTGCTGTCTGGTGCTCACTCCATTGACCACTTGTTCCTCAGTGCCAGCACCCCACATGGCTGCTTGTTGTAACAGGTTGACTGGCTGACATAGACTAACATCTTGTCTCTGAAATGAACATATCGTACAGAAAAAACCCATAGACTCTCTTCATTTTCAGATACTGCAGTAATCTCGACTTGCCAAACATTATAGACTTGCATGGGCTGTATTTGATATATTTGTTCCAGGGTCTGTAAGACAGACTATGAATGACTGTGTGCTTGTTTCAGATGAAGTGGCATCTGTAGAATCTGTACTGTGCTCATGTACATCATCCCATTGACCCTGCCGATGATATCACCACCATCAGAAACAGGTTCCAAAATGCCAGCTCCAAATTCCATATATGGATAATTGGTAAGTAGGTTTTCTTAAAGCAATAAATAAACAACTGGTCCTTGCATGATGGAGTGGTGTGATGTTTGTTTTTTATTTCAGTTTTGTGATACTGTGAAGGCAAGGTCCGCTTGTCCTGATACAGATGTGTTTAATAGTTTCACAGGCTTTAATCATTTTACAGATATTAATATTTTAACAGACTGAACTAGTTTTGCTGCAGATATTAATAGTTTAACAGAATTAACTATGTTTGCAGATATTAATAGGTTTACAGATTTAATAGTTTTACAGATTTTTAATAGTTTTACAGATTTTAATAGTTTTACAGATTTTTAATAGTTTTACAGATTTTAATATTTTTACAGATGTTAATAGTTTTACAGATTTTAATATTTTTACAGATATTAATAGTTTAACAGAATTAACTATGGTTGCAGATATTAATAGGTTTACTGATTTTAATAGTTTCACTGATTTTAATAGTTTTACAAATTTTAATAGTTTTCCAGGTCTACTTGGAAGACCATAATCATGTATAAAACAACATATGTTCAATGCCCCCATTTACCTGTTTTTACTTTTGCAAAGTTAAGAATGGGCTCATCTGTGAAACAATGAAATGAGTTAGTATGGGTTTGGTATTCTGGTGTGTCTCCAAGACCATGCAGAATAAAAAATGAAGTCCAACTCAAGTCTAATGAGTGGGCAAGTCTAGATTGCCTCAGCTCTACACTGAAATTAATGCTGAAGACCTGGGTTTGTTTCCATACATGCGTACAATGTGTGAAGCCCATTGCTGGCGTCCTCAGCCACGATATTGCTAGGAAATTGCTCAAAAGCGGCATAGAACCACACTCACTCACTCACTCACTGTATAGTAACCTTTCGACAAAATTTCTTCCAAAATGTTAAATTCTGTGGAAATGGAAAGTTTGAGTGTGAGGTCAACATGTTTCTTATCAGCATTACAAACTTGCCTGACATCACTTTCAATTGAGACATCCCTGTGGAACATCTCAGCATCTACAGACCAGAGGTAATTGTGAACAGATGAAACTCTAGATCAGTTTACATTCTTCACAAGAGAAAGGCACTGTGTCAGCCTTCGTTTGAAATTATTACCACAAGCAGACATTTTAAAGTTCTTGGATTTCACATGGATGGGTGCGTGGGTGGGTGGGTGCGTGCGTGCGTGCGTGCGTGCGTGCGTGCGTGCGTGCGTAGTTGTTGTTCACATATATCATCTGTGTCTCATAGGGTTTTTCTCCCACACTAAGATAACATGCTATGATATAACTAAAATAGTGTTTGTTTAAACTCACTCACTCTCTCCTACAATCCCTACAAGAAAGGAACGGGGCAGTAGGATAGCCACGTGGTTAAAGCGTTCGCTCGTCACGCCGAAGGCCCCAGTTTGATTCCCGACATGGGTACAATGTGTGAAGCCCATTGCTGGTGTCCCCTGTCGTGATATTGCTGGAATATTGCTAAAACCGGCGTAAAACCATACTCACTCACTCACTCCCAACAACGGGACATGTGCTCTACTCTGTTGAACTGTACACAATTATGCTATTTTTTTGCATTCTCTTTCCTTTTTTCAGTGTTAATTGGCATAATGATTCTGTGTTGGTATTGCATCAACTCTGTGGAACTCTGGGTATTGTATCCATGTTGTCACAACAACGTAAAATATGTTACTGACAACTTGTACATCCGAGTCGGCCTGTATGATGTACAATTTCTCTTGAAGCTTTTTGTTTGTATACACAAATCTTTCATAAATGATTATGTCAGATGGTCTTTTCAATCACATGTTTATTTCATATTCATCTCCTATGAATGTCAAGGGATTAGGTATGGGTTTTTATTGGTATATATCCTCCAGCTTTGTCAAGAAAATCTAATTTTGTCTAACACATCGTCTAGTTTTGTCAAGTATAAGGCTCAAAGTGTTGACAAGAATACATCTTCTAGCCTTGCAAGGGGCACGGGTGTCCCAGTCGTCTGAGGCGCCGTGATTCGCTGTGCAGAACTGTGTCCTTTGGGCACGCCAGAAACCTATGATTGTGGGTTCGAATCCCATTTCACCCCGATTATGTTTCTAGGTTTGTCAGAACCATACCCGTGCTCGTGGGTTTGACCGAAGTGGTAATCATCTGAGACCTGCATCACTTTGGGCTTTCCTCCCACATTAAGCTGACACGCTGTGATATAACTGGAATACTGTTAAAAGCGGCGTTAAACCCAACTCACTCACTCACTCACTCTAGTCACAGTCATCTTCTTTTAAAATACATAAATATCTTTTTCAAGGATATATAATTCTTCCTGAATGTTTTTTCATTCCTTCCGTGACTTCATTGAGAAATAATTAAAGACATGATTGTTCAAGACATTTATATGTGTATTCCCCTATTTCAAATAACTGTTTTAAGGTAATGGCTAAACAGGCTCTATTCAGGGCACCCTCACATGGCCATTAGGATGGCTAGCCATGCTCTTACAGAATATGGGCACTTCATGGAAACTGAAAACCAGTAAACGCCCGAAACTGTGAATTAGCCCACCACCAATATTAAATAAAGTTACCATAAATGTTCCCATAAAGATCATTCAGCCCCCAAAATTAGTAAGTGCTTACATGTCTCAAGGAATTAACACTGACAGGCTTCAGTACCCAGCTTGGGGAGATGGACTGGTTTTACTGCCATGTTTTATGACTCTTTTTATGTTTTTCTCACCTCTCTGTCAGTATAGCTATCAGGTGGAATCACGTATTGCGAGAAGAAATGATGGATTGCCGATTCCTTCCTGATTCACAACACTGAGACAAAAAGGAATCAGGACTTCATGTGTCAGATTTGTGCCATTCCTTACAAGGGTGGTAGTAAAATGCAAATATCCATTTTGTAGAAGAACTTTAAGTCTCTGTCAGTTTTAAAGCAAAATATACGACTCTAAAGGAGTTAAAGACCACTGGATTCTTTCATATTTCTGTCGTTAATCCGACATGCCATGACTGATAACCATAGTACAATGTTCCCTCGTTATTGCGCACTTCAGTATAGCGCTAACTCGGTTATAGCGCGCTTAAAGTATGGCTACCCAAATTTACTAACATTTTCAATAAACTCAAGTTTTTCAATGGTAGAGCGTCTGCCCGGAGAGCGGAAGGTCCGGGGTTCGATCCCCGACAGCGCCATACCAAAAGACGTTAAAAGATGGTACTTGTTGTTACCCTGTCTGGCGCTCGGCAGTAAGGGGCTAAAACAAGGACTGGTCGGCTCGGAGTCAGTATACTGTGTCTGAGTGGGGTATTCATGTTACACTGCGGCATGGTATCTCAGTGGGCTAGCTCTATAAATCGGCATCAGTCCAGACTAGTACAAGCAGCCACACACACACACACACGTACATGCACGTCGCTATATAAGTGCAATAATCTTGGACGCGACGTTAAACCCCATTTCACCTCACCTCACCTCTAATCATGGGGGTTCCTGAACTTGTTTTGAGTGGTATACTAGGAATGATCACTTGCTCTTGTCATCTTGGCAGAATGGTGTTTTATAGTGAGACAGACATAGCTCTTTGCCAATTTGGCACCTGGTGTGTGTCGCTTATCTTAATGCAACATTTCCCGTGCCAAAGATGACATGGTAACAGTGCTCATTCATTTCAGATCATTATCATTTCACAATGATGAAGAGGAAATAATTACTTTTAAATTCTTGGGATCGTATGAGTCATCTTGCACCATAGTCACACCCAATGTCAGAGGGGGCCACGGGTGGCCCAGTCGTCTAAGGCGCCGCGATTCGCTGTGCAGAGTTGCGTCCCTTGGGCACGCCAGAAACCTATGATTGTGGGTTCGAATCCCGGTTCGCCCTGATTATGTTTCTAGGTTTGTCAGCACCATACCCGTGCTCATGGGTTTCACCGAAGTGGTAAACGTCTGAGACCTGCATTACTTCGAGCTTTCCTCCCACATTAAGCTGACACGCCGCGATATAACTGGAATACTTTTAAAAGCGGCGTTAAACCCAACTCACTCACTCACTCACCCAATGTCAGAGTCATCTTGCATCATGGCTTAACCCAATGTCAGAGTCATTTTGCACCATGGCTAAATCCAATGTCAGAGTCATCTTGCATCATGGCTAAATCCAATGTCAGAGTCATCTTGCATCATGGCTAAACCCAATGTCAGAGTCATCTTGCATAATGGCTAAATCCAATGTCAGAGTCATCTTGTACCATGGCTAAATCCAATGTCAGAGTCATCTTGTACCATGGTTACACCCAATGTCAGAGTCATCTTGCACCATGGCTAAATCCAATCTCAGAGTCATCTTGATTCATGGCTAAAAGCCAATGTCAGAGTCATCTTGCATCATGGCTCAAGGCAATGTCAGAGTCATCTTGTACCATGGCTAAAGCCAATGTCAGAGTCATCTTGTACCATGGTTACACCCAATGTCAGAGTCATCTTGTACCATGGCTAAATCCAATGTAAGAGTCATCTTGTACCATGGTTACACCCAATGTCAGAGTCATCTTGCACCATGGCTAAATCCAATCTCAGAGTCATCTTGATTCATGGCTAAAAGCCAATGTCAGAGTCATCTTGCATCATGGCTCAAGGCAATGTCAGAGTCATCTTGTACCATGGCTAAAGCCAATGTCAGAGTCATCTTGTACCATGGTTACACCCAATGTCAGAGTCATCTTGTACCATGGCTAAATCCAATGTCAGAGTCATCTTGTACCATGGTTACACCCAATGTCAGAGTCATCTTGCATCATGGCTAAAGCCAATGTCAGAGTCATCTTGTACCATGGTTACACCCAATGTCAGAGTCATCTTGTACCATGGTTATACTCAATGTCAGAGTCATCTTGCACCATGGTTACACCCAATGTCAGAGTCATCTTGTACCATGGCTAAAGCCAATGTCAGAGTCATCTTGTACCATGGTTACACCCAATGTCAGAGTCATCTTGCATCATGGCTAAAGCCAATGTCAGAGTCATCTTGCATCATGGCTCAAGGCAATGTCAGAGTCATCTTGTACCATGGCTAAAGCCAATGTCAGAGTCATCTTGTACCATGGCTCAAGGCAATGTCAGAGTCATCTTGTACCATGGCTAAAGCCAATGTCAGAGTCATCTTGTACCATGGTTACACCCAATGTCAGAGTCATCTTGCACCATGGCTAAAGCCAATGTCCGAGTCATCTTGCATCATGGCTAAAGCCAATGTCCGAGTCATCTTGCATCATGGCTAAAGCCAATGTCCGAGTCATCTTGCATCATGGCTAAAGCCAATGTCCGAGTCATCTTGTACCATGGTTACACCCAATGTCAGAGTCATCTTGTACCATGGTTATACCCAATGTCAGAGTCATCTTGCATCATGGCTAAAGCCAATGTCAGAGTCATCTTGTACCATGGCTAAAGCCAATGTCCGAGTCATCTTGCATCATGGCTAAAGCCAATGTCCGAGTCATCTTGTACCATGGTTATACTCAATGTCTGAGTCATCTTGTACCATGGTTACACCCAATGTCAGAGTCATCTTGCACCATGGCTAAATCCAATGTCAGAGTCATCTTGCATCATGGCTAAATCCAATGTCAGAGTCATCTTGCATCATGGCTAAAGCCAATGTCAGAGTCATCTTGCATCATGGCTAAATCCAATGTCAGAGTCATCTTGCATCATGGCCAAACCAAATGTCAGAGTCATCTTGCATCATGGCTAAATCCAATGTCAGAGTCATCTTGCATCATGGCTAAAGCCAATGTCAGAGTCATCTTGCATCATGGCTAAAGCCAATGTCAGAGTCATCTTGCATCATGGCTAAACCCAATGTCAGAGTCATCTTGCATCATGGCTAAAGCCAATGTCAGAGTCATCTTGCATCATGGCTAAACCCAATGTCAGAGTCATCTTGCATCATGGCTAAATCCAATGTCAGAGTCATCTTGCATCATGGCTAAAGCCAATGTCAGAGTCATCTTGTACCATGGCTAAATCCAATGTCCGAGTCATCTTGCATCATGGCTAAAGCCAATGTCAGAGTCATCTTGCATCATGGCTAAAGCCAATGTCAGAGTCATCTTGTACCATGGTTACACCCAATGTCAGAGTCATCTTGTACCATGGTTATACCCAATGTCAGAGTCATCTTGCATCATGGCTAAATCCAATGTCAGAGTCATCTTGTACCATGGCTAAAGCCAATGTCAGAGTCATCTTGCATCATGGCTAAAGCCAATGTCAGAGTCATCTTGTACCATGGTTACACCCAATGTCAGAGTCATCTTGTACCATGGTTATACTCAATGTCAGAGTCATCTTGTATCATGGCTAAACCCAATGTCAGAGTCATCTTGCATCATGGCTAAAGCCAATGTCAGAGTCATCTTGCATCATGGCTAAAGCCAATGTCCGAGTCATCTTGTACCATGGTTATACTCAATGTCAGAGTCATCTTGTACCATGGTTACACCCAATGTCCGAGTCATCTTGCATCATGGCTAAAGCCAATGTCAGAGTCATCTTGCATCATGGCTAAATCCAATGTCAGAGTCATCTTGTACCATGGTTACACCCAATGTCAGAGTCATCTTGCATCATGGCCAAACCCAATGTCAGAGTCATCTTGCATCATGGCTAAAGCCAATGTCAGAGTCATCTTGTACCATGGTTACACCCAATGTCAGAGTCATCTTGCATCATGGCTAAAGCCAATGTCAGAGTCATCTTGCATCATAGCTAAAGCCAATGTCATAGTCATCTTGTACCATGGTTACACCCAATGTCAGAGTCATCTTGCATCATAGCTAAAGCCAATGTCCGAGTCATCTTGCATCATGGCTAAAGCCAATGTCAGAGTCATCTTGTACCATGGCTAAAGCCAATGTCAGAGTCATCTTGCACCATGGTTACACCCAATGTCAGAGTCATCTTGTATCATGGCTAAAGCCAATGTCAGAGTCATCTTGTACCATGGCTAAAGCCAATGTCCGAGTCATCTTGTACCATGGCTAAAGCCAATGTCAGAGTCATCTTTTACCATGGCAAAAGCCAATGTCAGAGTCATCTTGTACCATGGTTATACTCAATGTCAGAGTCATCTTGTACCATGGTTATACTTACTGTCAGAGTCATCTTGTATCATGGCTAAACCAAATGTCAGAGTCATCATGGTTATACCCAATTATCTCACTCTGTGACAGCATGCAATCGTACCCCGAGTACCTTGGATCACTGGATTGTTTGGTCCAGAATGTCTACAATCAGCTGTCAGGTGACCTCAACATTGCTCAGTGCAACATTGAATAACAAAAAGTCTTCACTCTGAGTTTTAGGAGAAGACTGCAAACTTTGAATTCATCAGTATGTAAGGTGTAGGTATTTCTTCAGAACAAGCTTGTTTCCCTTCCTTCCTTCCTGTGCATCAATCAGATAACTGATTACAGGTGAAGGAGGATGGAGTTTCATAATGAATGCATTTACTGTGGCACATTATTTTGATTATGATCGTCAGATAGATTATGCATCTTTAAAATGATAACAGGTTGAATTGAATTCCACAAATGATGGTAATAAGATGAATACTTTGTGTCCAACACGTACGAAATATTCAAGGAATGTTACATTTTGCCAAAAAAGTCAAAGGATTAAATGATTGGTTGCTTATTTTTAGATATCATTATCGGCCATTGAAAGAATGACTTTATCCCCCTCCTCTATGAACACTTGTACACAAACGAAAACTGCTTAATGGCAGATGAAATGTTTTGAAAATGTGCGAAAGTTTATATATTGAGAGTGAACTCTCCTGCATGTGAAGACTAGAATGTTGTTTTGATGAGTACTAAGTTGAAGATTGCTGCTGCACAGATGTGAAATATTATGATAGGGTTTCAAGGGGCCGCTGCTTTAGAATATTGGCAAGCTTTGGCAATACAAGCAGATCGGATTACAGATGAGGGGGGAAAACAGCTCTTGCAGAGGTGAACGGGGATTTTAGCTGTTTTGGTTGATTAACAGTCAAGTGTTGTAGCTTGCATGTACTGCCGCAGTGTGTACCCACAAATCACTGATCTCACTGCAGGCTTCTCAAGGCGCCATTATAGACAGACCAGTCTTGTCTGTGACACTTGTGTACCCACAAATCACTGATCTCACTGCAGGCTTCTCAAGGCGCCATTATAGACAGACCAGCCTTGTCTGTGACACTTGTGTACCCACAAATCACTGATCTCACTGCAGGCTTCTCAAGGCGCCATTATAGACAGACCAGTCTTGTCTGTGACACTTGTGCACCCACAAATCACTGATCTCACTGCAGGCTTCTCAAGGCGCCATTATAGACAGACCAGTCTTGTCTGTGACACTTGTGTACCCACAAATCACTGATCTCACTGCAGGCTTCTCAAGGCGCCATTATAGACAGACCAGTCTTGTCTGTGACACTTGTGTACCCACAAATCACTGATCTCACTGCAGGCTTCTCAAGGCGCCATTATAGACGGACCAGTCTTGTCTGTGACACTTGTGTACCCACAAATCACTGATCTCACTGCAGGCTTCTCAAGGCGCCATTATAGACAGACCAGTCTTGTCTGTGACACTTGTGTACCCACAAATCACTCATCTCACTGCAGCTACAAGTTAGCTCATCTATCTTTTCACATCTTGTTAAAGCACTACACGAAAACACAATACTTCAGTTGTATAAGATTCAGCAATGTTTAAACTACAAAGAATTTCAACACCCTACAAGTGTCGCAGCCTCAAAGACCTCAGCTATCACTTCTGATTTTGCTTCATGGGTAAAGCAAATAGTTTCACCCCATTAGAGAAGTTTGGCCAGGCTCTTTATCATGGATTTCCGTCTTTCCCTCTCCTGCCTCCCGCTTATCTACAAGCAGGCTTCGGAAATGACTGATGGCTTTCTTCGTTTCAACACTGATCGCTGAAGATAAAATAGCAGATGCAAAATTATGACTGGTTACTCGTCACTGACGATAAGGTTCAATTTGGGACAGGATATGCTGCCTCCAGACACATGTTCAACACAGGATCGAGTTTCTCACCTCACTTGCTCCGGGCAAACTTGATATATATAGGGTTTGTTTCCATGGAATTCATACTCATTTTTATGAGAAAGAGGAAGTTCACTTTTTCAAAGAATTCCAATGTAATCATTTTTGGTGTATTTATTTTCTCGCCGTCATTCAGCCATCTACATTTTCAATATAATTGATGTCTTTTAAAATGATTTTGTTCAATATTAAGTCCATGTTGATTTATTGCTATGGTTTTGGGAGATAAGATATATTTTTTACAAGAAACATTCCCTTACGGAACAGAGGCAGTTTCGGAGACATACACACAATCAATTGACATAAAAAATAAATGTGACATTTAGAGAATATTTACAGAAGAAATACCATGTTTCTTCTACAAAGCGACCCCTCTAAAAGGCAACCCCCAACCCCAACACACCCCCCCCCCTCCCCCAACCCCAACCCCACACCCCACCCCACACCCCACCCCACACGCACACACACACACTGTACAAGCGTTCAAAATCGATGTACAAGCATCCAAAATCGATACTGACCCGTGAAGATCCGGGATAGAATAGGTCTTCAGCAACCCATGCTTGCCATAAGAGGTGTCTACGCTTGTCGTAAGAGGCGACTAACGGGATCGGGAGGTCAGGCTCACTGACTTGGTTGATGCATGTCATTGATCACAATTGCGTTGATCCATGCTCATGATATCAATCACTGGATTGTCTGGTCCAGACTCGATTATTTACAGACCGCCTTCATATAGCTGGAATATTGCTGAGTGCAGCGTCAAACAAACAAACAAACAAACAAACAAACAAACCAAAATTGATGCTAATTTATATACCCCGTCTCTAAAGCAAATCGGAATGAAGCATGTCACCAGTGCATACACAATCCCTACATTTGCAATAAAAACGTGTTGTCCTCCACAGAAAAATAATACATTGTATTCCTTCAGCGAATTCCGGTAACTGAACAGGTGATAAGTAAACTTTGTCAATACAAATTTAAGATTTGAGATATATCATCACAAGACATGATGATTTACCATTTAAATTGTATTTCCTGTTCCACTAGGCATCGTTTTATATGCAGAGATTAAGATTACCATGTGTATTGTCTCGTCAACTAAGCCAAATGCAGCTATCAGCTGGACACACCGGCGATTCAGTTAAAAAGTACACAATGATATAACTTTAAAGAATTTTGATACTATGATTGGAAGAATTGTATCGGAAACTTCTATTTTATAAGGAATAATATATCCAGTATCATGTTATTTTAGTAGCAGCTTTAATATATCTATTTGAAATAAATACATAACCATACGCATTGCGCTTTGGTACAGTTGATCGCAATTGCTGGATAGTTTTTTCCGATTGTATTATTTATGGTGTTGACGTCATTATTTCCAAAAAAGTATAAGAATAAACCGTTTTGGTCAGCTTGCCTAAAATTATTACAATCTTTGTATGGCACTTTATATAGAAGAAATCTTTGATGATTGAATATGTTTGGTTCTGTGTAATATATAGTGTTTTCATCTTCAATAATGGTTGGTTGGTTGGTTGGTTGGTTGGTTGGTTTGTTGTTAAACGCCGCACCGAGCAATATTCCAAATATATGACGGCGGTCTGTAAATAATCGATAGTAGTGTCTGACAACTAACCATTCTTCTTGCCTAATTGTGCCCACACGGTCCAAATGTGTGAAGCCTATTTCTGGTGTTCAACGTCGTAGTATTGTTGGTGTACTGCTAAAAGTGGTGTAAACTCACTCACTCACTCACTCACTCACTCACTCACTCACTCACTCACTCACTCACTCACTCACTCACTCACTCACTCACTCACTCACTCACTCACTCACTCACTCACTCACTCACTCACGCACGCACGCACCCACGCACGCACCCACGCACGCACCCACCCACCCAAATGTTGTATGTTGTAGGCAGTACAATTATTATGATATTTTGGACCCCTCCATTTAAAAATGCTGGATCCGCCCTTGGATCTTGAATGTTAGTTAATAAGGTTAATTGTAAGAACTTCAAGACAAAAAAGTAACTTTGTGCAAGTCCAAGACAAGATGATATTTCAGCCATGTGATTGTACTGTTGTGTGTCCTTAGAAACTAACCTCAGGTCAAAAAGCTGCTCATGTTTTTATTTAAGAAAAATACTTCCTGAAAACAAAATAAGTCACCTTTTATCTTGACGTATACATTGCATGTTATTTGAGTTGAATTTTTAAAATGAACTAAGTTAGTTCTCATTCATAAGAGTGAGTGAGTGAGTGAGTGAGTATGTTTTATGCCGCTTTTAGGAATATTCCAGGCGAGTGACAACAGAAATGTCATTCATATGAACGTATCTGTTAACTTTCATAAACATTTCAAAATGTTATTTTCATTTATTCTTGTCGTAAGAGACGACTAACGGGATCGGTGGTCAGACTTGCTATTGCTGACTTGTTGATACATGTCATCGATCCCAATTGCGTGGATCGAAGCTCATGATGTCAATCACTGGATTGTCTGGTCCAGACTCGATTATTTTACAGACCGCCGTCATATAGCTGGAATATTGCTGAGTGCGGCGTTAAACAACAAACAAACAAAAACAACAAACAAACAAACGACAACGAACTTCCATTATATAGCATTCTGGCCTCAGACACTTTTGCAGTTTACTGTTTAATGTTGTGGTTGTAGAACGTTACTCTGCTATCCAGGCATATTGGACACATTCATGCACCATTCGTGGAAAATGTTTTTTAGGGGACCAAAAAGTTGTCAGATATAAATTTCTTAGATGCATTATTTAACATTTAATTGCCTGAGAGATTCTGCTATTTGAAACGTAATGAACTACGACAATCATTCCGAGAATCTTTGAAAACAATTTTGAGGTTGCAAAAAAAAAGTGCCTCCAATTACAATGAAATGAAATATTAAATCTCTTGTTGCTTCGGGAATCAACTCTCCTTATTTTCAAGAGATATTCCACCTTTTGAATAGTTTGGAACCCAAGCAGACATTTCTATCAAGATACACATTCATTTATCGGCTCTACAGCCCGAGTGTGAAAAAAAAATCCAAACATTGAACTTTTTCCGACAACAACAAAGCCAAATATGTTTATTTTCTTAAATCTTATCTATTTATTTACAACATCCCCGCTTTTAAACAGGTGAACGCTATTACGAGAGATACTTTGTCCAAGCCTGCCACTCACACTAGCAGCAGTGAGATTACAATCGGGGAAGTAAATCCAACGCAAAGATAAATAAATTTCTTCAGCAGGGCTCCAACCGTGCGGCCAAAACAACCAATCAAAATGCAGTTTGCTCTGAGGAACTTGTAAATTCTCATAAAGCCCTAAAAATGATTTTTACGTGAGTCTTTATAACTGGTGATGGCAAATTAATCAACTATGAGCGGGATCACATTTCAGCAGTTGTTGTTATCTTGGAGTGGCAGCCATTTTGTTTGCAAGGTTTCATGGGATATGTTCAGACTGCTTTGATAAGCATCCAATCAGTGTTGGAGCGGGCCGTTGTACGTATTTCTGTACTGATAGACAGTTTGTTGTTTGATGACCATGAGAGGGACTGTCCAACAGATTCTCATTCTCCTGATTCTCTGTCTTGATTCTCACTCTTAATTCTCTTTTGATTCTCTCTTAATTCTCACTCTTGATACTCGCTTAATTCTTACTCTTGATTCTCTCTTAATTCTCACTCTTGATTCTCTCTTAATTCTCACTCTTGATTCTCTCTTAATTCTCACTCTTGATTCTCTTTCTTAATTTTCTCTTAATTCTCTTTTGATTCTCTCTTAATTCTCACTCTTGATTCTCTCTTTATTCTCACTCTTAATTTTCTTTTGATTCTCTCTTAATTCTCTTTTGATTCTCTCTTAATTCTCACTCTTATTTCTCTCTCTTAATTCTCACTTGATTCTCTATCTTAATTCTCACTCTTATTCTCTCTCTAATTTCTCTCTCTTATTTCTCTCTCTTAATTCTCACTCTTCTCTCTTAATTCTCACTCCTGATTCTTACTCTTGATTCTGATTCTTGATTCTGACTCTTGATTCTGACTCTTGATTCTGATTCTTGATTCTGACTCTTGATTCTGACTCTTGATTCTGACTCTTGATGCTTTCTCTTGATTCTGATTCTTGATTCTGACTCTTGATTCTCACTCTTGATTCTCACTCTTGATTCTCACTCTTGATCAATGTCCTCACTGATGACTAGTTATGAGTTTGTTGTTGTTTTTTATTCTCTCTTAAACACCTGTGTCTGTCTTTTTGTCATTCTATCAAAGTTAATCAAACCCAAACTTTGAGACACTTAAGCGTCAGCAGGGTGTTTAAAAAAGAAGCTGTTTTATAAATATTTATGTCTAGATTACTAGGTTTATGTTCAAGCAAATTTCTCAGTTAATGCATGTAAAAGTTTCATTTATTGCGTTTACCTAATATGCATATGTCAATACCATAGTTTACAGTGCTGTCAACATCAGACAAACAGTCTCTGCCCATGGATAGATATAATATACACCCACCACCAGTTTATTAGATTTACCTCAACTTCATAATCACGTCCAGAAGACTGGGAAAAAAACGGGCATTCATCTGCACAAATTTCAAACCATTTGATTGACAAGTGTAGTCTAGAGGCTGTGTGACAGACAACATTATTCAGTTTGTTTGTTTTGACTGTTACCCAATCAAAAAAGAGATCAACCGGTGACCTCTGACCCAACTGTGACAGGCCAAAGATGTTTTTAATTTCCAATCTCCCAGCCAAAGCAGGATCTTTGAGGAAACGCCAAGAAAATTTGTTTTCATTTCGTCTGCCTCATGTTTCTTCTGTTTTTCAAGGTTCTGCATCTGTAACGTTTTCCTGACACCTCATATTCACTTGAGCTCGGCATCTGTAAATTATCCATGCTACTCGCCTAAAAACTGGTTTTGAATGCTTTTTGCAACCATTTTCGGTTCACTATATTCCCATTCTGTAACAAGCCAGTGTCAACGTTTGCCTTGCTTTTGTTGAAACTTTGTTAAAAAGCTTTTGACGGGTTTGCTCTCATAATACTAATTTTGAACCTGTGGTTTGGCTTGGGAAACACCCATATTTCTGAGTAAGAACCAAAATGGAGTTATTGGAAAGTAAAATGAAAAATTATTTTTTGATCAATTAAGTATCTATCTTTTTTTTAGTCATTTTTGCTTTTGTCAGGAAAAAAATGAAGTAAGTTTCTTTTCCTAGTCCTTGTCTCTTTCCTGTCTCTGGTCAGTTTGTGTTTTTGTTTTGTTTTTCTTCCTGTTCTTTAACTCTTTGTCATGTTCTCTTTCTCTCGCTCCTGGGGTGGTGGGGTAGCCTAGTGGTTAAAGTGTTCGCTCGTCAAGCCGAAAACCTAGGTTTCGATTTCCCACATGGGTATGATGTGTGAAGCCCATTTTTCGTGTACCCGGCCGTGATATTGCTGGAATATTGCGAAAAGCGGCGTAAAACCATACTCACTCATTCACTGACT
Organism: Haliotis rufescens; assembly: GCF_023055435.1. Taxonomy (NCBI): domain Eukaryota; kingdom Metazoa; phylum Mollusca; class Gastropoda; order Lepetellida; family Haliotidae; genus Haliotis; species Haliotis rufescens. The sequence continues at coordinate 716,657 of NW_025964377.1, read as the reverse complement.
CACACACTCATTCACTCTTCCCTTAGGGGATTTCAATTTAGAATGGTTCCCCCGAAACCTAGACTGGTTGCAAGAGGTGACCTAGTGGATTAGGTGGTCACGTTGGATGAGTTGGTTAATAGTTGGTGTTTAGCCAAACTCAATGGTGATGGAAGGAAGAATCTGATAGTGAGATATTGCAAGGATCTGGTTGTTAGATATTGGAAGGATCTGATAGTGAGATATTGGAAGGATCTGGTTGTTAGATATTGGAAGAATCTGATAGTGAGATATTGGAAGGATCTGATAGTGAGATATTGGAAGGATCTGGTTGTGAGATATTGGAAGGATCTGGTTGTGAGATATCGGAAGGATCTGGTTGTTAGATATTGGAAGAATCTGATAGTGAGATATTGGAAGGATCTGATAGTGAGATATTGGAAGGATCTGGTTGTGAGATATTGGAAGGATCTGGTTGTGAGATATTGGAAGGATCTGATAGTGAGATATTGGAAGGATCTGGTTGTGAGATATTGGAAGGATCTGGTTGTTAGATATTGGAAGAATCTGATAGTGAGATATTGGAAGGATCTAGTTGTGAGATATTGGAAGGATCTGGTTGTTAGATATTGGAAGAATCTGATAGTGAGATATTGGAAGGATCTGATAGTGAGATATTGGAAGGATCTGGTTGTGAGATATTGGAAGGATCTGGTTGTGAGATATCGGAAGGATCTGGTTGTTAGATATTGGAAGAATCTGATAGTGAGATATTGGAAGGATCTGGTTGTGAGATATTGGAAGAATCTGATAGTGAGATATTGGAAGGATCTGATAGTGAGATATTGGAAAGATCTGGTTGTGAGATATTGGAAGGATCTGGTTGTGAGATATCGGAAGGATCTGGTTGTTAGATATTGGAAGAATCTGATAGTGAGATATTGGAAGGATCTGGTTGTGAGATATTGGAAGGATCTGGTTGTGAGATATTGGAAGGATCTGGTTGTTAGATATTGGAAGGATCTGGTTGTTAGATATTGGAAGGATCTGGTTGTGAGATATTGGAAGGATCTGGTTGTTAGATATTGGAAGAATCTGATAGTGAGATATTGGAAGGATCTGGTTGTGAGATATTGGAAGGATCTGGTTGTGAGATATTGGAAGGATCTGATAGTTAGATATTGGAAGAATCTGGTTGTGAGATATTGGAAGAATCTGATAGTGAGATATTGGAAGGATCTGGTTGTTAGATATTGGAAGAATCTGATAGTGAGATATTGGAAGGATCTGATAGTGAGATATTGGAAGGATCTGGTTGTGAGATATTGGAAGGATCTGGTTGTGAGATATCGGAAGGATCTGGTTGTTAGATATTGGAAGAATCTGATAGTGAGATATTGGAAGGATCTGGTTGTGAGATATTGGAAGGATCTGGTTGTGAGATATCGGAAGGATCTGGTTGTGAGATATTGGAAGGATCTGATAGTGAGATATTGGAAGGATCTGGTTGTTAGATATTGGAAGGATCTGGTTGTGAGATATTGGAAGGATCTGGTTGTTAGATATTGGAAGAATCTGATAGTGAGATATTGGAAGGATCTGGTTGTGAGATATTGGAAGGATCTGGTTGTGAGATATTGGAAGGATCTGATAGTTAGATATTGGAAGAATCTGGTTGTGAGATATTGGAAGAATCTGATAGTGAGATATTGGAAGGATCTGGTTGTGAGATATTGGAAGGATCTGATAGTGAGATATTGGAAGAATCTGGTTGTGAGATATTGGAAGAATCTGATAGTGAGATATTGGAAGGATCTGATAGTGAGATATTGGAAGGATCTGGTTGTTAGATATTGGAAGGATCTGGTTGTGAGATATTGGAAGAATCTGATAGTGAGATATTGGAAGGATCTGGTTGTGAGATATTGGAAGGATCTGATAGTGAGATATTGGAAGGATCTGGTTGTTAGATATTGGAAGAATCTGATAGTGAGATATTGGAAGGATCTGGTTGTGAGATATTGGAAGAATGTGATAGTGAGATATTGGAAGGATCTGGTTGTGAGATATTGGAAGGATCTGATAGTGAGATATTGGAAGGATCTGGTTGTGAGATATTGGAAGAATCTGATAGTGAGATATTGGAAGGATCTGGTTGTGAGATATTGGAAGGATCTGGTTGTTAGATATTGGAAGAATCTGATAGTGAGATATTGGAAGGATCTGATAGTGAGATATTGGAAGGATCTGGTTGTGAGATATTGGAAGGATCTGATAGTGAGATATTGGAAGGATCTGGTTGTGGGTATTGGAAGGATCTGGTTGTGAGATATTGGAAGAATCTGATAGTGAGATATTGGAAGGATCTGGTTGTGAGATTTTGGAAGAATCTGATAGTGAGATATTGGAAGGATCTGATAGTGAGATATTGGAAGGATCTGATAGTGAGATATTGGAAGGATCTGGTTGTGAGATATTGGAAGAATCTGATAGTGAGATATTGGAAGAATCTGATAGTGAGATATTGGAAGGATCTGGTTGTGAGATATTGGAAGGATCTGATAGTGAGATATTGGAAGAATCTAATAGTGAGATATTGGAAGTATCTGGTTATGAGATATTGGAAGAATCTGATAGTGAGATATTGGAAGGATCTGATAGTGAGATATTGGAAGGATCTGGTTGTGAGATATTGGAAGGATCTGGTTGTGAGATATTGGAAGAATCTGATAGTGAGATATTGGAAGGATCTGGTTGTGAGATATTGGAAGGATCTGATAGTTAGATATTGGAAGGATCTGGTTGTGAGATATTGGAAGAATCTGATAGTGAGATATTGGAAGGATCTGGTTGTTAGATATTGGAAGAATCTGATAGTGAGATATTGGAAGGATCTGGTTGTGAGATATTGGAAGAATCTGATAGTGAGATATTGGAAGAATCTGGTTGTGAGATATTCGAAGAATCTGACAGTGAGATATTGGAAGAATCTGATAGTGAGATATTGGAAGGATCTGGTTGTGAGATATGAGATATTGGAAAGATCAGTTTTTGCAAAAATAACAGGCAATGCTGTGGAATATATTCCAGGATATGAGACTTATCTCAAAATGATTCACATGCTACAATTCTTCCTTTCATGTTTTACAATACGCAATGTGAAGTGCACTCCAAGATGGTTGGTTGCTTTGTTGGTTTACGCTGCACTGAGCAATATTCCAGCTATATGACGGCGGTCAGTAAATAATCAAGTCTGGACCAGACAATTCAGTGATTGACAACATGAGAATCGATCTATGCCATTTGGACCGATGACATACATCAACCAAGTCAGCGAGCCTGACCACCAGATCCCGTTAGTCGCCTTTTACGACAAGCATAGTCACCTTTCACAGCAAGCATGGTTTACTGAAGACCTATTCTACCCTGGATCTTCGCGGGTCACTCCAAGAAGTGATATGTGCCCTAAGTCACACTGCTTCCCATTAAACAAGGCAATTTACTTCACATAAAATAAGACACATTGTGAAACACTATTTTACACACCTTGCGTCCCATTTCCCAAGACAGTGAAACACATTTGGACACAGACATCAGCAACAGATGTTGTGCAACATATTTAAAGATTTTGTGAGAAACAAGGCACGACATATTAAGAGACACATTATGGGAAGCAAATTTGCAAATTGTCTTCACATCTTCCCGTTTCTCGACATAAAACTAACATTTATGTCCATAAACACATCACAGGAACAAAGCAGTATTAAAAGATACTTGTTGACTTGTAAGATGGTGTTGGGGAAATAGTACCCCTCTTAAAACTCTGGCAAGGGGTTGTGAGGAAAACCATATTGCCAAGGGAAGTACCTCACATATTTCATCCAGGGTCTGTTTTCTGTCCTTGTCTTTCCAAGCTTCTGCCAGCTTGATGATGAAATTTATTCACTTAAAAATCATTGAATTATGTGTTTTCAATGACCGTCAGGAAACAGGATATTCAAAAACACATGTGTAGTGTGAAATATTATCATAGAGGCCACTTCGAAATTATTTTGTGTTCATCCAGTTTTGTTCCTCTGGTTTGAAATTCTTGTGGGTAGTTGTCTGATGCTGGTGGAATGCCTTCATTTATTAGAGTGAGTGAGTGAGTGAGTGAGTGAGTTTGGTTTAACGCCGCTTTTAGCAATATTCCAGCAATATCACAGCGGGGGACACCAGAAATTGGCTTCACACATTGTTGATTGTCTGATTCGTGAAGATCGGGGTGAGAATAGGTTTTGGCAACCCATCTTTTCGTAAAAGGCGACTAACAGGATTGGTTGGTCAGGCTCGCTGACTTGGATGTTGCATGTCATCGTATTCCAGTTGTGTAGATCGATGCTCATAATGTCAATCACTGGATTGTCTGGACCAGACTCGATCATTTATAGACCACCGTCACATAGCTTGCATATTGCAGCGTGCGGCGTTAAACAACAAACAAAAATAGTTCCTGAAAATAACTAATATTAGCCTGCAAATTTCAAAAGATGAAACTCCAATTCTCATCCCTATGGGGCGGTCGGGTAGCCTAGTGGTTAAAGCATTCGCTCGTCATGCCGAAGACCCGGGTTCGATTCCCGACATGGGTACAATGTGTGAAGCCCATTTCTGGTGTCGCCCGCCGTGATATTGCTGGAATATTGCTAAAAGCGGCGTAAAACCATACTCACTCACTCACTCATCCCTATGATTGCCTCTGATTTATGATGAATTCTAACTGTGTGACTCATTGATGGAAGTATGCGTATAAACAGTGTGAAAACTGGTCCTTATGCCTCATTCTTCCCAACTTCTAAACCAAAACACAGACAGGCAAATGCTCGACATGAAAGAGTCGGTTATTTTCTATTAAAACTCGAGGTAGGGTTACCCAAGTTATGTTTAATACCAACACAATTAGGATTAATAGCCCTGGTATCTGCGACAGACATGCTGCGGGGAGTTGTCTAATCAGTGTACCGAGGGGGGTAGTCATTAAACATGATGGGATTGTAACTCAAATAGCAAACCAAATTTCCCTGAAGGGCGGATTTAGACCTTGCTCAAGGATATGTGGCCAAATAGTTCCTCGGCTGAACTGTGGAGTGATATCCTGCAGTCTTGAGTAACACGCCCTGCACCCTGTGCGCGATGATATCCTCGTCTTGGCCAACACTAATCACCTTGTTTGATGAATTTAAAACATGTTTCCTGATTCTGGGAAATTTTATATGCTTGAAGATTAAATTTTATAAAATTTTCATCAGATTTTGTTTGAAATTGGTTCAGTGAAAATGGTAGAAGCAGACGGATTAAGGCCGTGCTTGCTTATGTAAGATCTGATGTGTTTTGCAGTTTTTCCGTGTGAAACATGTTTTGATAATAAACTAAAAAGGGTGTTTTGGCAGATGTACGTGCAATGCAACAGTTTGTAATGACAGATGGAACCAATGACTAGTTTACAGTTTTTTTCTCCTACTTATCCCTTTTTTTTACAATGAGCTCACATTGGGTGTGTGTCGCATTGAATCTTGACACACAATGAAGGTCAATGAAGATCTTACTGTGGTTGTTAGTCATACCTTGTGGGAACCCAGATCAGGAGGATCCTTGTGGAGAAGGGTCCATACGTAGAAGGGTCTGTGTGGAGAAGGTCCATGCAGAGTAGGGTCTGTGTGGAGAAGGGTCCATACAGAGTAGGGTCCGTGTGGAGAAAGGTCCATACAGAGTAGGGTCCGTGTGGAGAAAGGTCCATACAGAGTAGGGTCCATACAGAGTAGGGTCCGTGTGGAGAAGGGTCCATACAGAGTAGGGTCCGTGTGGAGAAGGGTCCATACAGAGTAGGGTCCGTGTGGAGAAAGGTCCATACAGAGTAGGGTCCGTGTGGAGAAGGGTCCATACAGAGTAGGGTCCGTGTGGAGAAGGTCCATACAGAGTAGGGTCTGTGTGGAGAAGGGTCCATACAGAGTAGGGTCCGTGTGGAGAAGGGTCCATACAGAGTAGGGTCTGTGTGGAGAAGGGTCCATACAGAGTATGGTCTGTGTGGAGAAGGGTCCATACAGAGTAGGGTCCGTGTGGAGAAGGGTCCATACAGAGTAGGGTCCGTGTGGAGAAGGGTCCATACAGATTAGGGTCTGTTTGGAGAAGGGTCCATACAGAGTATGGTCCGTGTGGAGAAGGGTCCATACAGAGTAGGGTCCGTGTGGAGAAGGGTCCATACAGAGTAGGGTCCGTGTGGAGAAGGGTCCATACAAAGTAGGGTCCGTGTGGAGAAGGGTCCATACAGAGTAGGGTCCGTGTGGAGAAGGGTCCATACAGAGAAGGGTCCGTGTGGAGAAAGGTCCATACAGAGTAGGGTCCGTGTGGAGAAGGGTCCATACAGAGTAGGGTCCGTGTGGAGAAAGGTCCATACAGAGTAGAGTCCGTGTGGAGAAGGGTCCATACAGAGTAGGGTCCGTGTGGAGAAGGGTCCATACAGAGTAGGGTCCGTGTGGAGAAGGATCTGCGTGGAGAAGTGAGTGAGTAAGTGAGTGAGTATGGTTTTACTGCTTTTAGCAATATTCCAGCAATATCACGGCGGGGAACACCAGAAATGGGCTTCACACATTGTACCCATGTCGGGAATCGAACCCGGGTCTTCGGCGTGACGATCGAACGCTTTAACAACTAGGCTACCTGTCCGCTCCCGTGGAGAAGGGAAACATGTGAGAAGGGTCCATGTGGAGAAGGGAAACGTGTGAGAAGGGTCCATGTGGAGAAGGGAAACGTGTGAGAAGGGTCCATGTGGAGAAGGGAAACGTGTGAGAAGGGTCCATGTGGAGAAGGGAAACGTGTGAGAAGGGTCCATGTGGAGAAGGGAAACGTGTGAGAAGGGTCCATGTGGAGAAGGGAAACGTGTGAGAAGGGTCCATGTGGAGAAGGGAAACGTGTGAGAAGGGTCCATGTGGAGAAGGGAAACGTGTGAGAAGGGTCCATGTGGAGAAGGGAAACGTGTGAGAAGGGTCCATACTGAGAAGGGTCCCTGTTGAGGAGGATCCGCATGGAAAAGGATAATGGGTGAGAAGGGTCCATGTCAGGGGTCCGGAAACCGTCATATGCGCCGGACATGTCCGATTGGGAATCTCAAATGTCCGTTTTAAAATATTGCTTACCGGACATTTTAAAAAGTATTGTCCGGACATTCTTAAATTTTGACCGGACATGATCAACAGTTAGGACTGAGCAGTTTCTGTCTGCAGTTGCAACACAATGAAGATTAACTACACTGACAAGCTTTGTTTGTTTTGATTGCTGTAAATACATCGTACCTACATGATAGTCCAATCGGTCAATCACTGTAATAGGCAATAAACTGAGTTGACATTGATTAATCGAGGATTAATTACTGAGAACATCTTGTTAATTTGAGTGAAAGGTGTTTACAACTGTACATTAATACCTTGCATCATCAATGTACCTCATTATCCTCACAATGCTACGATACGTAACCTCAGACAAGAAGCGAAAGCGTGACGACAGCCAGTCGACCGATGCAGATCAGTCGAGCGGATCTGCCAAACTCTTAAAGTCTGGACGATCATTTTGTAAGTCGTGGCTAACGACTTTCACTTGGTTGACATACAATGAGGATTTGCAGATTTTATTGTTTTCAGTAGCTAGTCGTATATTGAATCTTGATTGACCGCCATTTTGCTTTCTCGGACGATCGATATCCAATTTTTTTATGGTCAATAAATAAGTACAGATGAAAAAAGTATTCAAATAACTATTGCTATCAACGATATTTTTGTATTTGTGATTAAATTATCTGTCTTGTTTTTAAAAAAATCTTTAGTTTAAAAAAAAAAAATTCCCGTGAGGTCACCTGATAACCAAATATGGGATAATAGTCTCGATCCAAATGTTACAACGCGTACACTTGAGCAGACTCATGAATATAACTCATGAATATTAATTAGACTGTTCACTACGCTAACAGATCGTTATTATAAAAGAAACAAACGTATGTTTTCCATGTAAATCTAAAATGATATTATTTGTTATTAATTGTCCGGTGAATTAAACATTTAAATTGAAACAATTCATAATTCATCATATTATGAATACGTAAACTTGTAATGTGTGTGAAAATCGTACTAAAATACGCTATTTGAAGGGGGCGTGGCCTAAATGCAAATGTCCGATTGGGATTTTAAATTTTCCGGACCCCTGGTCCGTGTGGAGAAGGGTAACGTGTGAGAAGGGTCTGTGCGGAGAAGGGAAACGGGTGAGAAGGGTAACGTATGAGAAGGGTCCATGTGGAGAAGGGAAACGGGTGAGAAGGGTCTGTGCGGAGAAGGGAAACGGGTGAGAAGGGTAACGTGTGAGAAGGGTCCGTGTGGAGAAGGGAAATGGGTGAGAAGGGTCCATGTGGAGAAGGGTCCGTGTGGAGAAGGGTAACATGTGAGAAGGGTCCATGTGAAGAAGGGCAATGGGTGAGAAGGGTCCGTGTGGAGAAGGGTAACCTGTGAGAATGGTCCGTGTGGAGAAGGGTAACATGTGAGAAGGGTCCGTGTGGAGAAGGGTAACGTGTGAGAAGGGTAACGTGTGAGAAGGGTCCGTGTGGAGAAGGGAAAGGGGTGAGAAGGGTCTGTGTGGAGAAGGGAAAGGGGTGAGAAGGGTCCATGTGGAGAAGGGAAACGTGTGAGAAGGGTCCGTGTGGAGAAGGGTAACATGTGAGAAGGGTCCATGTGAAGAAGGGCAATGGGTGAGAAGGGTCCGTGTGGAGAAGGGTAACATGTGAGAAGGGTCCGTGTGGAGAAGGGTAACGTGTGAGAATGGTCCATGTGGAGAAGGGTAACCTGTGAGAATGGTCCATGTGGAGAAGGGTAACGTGTGAGAATGGTCCATGTGGAGAAGGGTAACGTGTGAGAATGGTCCATGTGGAGAAGGGTAATGGGGCAAGAAAGGGTCCATGTTAACAAAGATTTGTGTGGAGAGTGGCAACGGTATTGCTGTTAAAAGGGCCTCAACTGAGACCGAATCATGTTTAGAAGGTATATCCTATCAACCATTGGTTTACATGGTCCATGGTTTTAACCTGCCAGTATATTGCTGTGATGTTTACATTCATTCACTCATTTTCACCAGGTGGGAGATCCACGTTAGAATAGGTCCCCAGCAGCCTATGCTGGTTGTGTGAGGTGACTGAATGTATGATGTGTCATCAAAACCTGGTGTGGTTCGTTGCTCACAATATCGATCACTGGATTGTCCAAACTACAAGCCATTCCCAGAGTCAAACCAGGCCTTGAGTGGACCTAGCAAACACACTAGCCATTGGGCTACATGAATGATGGGAGGGTATGAAACAAGCCATTCCCAGAGTCAAACCAGGTCTTGAGTGGACCTAGCAAACACACTAGCCATTGGGCTACATGAATGATGGGAGGGTATGAAACAAGCCATTCCCAGAGTCAAACCAGGTCTTGAGTGGACCTAGCAAACACACTAGCCATTGGGCTACATGAATGACGGGTGGGTATGAAACAAGCCATTCCCAGAGTCAAACCAGGCCTTGAGGAGACCTACCTAGCAAACACACTAGCCATTGGGCTACATGAATGATGGGTGGGTATGAAACAAGCCATCCCCAGAGTCAAACCAGGTCTTGAGTGGACCTAGCAAATACACTAGCCATTGGGCTACATGAATGATGGGTGGGTATGAAACAAGCCATTCCCAGAGTCAAACCAGGTCTTGAGTGGACCTAGCAAACACACTAGCCATTGGGCTACATGAATGATGGATGGGTATGAAACAAGCCATTCCCAGAGTCAAACCAGGTCTTGAGTGGACCTAGCAAACACACTAGCCATTGGGCTACATGAATGATGGATGGGTATGAAACAAGCCATTCCCAGAGTCAAACCAGGTCTTGAGTGGACCTAGCAAACACACTAGCCTTTGGCCAACATGAATGATGGGTTGGTATGAAACAAGCCATTCCCAGAGTCAAACCAGGTCTTGAGTGGACCTAGCAAACACTCTAGCCATTGGGCTACATGAATGATGGGTGGGTGGGAGTTTTTCCCACCTGCAGCAATCTGTCTTCCATTGAGAGTGAAGGAGATTTTGGTTTGAGCCACATGTCAACAGAATGGAAGAAACAAATGCTGAAACATCTGTCCAACAGTGGAAAAACTGGCTGTGACGAATGAGCAAAAACTCCGTGAAATTAATGAATACAGAGCCTGTTTGTCAAGTGTTTGGATATTTTCATTTCTCTCTCACATGGGGAGGAAAAAAAATAATGAAACAATTTTTTCATGCATTTTTTTTGTTCATGGAAGTATGGGCCCTGCTATACTGGGCAATATTTTACATATTTGTGGAGTGTCACTTAGAATATTGTCCTTTATCCATGGTATTGTTGAGATGTTGTTTAGTCATGGTATTGTCAGTCAAGATGATGATGATGATGATGATGATGATGATGATGATGATTTACAGTCAATATGATGATGATGATGATGATGATGATTTACAGTCAATATGATGATGATGATGATGATGATGATTTACAGTCAATATGATGATGATGATGATGATGATGATTTACAGTCAATATGATGATGATGATGATGATGATTTACAGTCAATATGATGATGATGATGATTTACAGTCAATATGATGATGATGATGATTTACAGTCAATATGGTGATGATGATGATTTACAGTCAATATGATGATGATGATGATTTACAGTCAATATGATGATGATGATGATGATGATTTACAGTCAATATGATGATGATGATGATTTACAGTCAATATGATGATGATGATGATGATGATGATTTACAGTCAATATGATGATGATGATGATGATTTACAGTCAATATGATGATGATGATGATGATGATGATGATTTACAGTCAATATGATGATGATGATGATGATGATTTACAGTCAATATGATGATGATGATGATTTACAGTCAATATGATGATGATGATGATTTACAGTCAATATGGTGATGATGATGATTTACAGTCAATATGATGATGATGATGATTTACAGTCAATATGATGATGATGATGATGATGATTTACAGTCAATATGATGATGATGATGATTTACAGTCAATATGATGATGATGATGATGATGATGATTTACAGTCAATATGATGATGATGATGATGATTTACAGTCAATATGATGATGATGATGATGATGATGATGATTTACAGTCAATATGATGATGATGATGATGATTTACAGTCAATATGATGATGGTGATGATGATGATTTACAGTCAATATGATGATGATGATGATGATGAGTGGATGAGTATGAGTATTACGCCGCATTTAGCAATATTCCAGCAATATCACGGCAGGGGACACCAGAAATGGGCTTCACACATTGTACCCATGTCGGGAATCGAACCCGGGACTTCGGCATGACGAGCAAACACTTTAACCACTAGGCGACCCGACCGCCCCATGATGATGATGATGATGATGATGATGATAATGATGATAGGACGATGAATATAGGACTGTAATGAGGATTGTGATTATGATGACATTTTCATAGAATCTATAGTTCTCACGTTGATATATCCCACTCATGCAGTGACAGATGAACTATAGTAATATGAAAGAATCAGGTGTTCTTAACTTCTATTGAGTAGTCCAAGGGGGCGCTTATTAGAATGTTATTTTGGTGAAAAAAAACAGAGTTGAAAGATAAATTTCGTGGTTTATGCTGACAGCCTGAAATGTTAATGTATGACAGATATATTTTTCCAGAATTATATTCCCCATAATTAATGGTGCATATAACACACGAGTGCATATTATACGTGAATAAATAAGTCTTGTGTACATTGATCAATCGGAAGGGGCGCTAATTGGGATTGTTCACAAGCCAATATCTTAGCAAATGTCGCCGTGGCCGCTTATTAGAGCGGGGCGCTTATTACGCCCGAATACGGTATATGTAGATCTAGTTCCAAAACCAGCATTGAGTTTGATCTTTGAACTTGGTGCACAGTAACACCATTAGGGAGAAGTTTTCCTGGAAACAGCTATAGTTGACATTATGAATACATATCTGATCAATATGTTGTCAATTTTGAAACATGCATTCGAGAATTAATATTTTACAGGGGAATGGCCCTTGTTTCTTTTCTTTTGTATTTGCTCAAAGAACATAACTCATAAACCGTTTACGATATCCTCATGAAACTCTGCATACACTTCAGGCAGGTACTGAACTTGTGCCTTTCGATGCTCTCAATTTTTTTGACATTTTGTATCCTTTTCAAAGTTCAGTTGAGCGTAGGGTTTGTTTTTGGTGCCAAACCTTTCATTTTTTTTTTACGGAGCCCTGCAAATGTATTGGGCTGGTACGGACTGGTGCTTATGGTTTTCACAGAAATCTAAGATTATTTATTTACAAGGGTGCAAGGATGGAGGAGTATGAGGGTAACTCTGTCTTGTGATGATGATGATGATGATGATGATGATGATGATGATGGCAGAGTATATGGGTAACTCTGATGATGATGTTGATGAGGATGATGATTATGATGATGATGATGATGATTGTGATGTTTGGAAGTTGATGCTGTAGCTGCAGCCTCTGATTCTGATGATGTTGCTGCTGCTGCTGCTGATGATGATGATGATGATGATGTTGCTCATTTTGGTCAACATCACTGGAATGAACATGTAACGATGTCAGCAGTAATGTCAACAGCTCAAAGGTTAACATGAACATCTATTTCAGAAAAAAATATACTTGTAGTTGTATCACTAACAGTATAGTTTCCCGAGCTGTCTCTGAAGCTGCTCCAACACATGGATAACTACCCAGCCGGGCCGGCAGTCAGTCGCTAATTACCCTGGCTACACACACCTCCACTGTACCTGTGTGTCAAATCCCCCTCGCTTATTTCACCCCCAGCTTCTGATTGGCTCTCAAGTTTGACAGGCGGCTTCCAGATGTAACTGACATCGGTGAAAGCGACGACTGACAACTGCCTGTCAAATCTATCAAACAATCAGCTTTTCTTTTTTGCCTCTTTTCTTCTGGGTATTACAAGGGAGATGACCCCTTCTAGGCTGCGATGTGTTCAGGCACATATACTGCCTGCGTTGATTGTTTTGTCAGTACGTCGTTGTCTCCATGTGCCAAACACAAGCCCACTTTGGGATCCCATAGCTTGGCACTGTTATTTTATGTTGATTACATTATATTTATCAGGTCCATTTTGATTTTTGTAAAGAATAAATTCAACATAAATCAGTCTTGAGTATATTGGCTAATATTGCTTAAACAAAATTTTGAAATTTATTTTTAAAAATGGTGAAATTTATTGTATTCATTGTTCTGTAATATTCGGTTATTAATTATACATTCGTGATGTTGCATGCCTGAACATGGGTGGAATAGGATAAAGAGATGGATTAAACTAGACATAGACTATTCATAGGAAGCCAGGTTTAGCAGGGTCTGTCCTGGTCAGGCTCTAGAGCATAGAGTGAAAGGAAACAAGAAGAGAATTAGTGTCATGACTCATGGCAATATAGGAAACATATTCTTTAGGAATCACCTTGACTTTGTATGTGGTCGTGATTTCAAGTAGTGAAAATAGAGGAGAAAAATTGTGTGTGGAAACTCGTGCTCAAATTCTTAGTATTTTGATGAACTTTGATTATGAAATATGAATACCTATACTATTACAACTTCTTTGCCTTAGGAAAAAACTGGATACATGTCACATCTGCAAAACAAGATATTGTAAGATAAGATAAGATAAGATAATATTTATTGCAGAAACGTTCCATTACGGGACAGATGCAATTTTAAAAGACAAGACATTATGATTCATATATACATATATACAGACATACATAATTTACATTCCTGTAGACACATACAAAAACAAAAGGCAATCAATATTACATATTTGATGATACTAAACATAAAATGTCGTCAGTTGATTAACATCAAGAGGTATTAATTGCTTGAAATGATAGACATGGAAACAAATGCAATTGATATTGATGGCTTCATTATTTGACAGGATGTAGTGAAATAACTTGTTTTCATGTCTGTGAACGTTTACGTTGTGTGTGCATAATTTTCCAAAGACTATATATTTTTCTTGAGTGTGTTTAGTACAGTGAAGTAGGTAGAGTTTTTCATCATCAATGGTTGAACATGTAGAGCATAGTCTCCGATGTAGTGGGGTGGGTGATATAGTTAATTTATGGTTACTTAATCTTAGTTTAGAAAAGTGCATTCGTTATTTTCTTACTTTACAGTGACAGAGATAGGGTTCTAATTTTATATCATTTTTAACTATCCTGTATGTCCTAAGTTTGTTTCCTGTGCCTCTGGTTGCCATTTACATCTTGAAGAGATTCCTTGAAGAGGGAGTTGAATTTAGATTTGATTGTCTCTTTGAATATTGGTGATAGGAAAGCTGAAGTATTCAAATTGTGTTTTCCTAAGAAGAGATTGAGCTGGTAAACCCATCCTAATAGTTTTTTCACCAAATATGTACTTTCTGTAAAAGCGTTCTGAAGTATTATGTTTTTGGAAGAACATACATGGTGATAAAAATTTGCTATTTTGATTACTACTGTGTAGATAAGAGGGTAGAGCCCTAGTTCTGCTTGGCTTGCCCAGTTGTGTGTTGTTTTGTTGACACATAATATGGATTTACAAAATTTGAGCTGCAGTTTCTCGGGGATAAATGAATCAAAGTTGTTCAGGAGGTGTCACATCTGCAAAACAAGATATTGTATTAATAGTAACTTTGCGCCTAAATAAAGAGAAGCTTCTTGCAACAATGTAATTTTGCCCTCAGTCTGTAGTGTAACATATATTTTTCAAGCATTTTTGGGGACAATTTATATTTTTCGATAAGATCCCCCCCCCCCCCCCCCACACACACACACACAGATTTTCAAATGGTTGGTTCCTTAATAAACAGATAATATATATTTCATTTGCAACGCTACTAATAATTCATGCACTAACAGTCTATGCAATTGTACCTTTTTTAAGATGTATTGATGTTTTTGTAACAAACATAAATTCAACATCTGAAGAAGTCAAAGTAAACTCATAATACACCTGATATAAAACATGAAGAAAAAACACATCGCAGGCACTTGATAATAACATTCTAATCAAGTAATCTTATCAGAGGTATCGGCTGGAGCATCTAGGAGCGTACATGTCAACTATTTTGTACATGCTGTTCTGTGTATCATCAAACAAACAACCTGTCTTAATGTTAAGTGCAACCTTCCACTCAAAGAGACTTCTTTGACTAGGAGACGACTGTTAATTGTCAATTTCAAAGACACAAGTGCATGACATATGTAAGGGTGGACCTCTCAGCGATGTCGATTGCCGACAGAGCCACTCTTCGCTCCTGCTGTATTCTGTTTTGCACGAATCTGAAGTTGTAATTATTTTTGTCAACACTGTGAAAAGCCAAGGCAAAGTACGAGGGGCCTTTCGGGTGCTATAAGTTTGACCCTTGTCGTTGCACAAACATGGCGAGGATGTCGCTTTGTGTTGACAGGCAATGTACGAACGGAAAATGATGGATTTTGCACATTTGATGTTCTTGATGGGTACAAGTTTCACTTTTATCTTGTCATGAGTAAATAGCTGTGTGATCTGTAATTGATGCGTTAATGTCCTCGATATTGCTTCACCCTGTTCAATGCCGGTCCGGGTACAATCACTGAAGTAATGTTAGATAATACCTCATAAATAGCTCTCTCTTTTTTTGATGATTTATTTGAATTAGTGTGATAAAAGTTTGTTAAATGCTAAGAAACTTTATGAAATATGATAACACAAGCAGGAAATCTGTTTTCATATGAACTTATTGCCAGCAGACACTGACAGTTGTGTGGGTGAATGGGCTGTTTGCCTGAAGACCGTCCACCTATGTACATAAACCATCTCCCAACATTTGGTGTCTGAAAATGTGTTTCTTCATAATGGGATGAAAAAGAATCTTAAATTTTCTTTCCTCTTTTAAGTTTCTGTTCCAGCCAGTGGTAATAAAAATAACCAGAAATTTCGTCATTTAGTGTACAGATAACTAATATTGCTTTGGCAACATGTGAATTTGAGAGTTGAAAAGGGATGGAAATTAACCAAAACATCCACTAGCCCAAATAGTGATAATGTATAGCAATTCCCCCGGCCCCACCCTACCCCCACTCCCATGCCCCACCCCCACCCCAACCCCCACCCCCATGCCCCATGCCCCACCCCAACCCCACCCCAACCCCTACCCCACCTCCATACCCCACGCCCATGCCCCACCCAGTAGAAGTGCCTTTTGCTATTTAGAGATTTTTAGAATTTTATATTTTTGTCGTTTCCATGGAAATATGATGAACTTAGGAAATTTGGGGGTAGTGCTCTTGTCCGGACCATATCTCCCGAACTATACAACTTAGCTTCTCAAAGGTTTTTACACCTATCAAGCAGGTTATGTAGTGGTGCCTTTGCTATTAACAGATTTTTTATTTTTTTTATTTTTTCAATTTAAATTGAAAATTGATGAACTTAGGGTAATGTCCTTATCTGGAGCATAGTTTCTAAACCATGCGACAGAGATTCACCAAACTTTATGCACATATGAATCATGTTCACTAGTAGTAGTGCAGTTTGTTATTTATAGATTTTAATCTTTTTAATTTGTAGCCCCTGACATATAATTCTAAGGTGTACTATTTACCGATATCATATACTATATATGATGTGAGCTACATAACCTAGTACATTCTCTTTATGCCTTTGTGTCATGAGGCTACTACAGAGCTATTCATATGCGAATCTGCGAAGTTATTGTTATTACAATTTCATGAGATCATCAGAAAGTGAGCTACATGAACCAATATTTAATAACCTTCATTATATTTCTGGTTTTGGCATCAAGGAAAAAGATTTCCTTGCCAATCTAAATACATTTGAAGGTACACACAGTTTACCGACATGCCAAGTCGGGGGATATGTCATCTTCGGATGACTCTTGTTAAAATTATCAAAGTCTATATGCTTTTTCTGTCCATCATTAGGACAACTATGCTAGGTACATATTTAAATCTTTGATAAAGATTTGACCGAAACATCACAATATGCTGAATAGGTATCCATAAGTATTTGATATCCCCTGCGATAAATTTGAGAATTATTAAATTCATATATTTAAACTTTAATCAATCTTATGATTATTATGTTGTAATAATTATTATGCTGTTTTAAAAAAAGGTGGACAGAGAATTAGTGTCATAAATGTACTCACTTGTCTTTAATGGGATTAAAATACGTTGAACAAAAAAGGATAGGGATCATGAATATTTTGAGGCATATTCTTTTTCTAGTGACGACAGCACGCAATTTTATAAAAACATTCCCAAAAGTATTCATGATCCCACCATGTTTTTGTTCAATATGGTTTTTATATGGAGTATTTCTACTGGTCCTATGATATTTTATCATAATGAATTTTTCTTGCTATTGAAATGTAAAATATTTTTTCATAGTTTTTGAAGTTGTTATTTAACAAATATTCTAAATTGATAGTCTGCTGTTGAAATATAAGTAAAAAATACTTCCTGTTCATTACCTTTTTAACATTGTCAGTGTAATAAATCAAAGTAAATTACTTCGTTATCTTGGTGGGTATTCCCAATGAATTTTCCAATTAGATTAGATTCGAGTGTAATCTTTTATAATAACGGTTTGGCTTTCACTCTGCGGCTAATCTTGTTTGGGACCGGAAGGAGAGGCCTTCCAATTATTTGTGTGGTTTATCAAGTGGAGACAATTGAAACAAACCCCCGGCGTGGTATAAATTACGCTACATTTCCCAGGATATTTTAATATCATAAACTACGGTTTGGTCCGACTTGATGACAAGGATGAAGCTTGTTAGTGTGGGGATGGGGAGATTCATCCTTGTTACCTGGGATGCTACAAGACAGGTTTTAGTTCTAATTGCCTCATAATTTTGTTTCGTGATTAAAATAAAGTATTTACTTGTTTAAATGAGTTTCAAAATTTCACCCCAAAAAAGAAGATTATATTTTATGTATTTTTGTCAGGCTATGATTTAGGTATACATATTTAGACATTTTATGGAAAAATTATAATGTTTAGTTTTTAGATCACCTGTCTAAAAGACTTTATGCAGAAAATATTTGTATAGCCATGCTGCCGACTTTTTTTCTTGACAATTTATTACTCACTCACTCACTCACTCACTCACTCACTCACTCACTCACTCACTCACTCACTCACTCACTCACTCACTCACTCACTCACTCACTCACTCACTCACTCACTCACTCAACAGTTTAGTCCTGCTCCATGACTGTGGAATATATGTACTTTATAAAAACAAAACCAATGTAGATATATATATAAAAACAAGTCTAGCCAACTCTGGAAAATAATTCCAGAAAAATTATTTGTTTCAAAGAAGAGAGAAATTTATTGTGTATGGTTTGTTTGTTTGTTTGTTGTTTAACGCTGCACTCAGCAATATTCCAGCTACCGTATTTTCTTGAGTATAGTGCGCACTTTTTTGCCAAAAAACACAGCTGTGTGGAAGGGGGTGCGCATTATACACGAACTATGAGTTTGGATGTTTTTTTCCCCCATGGAAAGACATTACCGTGAGCACGAAACACCGGGAATACCATGTCAACAAATCCATACTGAATTGCGCAAAAAATTATGTAATTACACTGTCTGGCTATAAAAAGTGTTATTTGTATATCTGGACTTATGTTTGTAACTTATTTCATTAATTTTATTCAAAATTCCTTTAAATATTGTTTTTATTAATTTCGGCAAAATCGTGTGTGAAGCTATCGGAAGATCACACAACTCACCGTTATTAACAGCAACCACGGTCAGAATACAGCTATTGACGCCTTGAAACGAAGTTTAGTTGACAGAGAATGGATACATATATCATAAATGACATACTTTGACTCGTTAAAAGTCATATTTGTTTTTGTTTGACGATTCTATGTCAACATGAAATTCTCGCGATCACGCGATCATGTGCGCGTGAGCCTTGACGGTGACTGGTCAGATTGGTTCCATGTAAAAAATAATACCCGGGAATAGTGATCAGCTGCTTCGCTTAGGGTTATTATTATTTTAAATATGTTTAGTAAAGGCTGCATATAATTAAGAAAATAATGGAATATATTATTCCTGATAAAAAAAATAGTTTCAGATACAATTTTTGCCGATCCTTGCATTAAAAATCCTATAAAGTTATATCATTGGGTGTGTCTTGACCGAATCACCGGTCGATTCCAAGAAAACGTGTGTACAGCTGATTTCTGTTTCCGGCTTAGTTTACGAGACAATACACAAGGTAATCTTAATCCCTGGATATAAAACAATGCCTAGCAGAACAATAAATACTATTTAATCAGTAAATAAACATGTCTGGTGATTTTTTATCTCAAATTTCGAATTTGTACTGACGACGTTTCTCATCACCCGTTCGTTTGCCGGACTTCGCTGAAAGGGTACGGTGTAATTTTTTTCTGCGCATAATATTCAAATTTCTTTTTTTTCAAAATATTGAACCCGCTAGAGGGGGGTGCGCATTATACACGGGTGCGCACTATACTCAAGAAAATACGGTATATGATTGCAGTCTGTAAATAATCGAGTCTGGACCAGACAATCCAGTGATTGACATCATGAGCATCGATCCACGCAATTGAGATTCGATGACATGCATAAACCAAGTCAGCGAGCCTGACGTAGTCTATCAGACGTTGTGTGATTGCTTTGTTATTACAGGCTATATGGAAACACAGATAATGACCCAGTGTACGTAGTACTGCCTAATTCCTCAGGGACCCATACCTGTGCTTGTGGGTTTTACCAGAGTGGTAATATCCAAGATCTTTATCACTCCGGCTTTCCTCCCACATGAAACTGACACCCCTTGATAAAACTTTCATATTGTTTAAAGCAGCTTTAAAAAGAACTTGCTCACTCACTCACTCACTCACTCACTCACTCACTCACTCACTCACCCACATGGTCTTGGTTTTCCATCGCTTTTAGCAATATTCCAGCAAACTCACAGCAGGTGACATCAGAAATGGGCTTCACACATTGTGTGATTCAGTGGAGACTGAACAGAATAGGCACAGGGACTATTGTGTGATTCAGTGGAGACTGAACAGAATAGGCACAGGGACTATTGTGTGATTCAGTGGAGACTGAACACAATAGGCTGAGGGACTATTGTGTGATTCAGTGGGGACTGAACAGAATAGGCACAGGGACTATTGTGTGATTCAGTGGAGACTGAACAGAATAGGCTGAGGGACTATTGTGTGATTCAGTGGGGACTGAACAGAATAGGCACAGGGACTATTGTGTGATTCAGTGGAGACTGAACAGAATAGGCACAGGGACTATTGTGTGATTCAGTGGAGACTGAACAGAATAGGCACAGGGACTATTGTGTCATTCAGCGGGGACTGAACAGAATAGGCACAGGGACTATTGTGTGATTCAGCGGGGACTGAACAGAATAGGCACAGGGACTATTGTGTGATTCAGTGGAGACTGAACAGAATAGGCACAGGGACTATTGTGTGATTCAGCGGGGACTGAACAGAATAGGCACAGGGACTATTGTGTGATTCAGTGGGGACTGAACAGAATAGGCACAGGGACTATTGTGTGATTCAGTGGAGACTGAACAGAATAGGCACAGGGACTATTGTGTGATTCAGCGGGGACTGAACAGAATAGGCACAGGGACTATTGTGTGATTCAGTGGAGACTGAACAGAATAGGCACAGGGACTATTGTGTGATTCAGTGGAGACTGAACAGAATAGGCACAGGGACTATTGTGTGATTCAGTGGAGACTGAACAGAATAGGCACAGGGACTATTGTGTGATTCAGCGGGGACTGAACAGAATAGGCACAGGGACTATTGTGTGATTCAGTGGGGACTGAACAGAATAGGCACAGGGACTATTGTGTGATTCAATGGTGACTGAACAGAATAGGCACAGGGACTATTGCATGTATTTCATGAGTGAAAGTCGAAGTTGACCTACATATGTCTTACTTTCAATTTTTATTCCCAAATTAGAGGAAACTGATCCCGGCAGCAAATGCTCAATAGTGATTTCATGTGGGGCTCTCCTGCTGCTGGGAGCTGAGTGTATCAGTGTAGTGTAAAACCAGTTCACAGCCGTCAATTGCCCATGAAATTGAACAGCAAATAATTTGGTTAAGATTTCAGGAATAAATAGCAATTTGTTACCCTGCCAAAATTAATTAGTATTGGGGTGATAAAACTGATATATTTGTGAGAAACATGTTGAAAAGATAATGACAGTGATTAACACAAGTTCCTTGGAAAATAGAAACGCTGGAAAAACACACAACTGTCTACATTGAACCATACTGTGTTTAAGGAAAGGAGGGATTTATTAGGGTTATTCCAAGTCTAGATTGTTTGTTTGTTTGTTTGTTTGTTCGTTGTATCAACAGCTTCTACACAGTGATCTGTAACTAATCAACATCAGGGTGTGATGACATGCTCCGAGTCTGACCACCCAATCCAATAAGTCGTGTCTTACAGAGAGCATATATGTTAACGGGGTCCTATTCTAACCTGGAATCCTAAAGGTGAGACCGTCTATGAGAAGGTCTAGAACTGTCACAATAATTTGAAGGGAGGGGGCATAGTCTTGCAGCTTTTAAAGTCTGTGGGTTCTGATGTCAGCCTGGTATTTGTTATATTTCAGACTCGTGAAGATTCCGGGGTAGAATAGGTCTTCAGCAACCCATGCTTGCCTTAACAGGCGACTTTGCTTGTCGTAAGAGGCAGCTAACGGGATCGGGTGGTCAGACTCGCTGACTTGGTTGATGCATGTCATCGATCCCAATTGCGTGGATCGATGCTTATGATGTCAGTCACTGGATTGTCTGGTCCAGACTCGATTATTTACAGACCGCCATCATATAGCTGGAATATTGCTGAGTGCGGCGTTAAACAACCAACCAACTGTGAGTCATTCATTGGCATTCAGTTTCCATTTATTTCTTGGGTGCATATTCCATGTGTTAGGTAGGGCATATTGAAGATTTATTTATGGTTACCATAGTAACATAACACTTTTGCTCATCCCCGCATATGATTGAAAATAGTTTCTTGTTGGTGATAATTAGAAAGGTTGAGGTCTGGTTGTGAAAATCTGTAAATGTTTATTGAATGGAAGCTAGTATAACACCATTATGTTAGATTCATATATAAGTGAAAACGCCAAGATGATAACACTCCACTGATGAGGTAAAGCTTAGAGTTAATGAAAATGGTCTGAAAGCACTAGCAGCAACTGAAAAGCATATTTTTGCGCAAAGCAGAAGAAAATTAAACATGTCCGCCAGAAGATCTTCAAAGTTGGCTTTTTGTCATGCTGAGAAATTAGCAGAAGTTTGCAAGCAAGCAAGAGATGCTATTAATATTCCGCCCAAAGAGAGTACCGTATTCGACGTAATAAGCGCCCAGGGCGCTCTCAAAATTAGAAATAGGGGACTCTAATTAGAATGTTATTTTGGTGAAAAAAACAGAGTTGAAAGATAAATTTCGTGGTGTATGCTGACAGACTGAAATGTTTATGTACGACAGATATATTTTTCCAGAATTAAATGCCCATAATTAAGGGTGCATATAATACATATTATACGTGAATAAATAAGTCTTGTGTACATTGATGAATCGGAAGGGGTGTCAATTGGGATTGTTCACTAGCCAATATATTAGCAAATGTCGCCGTGTATGACGTCGAATACGGTATCTGAGGTTGCGTATGTCATATAGGTGGTGAATGAAATATATGTAAAACAGCTGAACCAATGCATTATGGGAAAGCAAAGCTGAGATTTCCAGGCCAGCATCCCTGCGCTGGTTATGAATTCCTGGACTTTTACTGGTGTATTTAACGATTGGTTTTATGGCGATAGAATTTGTTCGTTTTTGGAGTTGAAATTTGCTCTTGATAATTTTGGATGATATACGCGGGGGAACAACTGTTGACTGCTAGCACAGCTGAAGTTTTGTTACAGGGTCTGTGGCGAACTTGTTGGTAGATTAAATACATTCTTGAGATGCATTAAGAGGCATTACCCTCTGCTGTTAAGAAGTGGGGCCCAAACTGTCAATTGCCAACGAGTCAGATAAGCATTGGATGTGCAGGTGACTTTATTACTTCTCAAGAATATTTTACTTCTTCAAGAACCTTGGACTTTCTTCCATATATTTCTTGTATTCAGGGGACAGTTGGGATGGGTAGTTTTAGACAGTTGGGATGGGTAGTTTTAGACAGTTGGGATGGGTAGTTTTAGACAGTTGGGATGGGTAGTTTTAGACAGTTGGGATTGGTAGTTTTAGACAGTTGGGATGGGTAGTTTTAGACAGTTGGGATTGGTAGTTTTAGACAGTTGGGATGGGTAGTTTTAGATAATTGGGATGGGTAGTTTTAGACAGTTGGGATGGGTAGTTTTAGATGGGTAGTTTTAGACAATTTGGATGGATAGTTTTAGACAAACTGATTCCATCCTGCTCATCTAGCCTGAGGGGGTGGGGTAGTCAAGTGGTTCAAGCATCGGTTCACCAGGCCATAAGTCTGAGTTTGATTCTCCACGCTGGTCCATGGTGTGAACTGGGGTGGGGTAGCCAAGTGGTTCAAGCATCGGTTCACCACGCCATAAGTCTGGGTTTGATTCTCCACACTGGTCCATGGTGTGAACTGGGGTGGGGTAGCCAAGTGGATCAAGCATCGTTTCACTACGCCATAAGTCTGGGTTTGATTCTCCACACTGGTCCATGGTGTGAAGTGTATGTTCTCCCATCACTGGTTTGTCTCATCCAGTCTCTTTTATGTCCATGCTGCCGTCATATAGCTTGAATATGGCACAATAGCCAACCAAATGTATTTTTCCATGCCAAGATATTACTGGAATGTTTCTGAAAGCAGCATAGGACCATATTTTCTCACTCACTTCAAATGATTTAAATACCTAGAGAATGATGTGCCCCCTGAGCCTGGTGTGCCCTAGTGATTGGTGTTCTCCCGAGAATGATGTGCCCCCTGATCCTAGTGTGCGCTAGTGATTGGTGTTCTCCCGAGAATGATGTGCCCCCTGAGCCTGGTGTGCCCTAGTGATTGGTGTTCTCCCGAGAATGATGTGCCCCGTGATCCTAGTGTGCGCTAGTGGTTGGTGTTCCCCCAAGTCTAATGTGCCCCCTGAGCCTGGTGTGCCCTAGTGGTTGGTGTTCTCCCAAGAATGATGTGCCCCCAAGTCTGATGTGCCCCCTGAGCCTGGTGTGCCCTAGTGGTTGGTGTTCTCCCAAGAATGATGTACCCCGTGAGCCTGGTGTGCCCTAGTGATTGGTGTTCTCCCGAGAATGATGTGCCCCCAAGATTGATTCTCTGAGTAGAATGTGTGCAAAAATATTTGATCTTTTCTACCAAGATGACACATCTGCCCCATATGGGTGATATATATATATGTATCATGAATTATATATCCATGTCTCAGGCGGATCTGATGAAGTTCCTATCACATATGCTGATGTTTGTAATGGTGTCCATGTAAAGAATGTGTTGCTGAATGAGCTGCTGAATGAGCTGCTGCTGAATGAGCTGCTGAATGAGCTGCTGCTGAATGAGCTGCTGAATGAGCTGCTGAATGAGCTGCTGAATGTGTTGCTGAATGAGCTGCTGAATGTGTTGCTGAATGAGCTGCTGAATGAGCTGCTGAATGAGCTGCTGAATGTGTTGCTGAATGAGCTGCTGAATGAGCTGCTGAATGAGCTGCTGCTGAATGAGCTGCTGAATGAGCTGCTGAATGAGCTGCTGCTGAATGAGCTGCTGAATGAGCTGCTGTATGAGCTGCTGCTGAATGAGCTGCTGAATGAGCTGCTGCTGAATGAGCTGCTGAATGAGCTGCTGCTGAATGAGCTGCTGAATGTGCTGCTGAATGAGCTGCAGAATGAGCTGCTGAATGTGTTGCTGAATGAGCTGCTGAATGAGCTGCTGCTGAATGAGCTGCTGAATGAGCTGCTGAATGTGCTGCTGAATGAGCTGCAGAATGAGCTGCTGAATGAGCTGCTGAATGAGCTGCTGAATGAGCTGCTGTGTGGACGGAGAGTGAGGGGAAGCTTCATATGGATGTTTGGCAATCTTGCAAATAACTTCAAGTTGTCTGCTGTGTTTAGTCATGAGATTAGATAAGTTTAGAGAAATATTAACTACTGGAGATCAGAAGATTTTATAAACATTAAAAAAAAATTTCATTTGGATAAGACCGTCAGAAGTAATTAGACCCCATGACATAGGCATAAGTACTAAAATAATGTTCATTGGTTCACTCACTCCCGCCTTTTCTCATCCATCTCTTCACCAGCAGCCTGCTCTCATCCCATTTTCAGGTCCTGAACTTAAGAGACTTGATGGTTCCTTTGTACACTTATCTATTACCAACCATGTACATAACTTAATTTGGGGGACTGTGTGCTAGTCTAGGGGCACACATTGCCCCTCCCTTTTATTTCAGGGAAACTTGATTCCTTGAGAGGTGACAAAAATGTCTGACACAAATTCTTGTACTGCTTTCCTTGTCACTATCAATTACTCTAGTTAGGCAAATGGCACAAGCAACGCCAGTTTTTAGGGAAGTAGTTTTTGTGGGGGATCATGTTCGTAAATAGAGAAAGTGATGCCGTGATGAGATGGGAAAAACAATGAAAAAATCACCTTCTTTATTTCCCATCATGCTGTCGGGCACTTAGAGTCTTGATTTAGAAGGCAGTTTGTTGATTTGTTTTGTGATTGATACACGGAGAGACAGTAGCCCAGTGGTGACAGTGGTTGTCGGTGGAATCCAAGACTGGGTTCACATCCCACCTTGGTGCCTGTGATGGGGTGTTTCTGCATGGATGCTGCATAGAATGTCATCAGTCAGTTGGAGGATGAGGAGACTGTGTAGGCTGATGGAGGAGATTGTGTAGGCTGATGGAGGAGACTGTAGGCTGTTGGAGGAGACTGTAGGTTGATGGAGGAGATTGTGTAGGCTGATGGAGGAGGCTGATGGAGGAGACTGTAGGTTGATGGAGGAGACTGTAGGCTGATGGAGGAGACTGTAGGCTGATGGAGGAGACTGTAGGTTGATTGTGGAGACTGTGTAGGCTGATGGAGGAGACTGTAGGCTGATGGAGAAGACTGTAGGCTGATGGAGGAGACTGTAGGCTGATGGAGGAGACTGTATAGGCTGATGGAGACTGTGTAGGCTGATGGAGGAGACTGTAGGCTGATGGAGGAGACTGTTGGCTGATGGAGGAGACTATAGGCTGATGGAGGAGACTGTGTAGGCTGATGGAGACTGTGTAGGCTGATGGAGGAGACTAGGCTGATGGAGGAGACTGTAGGCTGATGGAGGAGACTGTAGGCTGATGGAGGAGACTGTAGGCTGATGGAGGGGACTGTGTAGGCTGATGGAAGAGACTATAGGCTGATGGAGGAGACTGTAGGCTGATGGAGGAGACTGTAGGCTGATGGAGGAGACTGTAGGCTGATGGAGGAGACTGTAGGCTGATGGAGGAGGCTGATGGAGGAGATTGTGTAGGCTGATGGAGGAGACTGTAGGCTGATGGAGGAGACTGTAGGCTGATGGAGGAGACTATAGGCTGATGGAGGTGACTGTAGGCTGATGGAGGAGACTGTAGGCTGATGGAGGAGGCTGATGGAGGAGATTGTGTAGGCTGATGGAGGAGACTGTGTAGGCTGATGGAGGAGATTGTGTAGGCTGATGGAGGAGACTGTAGGCTGATGGAGGAGACTGTAGGCTGATGGAGGAGACTGTAGGCTGATGGAGGTGACTGTAGGCTGATGGAGGAGACTGTAGGCTGATGGAGGAGGCTGATGGAGGAGGCTGATGGAGGAGATTGTGTAGGCTGATGGAGGAGACTGTGTAGGCTGATGGAGGAGATTGTGTAGGCTGATGGAGGAGACTGTGTAGGCTGATGGAGGAGACTGTAGGCTGATGGAGGAGACTGTAGGCTGATGGGGTTGACTGTAGGCTGATGGAAGAGACTATAGGCTGATGGAGGAGACTGTAGGCTGATGGAGGAGACTGTAGGCTGGTGGAGGAGACTATAGGCTGATGGAGGAGACTGTGTAGGCTGATGGAGGAGACTGTAGGCTGATGGAGGAGACTGTAGGCTGATGGAGGAGACTGTAGGCTGATGGAGGAGACTATAGGCTGATGGAGGAGACTGTGTAGGCTGATGGAGGAGACTGTAGGCTGATGGAGGAGACTATAGGCTGATGGAGGAGACTGTAGGCTGATGGAGGAGACTGTAGGCTGATGGAGGAGACTGTAGGCTGATGGAGGAGGCTGATGGAGGAGACTGTAGGCTGATGGAGGAGACTATAGGCTGATGGAGGAGACTGTAGGCTGATGGAGGAGACTGTAGGCTGATGGAAGAGACTGTAGGCTGATGGAGGAGACTGTAGGCTGATGGAGGAGACTGTAGGCTGATGGAGGAGACTGTGTAGGCTGATTGAGGAGACTGTAGGCTGATTGAGGAGACTGTAGGCTGATGGAGGAGATTGTGTAGGCTGATGGAGGAGATTGTGTAGGCTGATGGAGGAAACTGTAGGCTGATGGAGGAGACTGTGTAGGCTGATGGAGGAGACTGTGTAGGCTGATGGAGGAGACTGTAGGCTGATGGAGGAGACTATAGGCTGATGGAGGAGACTGTAGGCTGATGGAGGAGACTGTAGGCTGATGGAGGAGACTGTAGGCTGATGGAGGAGGCTGATGGAGGAGACTGTAGGCTGATGGAGGAGACTATAGGCTGATGGAGGAGACTGTAGGCTGATGGAGGAGACTGTAGGCTGATGGAAGAGACTGTAGGCTGATGGAGGAGACTGTAGGCTGATGGAGGAGACTGTAGGCTGATGGAGGAGACTGTGTAGGCTGATTGAGGAGACTGTAGGCTGATTGAGGAGACTGTAGGCTGATGGAGGAGATTGTGTAGGCTGATGGAGGAGATTGTGTAGGCTGATGGAGGAAACTGTAGGCTGATGGAGGAGACTGTGTAGGCTGATGGAGGAGACTGTAGGCTGATGGAGGAGACTGTGTAGGCTGATGGAGGAGACTGTAGGCTGATGGAGGAGACTGTAGGCTGATTGAGGAGACTGTGTATATTTCTTCCGTAACGGCTTTCCTGCAGTTACACAGTTCAGAGCATGGAACCTAAATTGTTGCTTTTATCAAACTCTAAAAATATGTTTTTGCTGATAACTATGTTTTGATTAATATTTTGTGTCACAGCTGAAGTGAAAGTTATGTGCATGTACTAAAGAATGTGTGGCCTAATCTAAAGCACCAACTATTTATTTAATCCAGATAAAATATCTGAATTTATCTCTTTTAGAGGGTAGTTAGTCAAGGGGAAGACGTTTCAGCCATTTCCCGACTCTGACAGAAAACCCATCAGGTTTGAATTTATGTAACCTTTTACAGGAACTATGCACACTTGCACTGTACAATTTAACAAAATTCAAAACTTTCTTCCTGTTTTTTTCGTACATATCTTTTGTTTTCTCTTCATCCTTCCTGTCGGCTTTTTCTCAAACGTTTCCCTAACAACCAACCTTTGATGATAGAAAGGATAGCCTTCTGATCTGGTTTATCAGCACATGCATATGTTTCTGTGTCTGTGCATATGGTATATGTAGAAACAAGGCCCATATGACAATACTGGAAGATGTACGCTTTACTAAAGCAAGCTGAAGGCTTTGGCCTTTCAAGGGTCTAGGCTATCCTTCAAGTACTCCTCAGGCAAATAGTATTTGACATGCAGCTGTTTGGAATCCTGGGAGATATGTTACACTTCCCTGTTGGAAGATGGAAGAATCACCTGTTGGAGATGGCGTCATAAAAATGGCTGAAATGTGAAAAATGACTTTTGTTGTCTGATTTTTGATAATATTTAGTTTCATGGTTGTGTGCTTTGCTAAGGCTTTGATTTTCTGGCGGAGATGGTCCATGCAAGTATCCGGGTTTCAACCAGATGACTTAATGTCAATAAATATAGGCCACAAAATCCATTTCATTTTCAAAAGAAATCTCAGCTATAAGCACTCCATTGTACAGTATGGACTGTGTCATTAGCATGTGTTTATGAAACACTATCAAATATGTATGATATGTGTTTTGAAAAAAAGGTGAATGTATCCCGCCCATGAATGGCACCTGTCACAAACACATGCAAAGACAAGTCAATTGTTCACCTGAAAAATGTTTTAAGACAATTGTCGCTAAGGCACTTAATTACTTACTCAAGATATTAAGATTTTGTATGCAGAGATGTGATTGCATCGTGTGAGTTTAAGGAACTTCTAGGAATATATTTGTAAAATTCTCCCAATACGTTCACCATGTACGAGCCTTACAAAAATCACAGCATCTGATGAGTTTCAGGGTACAATGTGTCAAGTCCATTCTTTGTGCTCCCCACCAAGACCTCATAGTGGCTGAAAGAGTGGACTAAGTTAACCTCTAATTCACTCACTTCTGTACTACTCAAAAGAAGTTAAGGAAAACCGGGTTCTTTCATATGACTATGGTTATTCTGTGATGCCATGGCAGATTTACTACAGTAATGTGAAAGAATCGGGTGGTCCTTAACTTCTTTTGAGTAGTATATGTTGGAGGAAGAAGTTATTTAAGTTTGTAAAAGCTAATCCTTATAATAGCAAGCACTATGTAGGGTGGCGGGGTATCCTTGTGATTAATGCAATCACTTCTCATGCTGAAGGCCTGGGTTTGATTCTACACACAGGTACAATGTGTGAAGAAAATATCTGGCGTCCCGTGCCATGATATTGCTGGAATATTGCTGATAGATGTGTGAACCACCCCCCACTCACTCAAGAAAGCAGCCAAGGCTAGATTGGGAGGGGGCATTTTATGTTGAGAGGTGAAATGAAAATTGGAAACTCGGGAAACCTGAAGCAAATATATCCAAGACAGCCCATGCAAGTCTATAATAGCAGCAAGTCTAGATTACTGCAGGTCTGAAATTGAAGAGAGTCTCTTTATTAATTTTAGTATGATGATTTAACAATATTTTTTTCTGTAAGATGTTTTCATTTCAAAGACTAGGTGTTAGTCTATGAATCATTCCAACAGATTTAAGAATTGTCTCTAAGTTCCGATGTAGTAATTATGATATTGCAGTTGAAACTGGTAGATACACTGGAATTGAATATAATGCAAGATTAAGTCCATATTGCAAATCAAGGGGTCATTCCTATGTTGAATATTGCAGATGAATTGCATGGGTTATTTGTTTGCAGTATTTGTGAAGAAATTAGAAAAGACTGTAATAATAATAATAATAATAAGTCCATTTATACTGCGCCAGATTCCATTCACCAAGTTAATGCTCATGGCGCTACATAGTTTTAGCAAATAATGCTAATGAAAGGGGGAGTCGAGTTGATAGTGTTGTGTGAAAAGGTGTGTTTTCAGATGAGCCTTAAAGGATGAAAGCGATGGCGATAGCTTAAGATCAGATGGTAGTTTGTATATTGGTATATTGGTACCTTATACCAAGCATGCTATGGTGAGTCTATTTTTCAAAATGAAAACCATGAACCCATCTGTAACATTGGTTTACTCCTGTATTATGTCTATAAAATAAAAAAATAAAAAAATGAAAGAATCTGAAAATAGTATACATGTATGTACCCGGTACATGCGTAGGCATAAACACTAAATCTGTCTGTATTTTTGGTCTGTTAATTTGTTGGAGGTGTCAGTCTCTCCCAGCCATCTCTGGCTATTGTTACATCAGATTCAGTAAGTCAACTTATTGGCAAAGAAATATGGCATCTCACACAATCCACATAGTTTTGTTCTCAACATAAGGATTGTTGACAGGCAGGAAATCTTATCTCCATATCCGCACCCCTTCCCAGCCCCGCTAACGTTCTGGGCTGTGTTTCCCTCCGGACTAAATACTGCCAGTTTATGTAGACGGAGGTGAAGTTACACCTTTAAGCATCTAATTAGTTTGTGAATTCGCTCGTCTCTCTGCCAGGATAACAAGATGGTTGAAGCTAACGAGACCACGATTCGTTAATTAAAGACACTTGCATATCTCATAAAATCCCGATTTAATGAGGAAATTTGATTATTAATGGAGGCGGGGTCAAACAAGCCAGACAGGACATGAGAGAAACATAAAGGAAGGGCTTCGTTAGCCAATGACATCATCGGTTACATGAACCCTTAACGGGACGTCCCTACGAAGGTGGGACATCGTGCCTGGAAGAGGTTAGCCGAGGAGATTGGGTCGGTCGATTGGACCTTTAGCCAGATCGGTACGTGATTTTGCACATGTGATGCATGTTTAAGAAATGGCTTCAAGTGATTTCAATTAACTTTGCTGTCGTTTAAAACTTATGTGGATAGATAGTGGATATTTATGGAAATGCCCGTTATGTTTATGGTTATTTGTCTTCTCGGATTCTGAGGACAAAGTGTCAGGGCATTTGATCTTGTATTTAGGAATGTGATGTTTGTTTTTAGCTTGGTAATTTTAACCACATGTATCAGATTTTGACCTCGGTAGACCCATGAAGATCCAGGGTAGAATATGTCTTCAGCAACCAATGCTTGCCATAAGAGGCGACTATGCTTCTCGTAACAGGCGACTCTGCTTGTCGTAAGAGGCGACTATGCTTGTCGTAAGAGGTGGTCAGGCTCGCTGACATACGATGTGTAGCATTGGGAGGTACACACATACAATGTGTATCATTGGGAGGTATCATTGGGAGGTACACACATACGATGTGTATCATTGGGAGGTACACACATACAATGTGTATCAATGGGAGGTACACACATACGATGTGTATCATTGGGAGGTACACACATACGATGTGTATCATTGGGAGGTACACACATACGATGTGTATCATTGGGAGGTACACACATACGTTGTGTATCATTGGGAGGTACACACATACAATGTGTATCGATGGGAGGTACACACATACGATGTGTATCATTGGCAGGTACACACATACAATGTGTATCATTGGGAGGTATCATTGGGAGGTACACACATACGATGTGTATCAATGGGAGGTATCATTGGGAGGTACACACATATGATGTGTATCATTGGCAGGTACACACATACAATGTGTATCAATGGGAGGTATCATTGGGAGGTACACACATACGATGTGTATCATTGGGAGGTATCATTGGGAGGTACACACATACGATGTGTATCATTGGCAGGTACACACATACAATGTGTATCAAAGGGAGGTACACACATACGATGTGTATCATTGGCAGGTACACACATACAATGTGTATCAATGGGAGGTACACACATACGATGTGTATCATTGGCAGGTACACACATACAATGTGTATCAATGGGAGGTACACACATACGATGTGTATCATTGGGAGGTACACACATACGATGTGTATCAATGGGACGCCATGAAGTAGCCTAGCAGATAAAGTTCTTGCTTGTCCCACTTTCCATTTGGTTTGATTCCCAGCATTGCTGTGTGAAGGCCTGTCCTGGTGTTCCCTATGTGCTACCATCATGTCACTGGAATATTGGTGACAAAAATGCATACTCACTCACTCAAGAATCAATTTTGTCATTGACAAAAAAAGCAAATGTTCATTTGCTCACTTGGGGAAGAAATGGACCAAAGAATAATGATCTCATTACCCTAGGGGCCAGTCTGGTAGCCTAGTGGTTAAAGCTCTCGCTCGTCACGCCAAAGACCCGGGTTTGATTCCCGGAATAGAGCCCATTTCTTGTGTCCCCCACCGTGATATTGCTGGAATATTGCTAAAAGTGGCGTAAAACCATACTCACTCACTCACTCACTCACTCACTCACTCACTCACTCACTCACTCACTCACTCACTCACTCACTCACTCACTCACTCACTCACTCACTCACTCACTCACTCACTTGTTCCTAGACATTCTGATGACAACAAACATGCATGATTTTGTTACTTTTCCAGACACAAGTGTGTATAGTTAATAAAACAATTGCCCCAATTCCATCCTCAGCTCCAGCAGCCTATTCTCATCCACTTGCCACCCCCAGCAGCCGGTACTCATCCCCTTTTCAGCGCCCGAAATTAGGAGACATCAGAGTTCCTGATACTTGACGGATCATTTTTTATTCTCGTTTAACGTCATACTTTATTTATTTCGGAGACTGTATGTTTGTCAAGGAGCCATGCTGTACAAGGCTGGACCTGGCGTGGACATGACATCTGGGCTTTGTTAGGCTGATAGCCATGAAGATCACACTGCCTGCTTGGACAATAGGGAGCTGGCTTAGTGTCTGTAGTCAAGGTCAACACTGTGACCTTTCCTAGATACTGCCAAGGTCGTGGACGCTGTGGACCAGTTCCACCCAGGGTTTATCATTGTACACTGGTGGAAGAAACACTAGTCTTGTTACAGCACACGCAGATACATTTCATAATTGATGAAACACCACCTCTCCCAAGACAGGCGATTTCTGTCACCCAGCTGACCTTATTTATGGTTTGGCGTCCAACCTTATAGAGTCAGACTCTGAATGGAATGACTTGAAGCATGAGTGAGTGAGTGAGTGGGTAGGTGGGTGGGTGGGTGGGTTTGTGAGTGAGTGAGTCAGTGGGTAAGTGGATGGGTTTGTGAGTGAGTGGGTAGTTGGGTGGGTAGGTTTGAGAGTGAGTGAGTGGGTAGGTGGATGGGTGGGATTGTTAGTGAGTGAGTGGGTAGGTGGGTGGATGGGTTTGTGAGTGAGTGGGTGGGTAGGTGGGTGGATGGGTTTGTTAGTGAGTGAGTGGGTAGGTGGGTGGATGGGTTTGTGAGTGAGTGAGTGGGTAGGTGGATGGGTGGGATTGTTAGTGAGTGAGTGGGTAGGTGGGTGGATGGGTTTGTGAGTGAGTGGGTGGGTAGGTGGATGGGTGGGATTGTTAGTGAGTGAGTGGGTAGGTGGGTGGATGGGTTTGTGAGTGAGTGAGTGGGTAGGTGGATGGGTGGGATTGTTAGTGAGTGAGTGGGTAGGTGGGTTGATTGGTTTGTGAGTGAGTGGGTGGGTAGGTGGGTGGATGGGTTTGTTAGTGAGTGAGTGGGTGGGTGGGTGGATTGGTTTGTGAGTGAGTGGGTGGGTAGGTGGGTGGATGGGTTTGTGAGTGAGTGGGTAGGTGGGTGGATGGGTTTGTGAGTGAGTGAGTGGGTAGGTGGGTGGGTGGGTTTGTGAGTGAGTGAGTGGGTAGGTGGGTGGGTGGGTTTGTGAGTGAGTGGGTAGGTAGGTGGGTGGGTTTGTGAGTGAGTGGGTAGGTAGGTGGGTGAGTGGGTTTATGAGTGAGAGAGTGTGTTTGTGTTTGTGAGTGAGTGGGTAGGTAGGTGGGTGGGTGGGTTTGTGAGTGAGAGAGTGTGTTTGTGTTTGTGAGTGAGTTGGTGGGTGGGTTTGTGAGTGGGTAGGTGGGTTTGTGAGTGAGTGAGTGGGTAGGTAGGTGGATGGGTGGGTTTGTGAGTGGGTGGGTGGGTTTGTGAGTGAGTGAGTGGGTAGGTGGGTGGGTGGGTTTGTGAGTGAGTGAGTGGGTAGGTGGGTTTTATGAGTGAGTGGGTAGGTTGGTGGGTTTGTGAGTGAGCGATGGGTTTGTGTTTGTGAGTGTGTGAGCGAGTGGGTTTGTGAGTGAGTGAGTGGGTAGGTGGGTGGGTTTGTGAGTGAGCGAGTGGGTAGGTGGGTGGGTTTGTGAGTGAGCGAGGGGTGAATTTTCTGGGGTCAGTTTTCTACGGGTAGGTGTTTTTCAAGTTGACAGATGCCCTGAAATCTTCTGCAAGTAATCGTGTCTTGAGTTTTAATGTTGGCTTCATCTATATTCATCTATATATCCCAGGTTTGTCGGCACTATATCAATATCTGTTGTAACATCTTTTGACCTGCACCCTTTCAGACTTCCCCCCCCCCCGACATGAACCTGACACACCGTGATATAACAGAAACATGGTTTAAAGTGGCGTTAAATAAACCAAACTCACGCAGTATCAAAGAGTGTAAGAGTAAAGGGCTGAAGATAAAGGTTTGTCACCTGTTGGCTGGCTTTACCGCCCTCAAGTATTTCAAGATTAACGTTATTATATGAACAGAAACATCTATAGTTGTTGGGATTAACGAGAACTATCTCAAGGCGTCAGTTTGGTACAAACTTAGTGTAAATTTTACCTGAAAAAACACTTTCTACTCAAACGTATCAAAAGAGTTCTACATCAATTGTATCTTCACCTGTATTTGTGAGTTGTGAGAAGTGATAATTTCTTTTAATGAAAAAAGACAACTTTTATGATTAAAACCAATTTGCCTCTCAAGGACCTACTTCACGGCACAAATAATTCCTTTCTTACAATTTTCTAATTTTATAGAAGCATTATACGTAAATGCATATTTTTTTAAACTTTAAAATGAATTCAAATGAGGATTGAGCTGTACAAAATCCAATTCAAAGGTCGAACATTGTGGAAAGTGGCTAATAGGTTCTAAAGCACAATCATGTTGGATAGCTGTAAAACATCTTTTAAAATGTAATCTTCGTCTGGTGACCCATTGAGATGACATCGGAAGGTGTTCCTCCTTCTCTTTCCCGGCTTTTGGATACAATGAAGGCAAAATGAAATTCAATTTGTGTCATTCAAGGTGTGATGAAGGTTTGCAGTAGTTGCTGGGCAAATATGATGCAGTCTTTGTGTTGTGTACCTACAAGACTGCTGACAGCACGATGCAATACAAAGGTAATTTTTCTAGCAGTTGAAATGTTGTACAAACAGCATTCAGACAGAGATATTCAGATTGGAATAAGATTTTGACAGAATGTGAATAATCGGGACATGGTCTCCGCCCCTTACTCATGCAGCTGGGATGGTGTGGCCGGTCGTAGTCAACCTAATAAGTGGCCCTCGGCTTGGACTAATGTGGGAATCTGGAGCATGGATTTGTTTGGTTAATGCAATACGAAACACAGATAATTAACCTTTTCTTTCTTTCTTGTTTTACGCAGCAGTATTCCAACTACATAATGCATGCCTGTAAGTAATTGAGTCTGGGCTAAACAAACCAGTGATTGATATTATGAGCAACAGCCCCTGGTCGTCGGGTGAACCTTTTCCCTGGGCTAAAGTGGGAGTCTGGAGCTCAGAGATTGTCAGAAATATGGAGAATCTCACGGGTCAATAATAAAAAATTAAAATCTGAGGCTTGCCGAGGAGTTAAAATCTGTTAACGACGACTGTCAATCATTTGATTGTGACAACAAGGTGACCGATGACATCACATTGGTCTGCAAAGATTTTCTTACCTAAGCAATGTTTCCTGAAGAGTTTTGGATGATCAATCAAATATTGGATGTTGGAAGTTCTGTCCCCTAGAATCGTGTATTTCATCTGTAAGGGTGCATCGACTTGAAGATTGATGCAGATGTCAAGCCAACAAGTTCTCTGTCTTCAGTTCAGTCAAATGGTTGGTTATTATTTCAACACACTCCGGTCAGTGACTTGAGTCTAGATGAGGACTTATTATCCTTGTTGAATGGACGTTGTTGAAAAACCCGGGATCAGTCAGTTACCCAGGAGGGGCGCGGGGGTAGCATCTTAGTTGAAACATTGGCTCGGCACACTGAAGACCCGGGACCTGGTATTTATCTACTCATTGACTCCATGTCTACTGGGTATTTATCTACTCATTGACTCCATGTCTACTGGGTATTTATCTACTCATTGACTCCATGTCTACTGGGTATTTATCTACTCATTGACTCCATGTCTGCTGGGTATTTATCTACTCATTGACTCCATGTCTACTGGGTATTTATCTACTAATTGACTCCATGTCTACTGGGTATTTAACTACTCATTGACTCCACATCTACTGGGTATTTATCTACTCATTGACTCCATGTCTACTGGGTATTTATCTACTCATTGACTCCACATCTACTGGGTATTTATCTACTCATTGACTCCATGTCTACTGGGTATTTATCAACTCATTGACTCCATGTCTACTGGGTATTTATATCTACATATTCACCCCAAATCTACTGGGTATTTATCTACTCATTGACTCCATGTCTACTGGGTATTTATCTACTCATTGACTCCATGTCTACTGGGTATTTATCTACTCATTGACTCCATGTCTACCAGGTATTTATCTACTCATTGACTCCACATCTACTGGGTATTTATCAACTCATTGACTCCATCTAAGGAGTATTTATCTACTTTGCAAGTTGCCATGATTTAACCAAGATATTGGTGGCCTGGGAATTTCCTTCGTGACGTCACAAGTATTTCCATCCCGCTTCCCACAAAGACTGGCAAGAGACAACTATTCTAATAGTGAGACATGTTCCTATTAAAGCACCAAATCAAGCTGGGTATGTGACTTGGGTGCCCCTCGTCCATCATCAGCCGACAGATGTGTATCTACATGAATGTCGCCAGCTCGCCTTGCAGGGAGAACTATGTTAAGTTACTTCACCGGTTCCCTTTATGTCTTTTGTGGGCGATTTGGTTAACTTATGTTGTAAAGCTGCACACAGGTAGGTTGGGGAGGGAGGGTCACAGGCTCTCACCAGGTCACAACAGGTCTTCCCAACAGGTCTTCCCTCAGGACCGGAGGGCCTCCAAGAGAACATTTCTCCCCGAAGAAGTTCCCGTCCCATCAGGGCTTGGTTCATTATGAAACAATTTCATGTTTTTCTGATTGTCGTGTTTTCATACAGGTGGGTGGTATTTGGGGTTCGACTTGGTACTGGTGAAATTTGAATTGATCTGATAAATAAAAATGTCCTTCATTGTTTTAGCTTGTTTCAACTTAACGCTCATTGCTAAGGACATATCATAATGCTAATTATCCAACATTGACTACTGTAGCCTCATCAAGACTCACGGATACATGGTACCCCGTGAAGATCAGGGTTAAAATTGGTCTTCAGCAACCCATGTTGTCTCCCGGTGAAGACCTGGGTTAGAATTGGTTTAAGAGGCGACTAAAAGTATCCAGTGGTCAGGCACGATGCCATGGTTGAGCCCAATTGCGTAGAAAGTGGCTCAGGATGTCAATCACTGGATATTCTGGACCAGACTCAAATATTTACAAACTGCTGTCGAAAAGCTGGAAAATTGGTGCGTTAAACAACAAAGAAAGAAAAGGGTAATTATGTATCACGTATTGCAATATGTTGTGAGACAAATCCTATGTCTGATGTGATTAATAAGTATGTATCTATTACATCTGTTTTCGTTTCCTTTAATCATGGCCTTGATGCTGACCTGCTGAATCTGTATTGGCAACTTTAACTTTATGAAAAAGATTAATAGCAATCCCTTTTTGAAACCCCCATGAATACATGTCTGTGTGATTAGAGATTTGATAAAGGTAAGCCGGAGACTGATTGTGAATGCTGTAAGTACAATGAAAGTGATGATATAGGCATGGTTATGTACAGACATTCACAGTGGTGCTTTGTCCATTCTGGTGTGCACACTTGAACTGTTATTGCACCATTTGTCATCATTTAATAGTGGACCGCTTTGATCTTGGCAGACATTAACGCTAACGCCGACAGTTTATTCCAGGGCATGTTCATGTGTTCAGGTGCAGTGACTCAAACCTTTGCTTCACAGAATCATGTTCTTTCAATTCAAGACATACAGATTTAAATGTAGAATAAGTTGTAAGACAAGCGCTTTGTGTGATGGATAACTTTGCACTCTGTTGTTGGCAAGTTCCTTCTCTCATTGAATTTTATATTTTTTTACCCTGCTGTGTTGAATAACACAATAGATGACCTGGGTCCACTTGCACAAAGCGATCTTAGTGCTAAGACTATTGTAAGCCTATGTTAAAGTATGGGAGTTAAGGTCATCTTAGCGCTAAGATCGCTTTGTGCAAGTGGGTGCTGGTCTTGATGAACATGAATAGTTCCCACTTTATTATTTCAAAAACAATTTTTCTGTGTTTGGTTTTGGTGTCCATGCTTTTGTTTGGGGTAGCTTTCTCCTTCACCTTCAGTCTTGCATTTTTCATTGTTTTCAAGAGGCGGCCCGTTAGCCCAGTGGTTAAAGCGTTCGCTCGTCATGCCAAAAACCCGGGTTTGATTCCCGACATAGGTACAATGTGTGAAGCCCATTTCTGGTGTCCCCCCGCTGTGATATTGCTGGAATATTGCTAAAAGCGGCGTAAAACAAAACTCACTCACTCATTTTTTTCAATTGTTGTCCCTATTTCTAGTTTCATAAAATCATCCAATCAGTGTGACATCAGCACAAACTACATGTTCTTCAACAGTTAATCACATTGTCAAC
This sequence comes from Haliotis rufescens, assembly GCF_023055435.1. Taxonomy (NCBI): domain Eukaryota; kingdom Metazoa; phylum Mollusca; class Gastropoda; order Lepetellida; family Haliotidae; genus Haliotis; species Haliotis rufescens. The sequence continues at coordinate 677,124 of NW_025964377.1, read as the reverse complement.
ATGCACAGACCTAGTGACGCTTTACGAATATGTTCATGTTTGACACCCCACATACACAGACGTAGTGATGCTTTACGAATATGTTTATGTTTGACACCCCACATACACAGACATAGTGATGCTTTACGAATATGTTTATGTTTGACACCCAACATGCACAGACCTAGTGACGCTTTACGAATATGTTCATGTTTGACACCCCACATACACAGACATAGTGATGCTTTACGAATATGTTTATGTTTGACACCCAACATGCACAGACCTAGTGACGCTTTACGAATATGTTCATGTTTGACACCCCACATACACAGATGTAGTGATGTTTGTTTGTATATGTCCATGTTTGACACCCCACATACACAGACCTAGTGACACTTGTTGGCATGTGTTCATGTTTGACACCCCACATACACAGACCTAGTGACACTTGTTGGCATATGTTCATGTTTGACACCCCACATACACAGACCTAGTGACGCTTGTTGGTATATGTCCATGTTTGACACCCCACATACACAGACCTAGTGACACTTGTTGGCATGTGTTCATGTTTGACACCCCACATACACAGACCTAGTGACACTTGTTGGCATATGTTCATGTTTGACACCCCACATACACAGACCTAGTGACGCTTGTTGGCATATGTTCATGTTTGACACCCCACATACACAGACCTAGTGACGCTTGTTGGTATATGTTCATGTTTGACACACTACGTACACAGACCTAGTGACGCTTGTTGGCATGTGTTCATGTTTGACACCCCACATACACAGACCTAGTGACACTTGTTGGTATATGTTCATGTTTGACACACTACATACACAGACCTAGTGACGCTTGTTGGTATATGTTCATGTTTGACACACTACGTACACAGACCTAGTGACGCTTGTTGGCATGTGTTCATGTTTGACACCCCACATACACAGACCTAGTGACACTTGTTGGTATATGTTCATGTTTGACACACTACATACACAGACCTAGTGATGCTTGTTGGCATATGTTCATGTTTGACACCCCACATACACGGACCTAGTGACACTTTACGAATATGTTCATGTTTGACACACTACATACACAGACCTAGTGACACTTGTTGGCATTTGTTCATGTTTGACACCCTACTAGCAAACAATGCATTCCTGGTGACCCTTCAATCATGAATATATTTAAGATCTGTACATTCAAGAAGTTTCTTTGCCAAATTTCTTTTTTTCTGATCTGAAGCTTTTGCTTATGTGTTTTTTAATGAAGTAAGTTTATAAGGTAAGTTTTGAACCGTGAGAGGACTGAGAGATATATCATTGTCGAACAGAACACTAACATCGAGAAAGAAGATCAATTCCAAATTTCAAAATTCTGGAGGTTGCAATGCCTGTTCGGCGCACTATACTCAAGTATTCAAATGGCCCAATGATATCTTCAAATAAAAATTGATATGAAACCCGATTTCTTAGAATTTCAATGGGATATGCAACATATCTTTCCCATTTGAATCAAATTACCTTTCTGTCAGTTTTTAAATAATGTACTCTCCCAGAAAAAGAATTTTGTCTTGAGTCATAAATTTTGTATTGACTGAAAATCAAGAGAATCTTTTGCCTATAAAGAGACAAGAGAAAGACGACATTAAGATCGTGGGGAGAAACATGATATTTGGTTTACTGATTTGCAGAAATCTTCCGCCAGTATGAGAGCTGGTGTGGCCTTTATTGATAAGTCAAGCAGAGAACATTAGGAGGCGAGGTACAGGGCTTCTGATAGATTAATAGGGGAAGCCGAGACCTGGTTTGAATACATTATCAACTTAAATAAGAATGGCTTGCAATCCCTGGTACATATTACGGCATTGCTATTGTGGCTTGGCATCTTCTATAAAGGGAGAGTTTTTAATGGCAGATTTCAAAGAATGTTTTGAACCTAAGTTATCGTTTGGCTGTGGTATTGCTGAAAGTAAGATTGAAAGGGAGACCAGTATTCAAGCATTACACCTCTGGATCACCTCAGCACCTGCACCTGATCTCTAAATCGTGGTTCTTGTTTACCTGCTTATAAGTGCTTACCTGCTTATAAGTGCTTTCTTGGTAACCTGCTTATAAGTGCTTTCTTGGTAACCGGCTTATAAGTGCTTTCTTGGTAACCTGCTTATAAGTGCTTTCTTGGTAACCTGCTTATGAGTGCTTTCTTGCTTTTCTGTTTATAAGTGCTTACATGCTTATGAGTGCTTTCTTGGTAACCTGCTTATGAGTGCTTTCTTGCTTTTCTGTTTATAAGTGCTTACATGCTTATGAGTGCTTTCTTGGTAACCTGCTTATAAGTGCTTTCTTGGTAACCTGCTTATAAGTGCTTTCTTGGTAACCTGCTTATGAGTGTTTTCTTGCTTACCTGCTTATGAGTGCTTTCTTGCTTACCTGCTATAACTGTTTCTTGCTTACCTGCTTATGAGTGCTTTCTTGGTAACCTGCTATAACTGTTTCTTGCTTACCTGCTTATGAGTGCTTTCTTGCTTACCTGCCATAACTGTTTCTTGCTTACCTGCTTATGAGTGCTTTCTTGCTTACCTGGTTATGAGTCTTTTCTTGCTTACGTGCTTATGAGTGCTTTCTTGCTTACCTGCCATAACTGTTTCTTGCTTACCTGCTTATGAGTGCTTTCTTGCTTACCTGCTTATGAGTGCTTTCTTGCTTACCTGCTTAAAAGTGCTTTCCTGCTTACCTGCTTAGAAGTGCTTTCTTGCTTACCTGGTTATGAGTGCTTTCTTGCTTACCTGCCTGTGAGTGCTTTCTTGCTTACCTGCTATTACTGTTTCTTGCTTACCTGGTTATGAGTGCTTTCTTGCTTACCTGCTATTACTGTTTCTTGCTTACCTGGTTATGAGTGCTTTCTTGCTTACCTGGTTATGAGTGCTTTCTTGCTTACCTGCTTATGAGTGCTTTCTTGCTTACCTGCTTATGAGTGCTTTCTTGGTAACCTGCTTATGAGTGTTTTCTTGCTTACCTGCTTATGAGTGCTTTCTTGCTTACCCGCTTATGAGTGCTTACTTACTTACCTGCTTATGAGTGCTTTCTTGCTTACCTGCTCATGAGTGCTTTCTTGCTTACCTGCTATAACTGTTTCTTGCTTACCTGCTTATGAGTGTTTTCTTGCTTACCTGCTTATGAGTGCTTTCTTGCTTACCTGCTTATGAGTGCTTTCTTGCTTACCTGCTTATGAGTGCTTTCTTGCTTACCTGCTTAAAAGTGCTTTCCTGCTTACCTGCTTAGAAGTGCTTTCTTGCTTACCTGCTTAGAAGTGCTTGCTTATTTTTAGAAGGGATTGCTGGCTTACTTGCTTATAAGTTCTTCATACAAGATTAATGTCCTGACTGTGTGGTTTAGTGGTTAGAGCATCTGCCCGGAGAACAGGAGGACTGTGGTTCCATCCCATGGCGAAGTCATACCAAAAGATTTAAAAAAGATGGTTCTTGTTGTTACCCTGCCTGTAGCTCGGCATTAAGGGGCTAAAACAAGGAGTCAGTATACCGTGTCTGAGTGGGGCATTCATGTCAAACCGCGACATGGTATCTCAGTGGGCAAGCACTATAAAACTGGCATTCATCCGAACTAGTGCAAGCAGCCAAACACACATGCATGCATTTTGCTAAATGAGTGCAATAATCTTCATTAACCTCACCTAACTCGCAGACAAAATTTTATCTTAATGGTTGTGTGGATCCTGGGTCTGAATAAAGTGTCATTGGGTGGTTTCGCAACATGACCTGGCTGATTGCATTGATCCAGTGAGGTCATTGTTTGTGTTTTCAATCACTGGTCCACCTGGCGTAGATTTGATCATTCCCAGACTGCCGTGCTATAACTGGTAGACTGCTGACTGGCATAAAACAACATACTTTCACTCATTAAGTAGTTTCAAAATTAAAAAGAGCACCTCTTGAGATATCTTTTGTGTGTTTCTTTGGAATGGATGATACAACTTATGAATGGTTATTATTGAATTGGGGATGATTGGGCAGCCTAGTGGTTGAAGCATTCGCTCATCACGCCGAAAGGTCCGGGTTCGATACCCCACAGGGGTACAATATGTGAAGCCTATTTCTGGTGTCACCTGCCGTGGAATATTGCTGGAATATTGCCAGAATATTGCTGGAATATTGCTAACTGCGTCGTAAAACCATACTCACTATACTAATTTTTGACTGTATATACCTCAATAAGTCATTTTCAATTAATTCTTCATGACAACACTTTGTAAACGTTTCAGCTGGCATTACAAACTAAGGGCAATAATCACTATTCTGCATCACTGTTTATTTTTAATAATTGACTCAAAATATCAACAAATTCCAGTTACAAATTCCAGGTCAATTTTCATCTTTTGAGGGCAAAGAAGAAAAGGATTAAGTGTGGACTAAGTGCTTGGTGATGGGTACAGCTGGGCTGTATGCTAGGCCATTTGTTATCTCTTACAGGGACTTGCATGAAGAGAGTTGCTGTGTAATAAGTGTTATGGAACAGATAAGTTAATCCCCGGAGACTGTCGGACATGACAGAGTTAAGGCACTGATGCCTCGGGCTACGGTGAAGGGATCAGCTTGTCACAAACAGAGTTGTCTCCCCTTGTTTCCGAGCAGGATAATGGAGTGGGTGACTAAAAGGGTTATCCTGCCGGTGAGTAGAACATGACAAGGCTAAGGTGTTTTGCTGCGGGCTATGATGGAGACAGCTCAGAGGTCAAATGCTGAATTATCTCCCTTTGGATTCTGTTCGCCAGTGACATATGCGGGAGAGAAGTGTTCACATGTATGTGTTGTGGTATTTTTCATGATTCATGATGAACTAAATCATGATATTAAGTTATGTGTCGCAGCGTTAAATAAAACGAAGAAATGTTCTCAGCAATTTCAACCGTCACTTTGACCACTCTTTGAGTCATTTTGACACATTTTTCACCAAAACTGTGTGGCTTGTGGTCAAAATATACATGATAAAATACACATATGTTTTTTTGTCCCCCGCCGCGCGAATGCGCGAAGCGGGGGACATAGTATTCACGACCGTCCGTACGTCCGTCCGTAGGTCCCATCTGTTTGTTGCCGCAATATCTCAAGAACTAATCGCTGGATTGTCTTCATATTTGGAACTATGGTGTATATACAGACTCCGCAGACACCAGTCGGTTTTGGTGACCTTAACCCCATTTTCAAGGTCACAGCAGGCAAATCTGCTTTTGGAGTTGGAAAACGGTGTTGCCGCAATATCTCAAGAACTAATCGCTGGATTGTCTTCATATTTGGAACTATGGTGTATATACAGACTCTGCAGACACCAGTCGGTTTTGGTGACCTTGACCCCATTTTCAAGGTCACAGCAGGCAAATCTGCTTTTGGAGTTGGAAAACGGTGTTGCCGCGATAACTCAAGAAGTAATTGCTGGATTGTCTTCATATTTGGAACTATGGTGTATATACAGGCGGGGGACATTTCGTCACTCTGTGACAAATACTTGTTAAATTTATGTCTTTTATGTATTTTTGATTGGGGGAAACAAAGAAAAGTTTGAATGAGAGAAAATGCTTCCAAAATAAGAACACAAATCTTTGTGTTACTGCTACCACAAAGACCGACCTTATTTTCGAAACATAATTCTGTAAACTTTTAAGCTTAGTTTTCGTGAATTTCCTTTGTGCACCTGTTTGCCTTTTAACAGGAATTTTTATGATAAACTTGTCCACTTTGGGCTTTCCTCACACATTAAGCTGACACGCCTTGATATAACTGGAATACTGTTAAAATCCTTGTTAAACCCAACTCACTCACTCACCCACTCACTTATAATTCTGCAGTGTATTTGTCGAATTCTGCACCAGAGAAATACAAAATTCTGCAAGAGTTCTGCACAAAAAGATTTTCTTCAAGTTCGGTTCTTCCTGCACCGAGTTGGCATTTCTGCAGAATCGCGGAAAACAGCAGGGACTGCTGGGACAGTGTATCTGTGTTACAGGTTGTTACACATAGGGTCCTGTTCAAATCATTACTATCAGTTTCAACCAGGGCACACAATATTGGAGTCCTGGATGTGACAGACAGGATGTTCCGTTATACAAATGGGGTCCTTACCATTCCTCGTCCTTCATTAATGTTAAAGTTTTTGTACCCTTAAGCAAGTCAGCTATCGTATCATATGTAGAGCAGACAGAGCTGTCTAGTCCACGCCTAATTAACTGCCCTTATATAATTGAGATTGTCCTACCTGGTAGATATCATTCCGTATCACACAGTTCATGTCTGTGCTTGTATCGTTCACATTACACGGCCATTGTATACGCTCCTATATATCTGCTGTTACCATTGGATGGGGAGTCCTTCAACTTACATATAACCTCACCTACACTTCTCTACACTCTATCATTTAATAATCGGGGAGTGGGGGTGGAAATTAGATTGAGTTTATAATAAGAACATATTTTAATTTAGCGCTCCAAGACAATTCTTTTAACTGAAAGCAGGAGCAGGTTTTTTTTACCCACAATGCATCATTTTTCTGCATTAGTGTATTTTGTTAAACCTGAGGGTAAAATATTAAATTATTTTTTTCATCTTTTAGAACCGGCGAGTTTTTTTTAAAGATAAGGTCCCCTTTAGGCCCATTGGATATGCTTAATTTAATAAATGAGTGAGTATGGTTTTACAGCGCTTTTAGCAATATTCCAGCAATATCACGGCGGGGGACACCAGAAATGGGCTTCACACATTGTACCCATGTCGGGAATTGAACCCGGGTCTTCAGCGTGACGAACAACCGCTTTTACCACTAGGCTACCCGACCACCCCTTAAGAAATGAGGTAAACCCTAAACCATTATGGAAGTTATCGGATATGTTCGTGGTAGTGAGAAATAGACTTTTGTCATTTCTACAATTGTATGTTTGGGTTGTGTAATAACAATAATTGCAAGGTAAGCTGAAAAGTGTCAAAAGCATTGATTTCAGAGGTTTTGCGAATATTTGAACGTGAACAAGTCTTTGACATGTAGATAAAAACAGTACAAGCATATGATGAACTTGCTCATACTTGTCTTGAAGTTAGGAAACAGCCTCATCACTCATTCCAGCAATACTCATGACAGAAGTCAGATATACTTGCCAGTGTAAGAAACTCTACTGGTTCACGGATAGTTGGCAGCTGATAATTTTCGTATGTTCGTGATGTTCAAGTTTATGATTTGACATTTCCAGTGTGTCAAACAGTGTCCTTTACTTGAGTGACTGACTGAGTGAGTGAGTTTGGTTTTACACCGCTTTTAGCAATGTTCAAGCAATATCACGGCGGGGGACACCAGAAATGGGCTTCACACATTGTACCCATGTGGAGAATTGAACCCGGGTCTTCAGCGTGACAAGCGACCGCTTTAACCACAAGGCTACCCGACCACCCCTCCTTTACCAGAACTGCCCACTGACCTGAGCTCAGTGCCCCTTTAAGACTAGGTTTTGTCAAGTGATTGGAAATAAAAATGCAAAACTAGTACATGTCTGAGACTTTCATCACTTTGGGCTTTCCTCCATGGTAAACCTTACATGCCTGAAAAGCAGCATAAAACCCAACTCACTCACTCACTCACTCAGGGTGGCACGGGTGGCAGATGTGGTAAACGTCTGAGACCTGCATCACTTCGGGCTTTCCTCCCATATTAAGCTGACACAACGTGATATAACTGGAATGCTGTTAAAAGCGCATTAAACCCAACTCACTCACTCACTCACTCACTCACCAAGGCGGGAATACTCTCCTTTGATGTGGAAAACAATTCAGTCTAGAGTTACTTCCCTTGAGTGTTGACACCAGAGTTACTCACCTTGAGTGTTGACACTAGATCAGATTGGCCTGTACTCTTTGGCTCCAGACCTAGTGGGTGGACCACCAACCTGTTTTGCTCCTAATTACATTGATCAAGCCCTAGGTTTCTGGTATTGTCCTCAGGGTTACAGACCTAGTGGGTGGACCAGGAACCTGTTTTGCTCCTAATTCCATTGATCAAGCCCTAGGTTTCTGGTATTTTCCTCAGGGTTACAGACCTAGTGGGTGGACCAGGAACCTGTTTTGCTCCTAATTCCATTGATCAAGCCCTAGGTTTCTGGTATTGTCCTCAGGGTTACAGACCTAGTGGGTGGACCAGGAACCTGTTTTGCTCCTAATTTCATTGATCAAGCCCTAGGTTTCTGGTATTGTCCTCAGGGTTACAGACCTAGTGGGTGGACCAGGAACCTGTTTTGCTCCTAATTCCATTGATCAAGCCCTAGGTTTCTGGTATTGTCCTCAGGGTTACAGACCTAGTGGGTGGACCACCAACCTGTTTTGCTCCTAATTCCATTGATCAAGCCCTAGGTTTCTGGTATTGTCCTCAGGGTTACAGACCTAGTGGGTGGACCAGGAACCTGTTTTGCTCCTAATTCCATTGATCAAGCCCTAGGTTTCTGGTATTTTCCTCAGGGTTACAGACCTAGTGGGTGGACCACCAACCTGTTTTGCTCCTAATTTCATTGATCAAGCCCTAGGTTTCTGGTATTGTCCTCAGGGTTACAGACCTAGTGGGTGGACCAGGAACCTGTTTTGCTCCTAATTTCATTGATCAAGCCCTAGGTTTCTGGTATTGTCCTCAGGGTTACAGACCTAGTGGGTGGACCAGGAACCTGTTTTGCTCCTAATTTCATTGATCAAGCCCTAGGTTTCTGGTATTGTCCTCAGGGTTACAGACCTAGTGGGTGGACCAGGAACCTGTTTTGCTCCTAATTCCATTGATCAAGCCCTAGGTTTCTGGTATTGTCCTCAGGGTTACAGACCTAGTGGGTGGACCAGGAACCTGTTTTGCTCCTAATTCCATTGATCAAGCCCTAGGTTTCTGGTATTGTCCTCAGGGTTACAGACCTAGTGGGTGGACCAGGAACCTGTTTTGCTCCTAATTCCATTGATCAAGCCCTAGGTTTCTGGTATTGTCCTCAGGGTTACAGACCTAGTGGGTGGACCAGGAACCTGTTTTGCTCCTAATTCCATTGATCAAGCCCTAGGTTTCTGGTATTGTCCTCAGGGTTACAGACCTAGTGGGTGGACCAGGAACCTGTTTTGCTCCTAATTCCATTGATCAAGCCCTAGGTTTCTGGTATTGTTCTCAGGGTTACAGACCTAGTGGATGGACCACCAACCTGTTTTGCTCCTAATTCCATTGATCAAGCCCTAGGTTTCTGGTATTGTTCTCAGGGTTACAGCTTGGTCCCTCATTGCAGTCTTTGACAAAATGTCTTGAAGAATTTGAGAAATGTTGTAGTCATGAGAAATAAGTATGCGATCAACAATCATGCCCAAAGGCGGTGTTCCTTGCACAAGGTAGACACAATTTTATGGATAACAACTTCTTTAATACTGTTAAAAGTGACATTTCGGTATAGATCCTTATACCGTTGTCAAGCAAGACTGAATGATTGACTTAGTACAGAATATATATAGTAGGTGGAGGATAAACAGTAGAGGCTTAACAGTAACAACAATTGCATACATGAGTGGGATAACATAGGTAAGGTGTTGACAACAGAAGATAATGCTGTCACAACATGATGGACAGAGAACACATAGGTGGAAGCCAATGGGACAAGAAGCCAATTAAACAGGATAAGTGATTATTGCTTGATGAGTTCATAGTAGGCGGATGGGATGAAATAGCCTTGATCTTTGTTGATAGATGGCTTGTGGCGGCGAATGTGTTAGTTTTCTTTTAGTGACATTATGGAGGTTGTTGTAGAGGATTTGGACGTTGTCCCAGTTGATGTTCAGGACAGTTGTTGATATGGTCTGAGATGGCTGATTCACTGTCTGATATTCAGTCTTGCTTGACAACGCTATAAGGATCTATACCGAAACGTTGCTTTTTACATTATTAAAGAAGTTGTTATCCATGAAATTGAGTCTACCTTGTCATCCATCAACTTCTAAGTAATGCCTATCAAACAATTTTTCTTTGCACATATTGAGTGTGAGGTAATCACCCCAAAATTGCAAATAAACATTATTTCCCAGGTAAATTGTGGGACATGTGCCATTTTCTTTTGTGACAAACTTCTGGGATGTTAGAAATAAAATCATTTTTATGTCTAGTCTAGAGACAACAACATGACTGTCTTAAGACAACTAAACGACTGTCTTGAGACAACTACATGACTGTCTTGAGACAACTACACGACTGTCTTGTTATTATCACCTAATCATCGACCCACAAAAAGAATCTTTTCAGAATGTCAGAGAATTAATACCTTCTCTTTAGATTGAAAATGGCTGCTCCTGCAGAAAGAGCTGTGGAAGACGTGGATGTGATTAGAGGCGGAAGGTGGTGTGAATTAATCCTGTTATACTCCGGTGGAGATACAAGGGGTTAGAGGCTATTTTGAGGGAATAAACAAACTACATCACAGCTGCGTTCATGCAACACTGACAATCTGCGGAAGGGTTTGCAATATTTCCTAGTTGAGGGATTTCACACAGGATGTGCCTAGCTTTAAGTTCAGGGCCCTGGTGATCTGACACACATTTCATATTTTACGTTAATCATGTACATATTCACTCTTTGAACCCTGTCAATTAAAAAAAATATCATTAAAAGTTTCGTCATGTGAGACTTTCCTGGAAAGGATGTCAGCCTGTGAATTCTCTTCATGGGAGCACTTTCTCCCCTTTGAAGTGTGTCAGGAAATGTGTGAAATCCTAGATTTTGTTTTAGGGGTTGACCATGGTATGACTGATGATGCAGAGTTGCCTCCCTTAGGCGTGCCAGAATCCTATCATCATGGGTTCAAATTCTACCTGATGATTTTTTCAAGGTTTGTCCACGCCAACCCCCTGCATGTGGGTTTCAAATTGGTAAATTTATGTCCGAGACCTGCATCACTTCGGGTTTTCCTCCTTCACGAACTGACACGCTGGATTATAACTGCAGCATTTAACCCCAACTCAACATCATTGACGTACTCATTCAATAATAAGTTTTGGTTTAAGTGAAATAACAAGTTGCAGAAATGTGGAAGAATGTATTTCCCATCAGTTTGTCTCTCTGAAGACTCTAGTTTCAAATCTTTGTTTCTACTGATACAAAGCCTGAGTTAATCCCAAGCTAATCCCAGCAAAGCCACCCTTGGCACAGATACCTGGACAGATAGATTGTTGGGTCAATTATGTTAAGTTGAGACTTGCCTGCTGAGAATACTATATCAGGGTAGGATGAAGGGGCAAGATGAAGGAGAGGGGTTTAACATTGTTGTTGCCTTGTTGGAGACTGTATGACACTTTGTATGATGCTCTGTATGACTGGCTCAACGGCTCTATGTCTCTGTGGCTCAACGGCTCTATGTCTCTATGGCTCTATGGCTCTATGTCTCTGTGGCTCTATTGCTCAACGGCTCTATGGCTATGTGGCTCTATGTCTCTATGGCTCTATGTCTCTGGGGGCAATATGAAGGAGAGGGGTTTAACATTGTTGTTGCTTTGTGTTGGGGACTGTATGACACTTTGTATGATGCTCTGTATGACTGGCTCAACGGCTCTATGTCTCTGTGGCTCTATGTCTCTGTGGCTCTATGTCTCTGTGGCTCTATGGCTCTATGGCTATGTGGCTCTGTCTCTATGGCTCTATGTCTCTGTGGCTCTATGTCTCTGTGGCTCTGTCTCTGTGGCTCAACGGCTCTATGGCTCTGTCTCTGTAGCTCTATGTCTCTGTGGCCCTATGTCTCTGTGGCTCTATGTCTCTGTGGCTCTATGTCTCTGTGGCTCTATGTCTCTATGGCTCTATGTCTCTGTGGCTCAACGGCTCTATGTCTCTTTGTCTCTGTGGCTCAACGGCTCTATGGCTCTGTCTCTGTGGCTCTATGTCTCTGTGGCTCTATGTCTCTGTGGCTCTGTGGCTCTATGGCTCTGTGGCTCTATGTCTCTGTGGCTCTATGGCTCTGTAGCTCTATGTCTCTATGTCTCTGTGGCTCTATGTCTCTATGGCTCTATGTCTCTATGTCTCTGTGGCTCAACGGCTCTATGTCTCTTTGTCTCTGTGGCTCAACGGCTCTATGGCTCTGTCTCTGTGGCTCTATGTCTCTGTGGCTCTATGTCTCTGTGGCTCTGTGGCTCTATGGCTCTGTGGCTCTATGTCTCTGTGGCTCTATGGCTCTGTAGCTCTATGTCTCTGTGGCTCTATGTCTCTGTGGCTCTATGTCTCTGTGGCTCTATGTCTCTGTGGCTCTGTGGCTCTGTGGCTCTATGTCTCTGTGGCTCTATGGCTCTGTAGCTCTATGTCTCTGTGGCTCTATGGCTCTCTGTCTCTGTGGCTCTGTCTCTATGGCTCAACGGCTCTATGTCTCCGTGGCTCTATGTCTCTGTGGCTCCATCAGTCCATGGCTCTATGGCTCAACAGCTCTATGTCTCTATGGCTCTATGGCTCTGTGGCTCTATGTCTCTGTGACTCTGTCTCTGTGGCTCAATGGCTCTATGTCTATGTGGCTCTATGTCCCTGTGGCTCTGTGGCTCTGTGGCTCTGTCTCTATGGCTCAACGGCTCTATGGCTCTATGTCTCTGGCTCAACGCCTCTATGGCTCTGTGGCTCTATGGCTCAACGGCTCTGTGGCTCAACGGCTCTATGTCTCTATGGCTCTGTGGCTCTATGTCTCTGTGGCTCTATGTCCCTGTGGCTCTGTGCCTCTATGTCTCTGTGGCTCTGTGGCTCTATGGCTTTGTGGCTCTGTGGCTCTGTTGCTCTATGGCTCTGTTGCTCTATGGCTTTGTGGCTCTGTGGCTCTATGTCTATGTGGCTCTATGGCTCTGTTGCTCTATGGCTATGTAGCTCTATGTCTCTGTGGCTCTATGGCTCTATGTCTCTGTGGCTCTGTCTCTATGGCTCAACGGCTCTATGGCTCTATGTCTCTGTGGCTCAACGCCTCTATGGCTCTCTGGCTCTTTGGCTCAACAGCTCTGTGGCTCAATGGCTCTATGTCTCTATGGCTCTGTGGCTCTATGTCTCTGTGACTATGTCTCTTTGGCTCTATGGCTCTATGGCTCTATGTCTCTGTGGCTCTATGGCTCTGTGGCTCTATGGCTCTATGGCTCTATGGCTCTATGGCTCTGTGGCTCTATGGCTATGTACAGGTAGTCTGTGTTGAGTCGGAGGAACTGTGACACTGTCATATTTCCTGTGAGGGTTGATTGAGAAATTCTGACTTGACATAGAAGGAATTGTGCCATCTTTGTTGTGGACAATACATGATGTCAAAGAGGTATGTTTGTCCACAAAACATTGAGTCAAAAAAGCAAATTGTTTTGCTGTCACAAGTCAGTAAAATATGCTGGAGACTGCAACAATTGGACAATGCTGACTTCAGGAGGGTAGGGTGGGAGCAGACTTGTGTTGGGGGTGGGGACAGGCTTGTGTGGGGTTGGGGCAGACTTGTGTTGGGGTGGGAGCAGACGTGTGTTGGGGTTGGGGCAGACTTGTGTTGGTAGTGGTGGCAGACTTGTGTTGGGGAGGGGGCAGACTTGTGTTGGGGTGGGGGCAGGCTTGTGTTGGGGTGGGGGCAGACTTTTGTTGGGGTGGGGGCAGATTTGTGTTGGGGTGGGGGCAGGCTTGTGTTGGGGTGGGGGGAATCTTGTGTTGGGGTTGTGGCAGGCTTGTGTTGGTGGTGGAGGCAGTCTTGTGTTGGGGTGGGGGCAGGCTTGTGTGGGTGAGAATAAGTATGGCTTCAGTGATACAGCTGCTAGGGTTAACAGCAAGGTGAAGATTGATTTGAGTTGTTAGGGATAGTGATTAGTGAAAGACTTTACATCTAGTATCATATTCATCTAGAGTCTAAATGGGTGGGGATCTTCAGAACAGTTTTTGTTTGAGGGGTGGTGGGTTAAGCTGAGGGGTTTGGGGAGGGGGGGGGGGGGGGGGGGGGGGGGGGGAGTTTGAGGGGGGACATTTAAGTATGGGGGTTGGGGCTTAAGCTTGAGGAATAGGACCAGGGCTGGGGAGGAGGAAGGCTTAGCTTGTGGGGTATTATTAGGAGTGGAAGGTTTAAGTTGGGGGGTAAGTATGGGGGAGGTTTGAGTTGGGAGACTGGAGGGAGTGTCTTTATGAAGGTGATCAATCATTGTCGAGAGGCATCAGGATTTGTGTTACTTTGCACACATACCTGGGATTCGGGATTCACAGAGCCGGGGATGATGTTACACCTTCTGAATTTTTAATATATCATAACCATCTTCACCTTGTGAAAATCATTGGTGACTTATCTGCTTCTTAGTGCTGAACCAGTTTTGAATTGGGTGAACTCATCGTGTAGAACATACACTGTAATGAAAATGAACTTTCACTGTTATAAGCAGCTGAAACAGTTATATACTTTACACAACATCTTGTATAGATATACCGTATTCGACGTAATAAGCACCCAGGGTGCACTCAAAATTAGTAATAGGGGGCTCTTAATAGAATATTACTTTGGTGAAAAAAAATAGAGTTGAAAGATAAATTTCATGGTTTATGGAAACAGCCTGCAATGTTTATATACAACATATATATTTTCCCCGGAATGTAATTGCCCATAATTAAGGGTGCATGTAGCACACGAGTGCGTATTATACACGAATAAATAAGTCTTGTGTACATTGATCAATCAGAAGGGGTGCTAAATGAGATTGTTCACTAGCCAATATATTAGCAAATATCGCCGTGGGCGCTTATTGGAACTGGGTGCTTATTACGTCGAATACGGTAGCTGTGCTTGTAACAAACACTGCCTGGCCCCCCTGAACTGCCAAATGTGAACTTAAGAGAAAAGATGAAAACAAGGCCTAAAATTCTTTGACCTATTCCTATGAGTAACGTGTAGTTTTTCTCTAAAATACTTCTAAGTTTGTATATATGTGATACAATGGCTTGACTAAAATGAGTAAAAAAAGTGGTTAGAGATATTATTGGAAAGCTTCATGAAAACTGATACTATACGACAGTGCAGTCGTTTGGAGGAATATTTGCTTTGTGTCATGGACTTGTTCATACTTTGTTTTTCTCAAGAATGTCAGAAATGTTGCCATACATAAAAAAATAATGGACTTTAAAACTTAAAAACAAAAATGTAGTACTTGTTAGTCATTTAAGTGAGTGAGTGAGTTAGGTTCAACACCGCTTTTAGCAGTATTCCAGTTATGTCGCGGCGTGTCAGCTTAATGTGGGAGGAAAGCCCGAAGTGATGCAGACGTTTACCACTTCGGTGAAACCCATGAGCACGGGTATGGTGCTGACAAACCTAGAAACATAATCGGGGCAAACCGGGATTCGAGCCCACAATCATAGGTTTCTGGTGTGCCCAAGGGACGCAACTCTGCACAGCGAATTGCGGCGCCTTAGACGACTGGGCCACCGTGCCCCCTAGTCATTTGAACATTTCTAATAAATGTCAGGAGAAATTTGAAGCTTGCATCTTTTGAATAATCTCTTGAACCAGAATCCCAAGATCTAATGTGAAACTGTTAGTTCTTAATTTATAATAGTGCAACATGGTTTTTGTTTGATATCCTCCCAATCTTACACTATCCCACTCAATTTCCCTGACACCCTCCAAGCACCAAGACAAATGTGACACCCTGACCCCCTTATTCACCATCCATCCACCCTACCCCACTGTCTCCAAGACAAACGTGACACCCTGACCCCCTTATTCACCGTCCATCCACCTTACCCCACTGTCTCCAAGACAAATGTGACGCCCTGACCCCCTTATTCACCGTCCATCCACCTTACCCCACTGTCTCCAAGACAAATGTGACACCCTGACCCCCTTATTCACCGTCCATCCACCCTACCCCACTGTCTCCAAGACAAATGTGACACCCTGACCCCCTTATTAACCGTCCATCCACCTTATCCCGCTGTCTCCACGACAAATGTGACACCCTGACCCCCTTATTCACCGTCCCTCCACCTTGTCTCCAAGACAAATGTGCCACTCTGACCCCCTTATTCACCGTCCCTCCACCTTACCCCACTGTCTCCATGACAAATGTGACATCCTGACCCCCTTATTCACCATCCATCCACCTTACCCCACTGTCTCCATGACAAATGTGACGCCCCTGACCCCCTTATTCACCATCCATCCACCTTACCCCACTGTCTCCAAGACAGATGTGACGCCCCTGACCCCCTTATTCACCATCCATCCACCTTACCCCACTGTCTCCATGACAAATGTGACGCCCCTGACCCCCTTATTCACCATCCATCCACCTTACCCCACTGTCTCCAAGACAGATGTGACGCCCCTGACCCCCTTATTCACCATCCATCCACCTTACCCCACTGTCTCCAAGACAGATGTGACGCCCCTGACCCCCTTATTCACCATCCATCCACCTTACCCCACTGTCTCCAAGACAGATGTGACGCCCCTGACCCCCTTATTCACCATCCATCCACCTTACCCCACTGTCTCCAAGACAGATGTGACGCCCCTGACCCCCTTATTCACCATCCATCCACCTTACCCCACTGTCTCCATGACAAATGTGACGCCCCTGACCCCCTTATTCACCATCCATCCACCTTACCCCACTGTCTCCAAGACAGATGTGACGCCCCTGACCCCCTTATTCACCATCCATCCACCTTACCCCACTGTCTCCATGACAAATGTGACGCCCCTGACCCCCTTATTCACCATCCATCCACCTTACCCCACTGTCTCCAAGACAGATGTGACGCCCCTGACCTCCTTATTCACCGTCCATCCACCTTACCCCGCTGTCTCCATGACAAATGTGACACCCTGACCCCCTTATTCACCATCCATCCACCTTACCCCACTGTCTCCAAGACAGATGTGACGCCCCTGACCTCCTTATTCACCGTCCATCCACCTTACCCCGCTGTCTCCATGACAAATGTGACACCCTGACCCCCTTATTCACCATCCATCCACCTTACCCCACTGTCTCCAAGACAGATGTGACGCCCCGACCCCCTTATTCACCGTCCATCCACCCTACCCCACTGTCTCCAAGACAAATGTGACACCCTGACCCCCTTATTCACCGTCCCTCCACCCTACCCCACTGTCTCCATGACAAATGTGACGCCCCTGACCCCCTTATTCACCATCCATCCACCTTACCCCACTGTCTCCAAGACAGATGTGACGCCCCTGACCCCCTTATTCACCATCCATCCACCTTACCCCACTGTCTCCATGACAAATGTGACGCCCCTGACCCCCTTATTCACCATCCATCCACCTTACCCCACTGTCTCCAAGACAGATGTGACGCCCCTGACCCCCTTATTCACCATCCATCCACCTTACCCCACTGTCTCCATGACAAATGTGACGCCCCTGACCCCCTTATTCACCATCCATCCACCTTACCCCACTGTCTCCAAGACAGATGTGACGCCCCTGACCTCCTTATTCACCGTCCATCCACCTTACCCCGCTGTCTCCATGACAAATGTGACACCCTGACCCCCTTATTCACCATCCATCCACCTTACCCCACTGTCTCCAAGACAGATGTGACGCCCCTGACCTCCTTATTCACCGTCCATCCACCTTACCCCGCTGTCTCCATGACAAATGTGACACCCTGACCCCCTTATTCACCATCCATCCACCTTACCCCACTGTCTCCAAGACAGATGTGACGCCCCGACCCCCTTATTCACCGTCCATCCACCCTACCCCACTGTCTCCAAGACAAATGTGACGCCCTGACCCCCTTATTCACCGTCCATCCACCCTACCCCACTGTCTCCAAGACAAATGTGACACCCTGACCCCCTTATTAACCGTCCATCCACCTTATCCCGCTGTCTCCATGACAAATGTGACACCCTGACCCCCTTATTCACCATCCATCCACCTTACCCCACTGTCTCCATGACAAATGTGACGCCCCTGACCCCCTTATTCACCATCCATCCACCTTACCCCACTGTCTCCAAGACAGATGTGACGCCCCTGACCTCCTTATTCACCGTCCATCCACCTTACCCCGCTGTCTCCATGACAAATGTGACACCCTGACCCCCTTATTCACCATCCATCCACCTTACCCCACTGTCTCCAAGACAGATGTGACGCCCCGACCCCCTTATTCACCGTCCATCCACCCTTCCCCACTGTCTCCAAGACAAATGTGACACCCTGACCCCCTTATTAACCGTCCATCCACCTTATCCCGCTGTCTCCATGACAAATGTGACACCCTGACCCCCTTATTCACCGTCCCTCCACCCTACCCCACTCTCTCCAAGACAAATGTGACGCCCTGACCCCCTTATTCACCGTCCATCCACCCTACCCCACTGTCTCCAAGACAAATGTGACACCCTGACCCCCTTATTAACCGTCCATCCACCTTATCCCGCTGTCTCCATGACAAATGTGACACCCTGACCCCCTTATTCACCGTCCCTCCACCTTGTCCCACTGTCTCCAAGACAAATGTGCCACCCTGACCCCCTTATTCACCGTCCATCCACCTTGTCCCACTGTCTCCAAGACAAATGTGCCACCCTGACCCCCTTATTCACCGTCCCTCCACCTTACCCCACTGTCTCCATGACAAATGTGACGCCCCTGACCCCCTTATTCACCATCCATCCACCTTACCCCACTGTCTCCATGACAAATGTGACATCCTGACCCCCTTATTCACCGTCCATCCACCTTACCCCACTGCCTCCAAGACAAATGTGACGCCCTGACCCCCTTATTCACCGTCCATCCACCTTACCCCACTGTCTCCAAGACAAATGTGACGCCCTGACCCCCTTATTCACCGTCCATCCACCTTACCCCACTGCCTCCAAGACAAATGTGACGCCCTGACCCCCTTATTCACCGTCCATCCACCTTACCCCACTGTCTCCAAGACAGATGTGACGCCCCTGACCC
Organism: Haliotis rufescens; assembly: GCF_023055435.1. Lineage (NCBI taxonomy): Eukaryota > Metazoa > Mollusca > Gastropoda > Lepetellida > Haliotidae > Haliotis > Haliotis rufescens. Next base: position 658,158 of record NW_025964377.1, on the reverse strand, counting down.
CCTTATTCACCATCCATCCACCTTACCCCACTGTCTCCAAGACAGATGTGACATCCTGACCCCCTTATTCACCATCCATCCACCTTACCCCACTGTCTCCAAGACAGATGTGACGCCCTGACCCCCTTATTCACCATCCATCCACCTTACCCCACTGTCTCCAAGACAAATGTGACATCCTGACCCCCTTATTCACCATCCATCCACCTTACCCCACTGTCTCCAAGACAAATGTGACGCCCTGACCCCCTTATTCACCGTCCATCCACCTTACCCCACTGTCTCCAAGACAAATGTGACACCCTGACCCCCTTATTCACCGTCCATCCACCCTACCCCACTGTCTCCAAGACAAATGTGACACCCTGACCCCCTTATTCACCGTCCCTCCACCTTGTCTCCAAGACAAATGTGCCACTCTGACCCCCTTATTCACCGTCCCTCCACCTTACCCCACTGTCTCCACGACAAATGTGACACCCTGACCCCCTTATTAACCGTCCATCCACCTTATCCCGCTGTCTCCACGACAAATGTGACACCCTGACCCCCTTATTCACCGTCCCTCCACCTTGTCTCCAAGACAAATGTGACGCCCTGACCCACCTTGATCCAATGCACCCATCTCACGCTCCCTTAAAAAACCCCACCCACCCCAACCAACCCTATGAAGAACGCCATCTCACCACCTCCACCCATCTTCACACACCCAAAGACAAATGAACCCGATCACCCACCTTGCATGTATTTCTAAATAAAAAACAACAAAATAATGTTGACAAATCTAAAAGGAACGATGTTCTGCTTTGTTGTTTGTGAGGTTCACATTGCCTGCTATTGTGAAGATGACCCCCCCTCCTGGACAGATTCATCTCAGCTGGAGGGTGGTCGGGGTCGGGGAGGCTGGTGCCGTATTTAGGCTGCCACAACATGCAGCAGTTGCTGGCAGACTAATTATGACTGTGATGTATTCCTCATGTCAGAGGGTCACATTAGTTAGGTAACAGAGCGATAACAAGAGCTTCAGTGTTAAAGGGGGTCTGTGCTCTACAGTCTGGGACCATTCCAGGGACAGGGCCCTATTCCAAACACTTAACTCACATATTTAACATAGGCTTAACTGAGCTACAGATAAGCAGCGTATTTGCGTAAAATACCCCCCCCCCCCCCCCAAATATTCAAAACACAATTACTTTAAATCAACTTGCGTACAGAAACGCATGCATTAAATGAAAAACTCAAATGTGTAAAAACAGCATGCGTAAATACCCAATGAAGCTTTTGGAGCTGATTTCCGAAACACAATTATGAGCTAATTTACTTTCTGAGTCAAGCCTATATATTTAGAACAGTTACATACATCTAAAATATTATTTCATTTTATGGCAAGCATGGGTTGCAGAAGATGTGGTGCTAATTACACAGAGACAATGTCCCATTTGGCACAAGTTGAAAATTTATAAACCTTTATGAACAGTGACAAGGATTGACATTGAAGGATTATGTTTTATGGACATTTTTACCACTATATTTTTTCTTTTCAAAAGGTATTGAAGAGCAATTAAGAACTATGATTCAATAACTCTGATTTATTTTTAAGAACTTTGATTTAATAACTCTCATTTATTTTTAAGAACTGTGATTTAATACCTGATTTATTTTTAAGAACTGTGATTTAATAACTGATCTATTTTTAAGAACTATGATTTAATAACTCTCATTTATTTTTAAGAACTGCGATTTAATAACTCTGATTTATTTTTAAGAACTGTGATTCAATACCTGATTTATTTTTAAGAACTATGATTTAATAACTCTCATTTATTTTTAAGAACTGCGATTTAATAACTGATCTATTTTTAAGAACTATGATTTAATAACTCTCATTTCATTTTAAGAACTGCGATTTAATAACTCTGATTTATTTTTAAGAACTATGATTCAATACCTGATTTATCTTTAAGAACTGATTTGATAACTCTGATTTATTTTTAAGAACTGAGATTTAATAACTCTGATTTATTTTTAAGAACTATGATTTAATAACTCTGATTTATATTTAAGAACTGTTATTTAATAACTCTGATTTATTTTTAAGAACTATGATTCAATACCTGATTATTTTTAAGATCTATGATTTAATAACTCAGATTTATTTTCAAGAACTATGATTTTGATTGACATTAATGTTTCACATGAAAGAGCAATTGACACTTTAGAACTGTAATTTCTTAACATGACATTTTGGGATTAAAGAAATTGACATTTTAAAACTTGTTTTTGAAATTATTGACATTTTGGAATTATAGCAATTGACCATTTAGAACTACTTTACAATGATTGACATTTATGAATTATAAACAATAGACATTTTAAAACCTTGTTGCAATGATTGACATTTTGGAATTATGATTCCAGTATAACAACTGACAGTTTAATCATTTTTTTGCAATGATTGACATTTTGGAATAATAATTCAATTGACATTTTGAAATTATTTGCTGTGATTGACTTTTTGGAATTATTATTCCAATATAACAACTGACATTTTAGTACTTTTTTTGTAATGATTGACAATTTGGAATAATAATTCAAATGACATTTTGAAACTTGTTAGCAATGATTGACATTTTGGAATTATAATTCAATTGACATTTTGAAACTTGTTTGCAGTGATTGACATTTTGGAATTATCATATCTTTATAACAACTTACATTTTCAAACTTATATTTCTTTATAATTGACATTTCAGAACTTGACATCATTACAACTTCAACACCAACACATTTATTTCAAACAAGTTGTGCACTGGCACAGAATCCATGTTGCCAATGCTCAGTTCTCAGTGTTCATGGCTTACACACAAGTCAGCGCCCTCCATACACAGTTATGACAGTGAAGATCCGGGGTAGAATAGGTCTTCAGCAACCCATACTTGCCATAAAAGGCGACTATGCTTGTCGTAAAAGGCGACTAACGGGATCGGATGGTCAGGCTCGCTGACTTGGTTGATGCATGTCATTGATCCCAATTGCGTGGATCGATGCTCATGATATCAATCACTGGATTGTCTGATCCAGACTCGATTATTTACAGACCGCTGTCATGTACGTGGAATATTGCTGAGTGCGGCGTTAAACAACCAACCAACCAACCAACCATACACAGTTATGACAGTGAAGTATCAGTGAACTACATTTCAATTCTGAACAATCCTTGAACAATAAAAACATTTTTATTAAATGTTCAGAAGTGTTTGCTGCAGACAATATAATAAAACTGAGAGTTTCTTTGTTCAGTTATATTTTCCTGAGCATATTTTGTTCCCCCATTGATAACCATGTACTTTTTATGGCTACATGAAGGCAGGTATGACATTAGGAAGCTATAACTGTTGGCCAGATCTGATGCTAGCATCACCTTCACACCTGTGAATGAATAAGTTACTCTATGCCCCAAAGCAGTGTGATAATAGGCCGGGGTGAGACACCTCCCCTTTCTACCTGTCGGCGTACCTGGGAGATGGCGGTAACGAGGTGCCGGTACACTGGACTCCGATCCAGGCTCCGGTCTTAGTCATCATATGTGAAGACTTACAGAGATGACACCTTCTTATTATGAAATAATAATGCGTCGTTGTATATACGAGTAGTCGGGTACACGTTAGGGTCATTCGGGTTTGGTAGTGTTAAAATATTTTTTTGGAAGTTTGTAACTTTTGAGGCTTCTGTGTTGGCTTGTAATAGCTACAGCACCTGCGCCGTGAATCATGGATGCCTGGCTGGAGAAAACAGTTAATAGATCTGTGAGCAATAAGGCTGAATTATTTCTCTTTGTAAGTTTTTATAGCTTAAGGTTGTGTATGTGTGTGGACATATATTTTTGAGAATGCCACCTTCCAGAGACTTGCAGGTGCTTGGTGACCTGTACTGAGCCCTGACATGCTGTGCTGTGCTGTGCTGTGTTGTGCTGTGCTGTGCTGTGTGAGAGTTGGGACATAGAACTAGTGTTGTATGTTTGTATTCCGTTACTCATAATTATATTACTTTGTTTCAGGTTTTCTCGAGTTTGTGGAGAAAGTTTTGTTCTATTGCTGTCTTGGTAAGTAAATCTACGTATCTTTCTTCCATAATTTCCACAATCTCTTTCTCCCCTAATTTCCCCAATATTATTTCCCGATTATTCCCCAATCTCTTTCTCCCATAATTTCCCCCATCTATTTCTCCCATAGTTCCCCAATCCCTTTCTCCCATAATTTCCCCAATATTATTTCCCGATTAATCCCCAATCTCTTTCTCCCATAATTTCCCCCATCTATTTCTCCCATAGTTCCCCAATCCCTTTCTCCCATAATTTCCCCAATATTATTTCCCGATTATTCCCCAATCCCTTTCTCCCCTAATTTCCCCCGTCTATTTCTCCCATAGTTCCCCAATCCCTTTCTCCCATAATTTCTTTACAATATTCCTCCCATAATTTCCCCAATATTATTTCCAGATTATTCCCCAATCTCTTTCTCCAATAATTTCCCCCATATTTTTCTCCCATAATTCCCCAATTTTTTTCTCCCATAATTTCCCCAAAATTTTCCTCCCATAACTCCCCCTCTCTTTCTCACAAAATTTCCCCAATAGTTTTTCCCGATAGTTGTCCAATCTCTTTCCCTGTAATACTTCATCTATTTCTCTCATAATTTTCACCATCTTTTTCTCCCATAATTTCCCAATATTTTTTTAAAATAATTCCTCAATCTCTTTCCCCCATAACTCCCCATCTCTTTTTCACATGATTCACCTGTATTTCCCTCCTCTTCCTACCGTATTTCCCTCTCTTCCTCGAGTACTTCACCTCTCTTCCTCCAACCCTCTTGAGGACCAGGATTTATGATTTTGGCAGAGTGATGTACATTCAAACCCCTTCACAGCCGTGTGAAACACACATAGCTGTCAATGCAGTCACAACGATGCCGCTAAGTGGCATGTCGCTGACACCGACAGTAACATGACTTGTCTCTCCACAAAGGGAGTAGGGTGTTCAGGCGAGATAGGTATCTCTCCCGGTGAGACTTTTTCGCCTTTCACAGATCTAGCCGTGATCAAATCATCGACCTGGACTCAGTTTACTGCTGGATTGCCTTCTAACAAAAGAAGGTACACAGGTCACCAGCACTATATACATGTCGGCAGGGAAAATATACACGCGGCCATTTCACCAGCGCTTATTAGGGACGAGCTGTGGTCGATCTTCCAGGGAGGTGATGGTGATGGGGCTGGTCTGGCACTTGAGATTGATGAAGTATGATGCGCACCTCTATGTTTTCCAGACCAATGTACATTTGTCATTTTCCCTGATGATTATAGGGGAATGTGTGCTGGGTGCTGTGGATACCTGCTTCTCAGATGCGGGTACATTCACAAGCCGAGTCTTTGAGGATGACACGTGTAAAACTTAGCGTCATCACATATTTTCAGTGAACCATTCGTATAGTTTCACCACTATTTTGCCTTTTACGCCAATGGAGACTTTGTCGGTGTATGATCTAATCTGGTTTAAACTGTTGCCTTGATGTTATGTACAGTATTTGATGTATATGTATTTTAAGGAGATTGCTTTAGTTTCAGGGAAGTCATGAATATTTCTTTGTCAAATTCGTTTTTTTCACAAAGGACTGAGAGACCCAAGTAGCACCTCATGTTGAGATTTTTGTCTTGTCTTGATTAGACACACCATGTACACAGTCCCAAACATCAGACCCCAAGTACCTGCACATGTTGAGATTTTTGTCTTGTCTTGATTAGACACACCATGTACATAGTCCCAAACATCAGACCCCAAGTACCTGCACATGTTGAGATTTTTGTCTTGTCTTGATTAGACACACCATGTACATAGTCCCAAACATCAGACCCCAAGTACCAGCTCATGTGGAGGTTTTTGTCTTGTCTTGATGAAATACACCATGTACACAGTCCCAAACATCAGACCCCAAGTACCAGCTCATGTGGAGGTTTTTGTCTTGTCTTGATGAAATACACCATGTACACAGTCCCAAACATCAGACCCCAAGTACCAGCTCATGTGGAGGTTTTTGTCTTGTCTTGATGAAATACACCATGTACACAGTCCCAAACATCAGACCCCAAGTACCAGCTCATGTGGAGGTTTTTGTCTTGTCTTGATGAAATACACCATGTACACAGTCCCAAACATCAGACCCCAAGTACCAGCTCATGTGGAGGTTTTTGTCTTGTCTTGATGAAATACACCATGTACACAGTCCCAAACATCAGACCCCAAGTACCAGCTCATGTGGAGGTTTTTGTCTTGTCTTGATGAAATACACCATGTACACAGTCCCAAACATCAGACCCCAAGTACCAGCTCATGTGGAGGTTTTTGTCTTGTCTTGATGAAATACACCATGTACACAGTCCCAAACATCAGACCCCAAGTACCAGCTCATGTGGAGGTTTTTGTCTTGTCTTGATGAAATACACCATGTACACAGTCCCAAACATCAGACCCCAAGTACCAGCTCATGTGGAGGTTTTTGTCTTGTCTTGATGAAATACACCATGTACACAGTCCCAAACATCAGACCCCAAGTACCAGCTCATGTGGAGGTTTTTGTCTTGTCTTGATGAAATACACCATGTACACAGTCCCAAACATCAGACCCCAAGTACCAGCTCATGTGGAGGTTTTTGTCTTGTCTTGATTAGACACACCATGTACATAGTCCCAAACATCAGACCCCAAGTACCTGCACATGTTGAGATTTTTGTCTTGTCTTGATTAGACACACCATGTACATAGTCCCAAACATCAGACCCCAAGTACCTGCACATGTTGAGATTTTTGTCTTGTCTTGATTAGACACACCATGTACATAGTCCCAAACATCAGACCCCAAGTACCTGCACATGTTGAGATTTTTGTCTTGTCTTGATTAGACACACCATGTACATAGTCCCAAACATCAGACCCCAAGTACCTGCACATGTTGAGATTTTTGTTTTGTCTTGATTAGACACACCATGTACATAGTCCCAAACATCAGACCCCAAGTACCAGCTCATGTGGAGGTTTTTGTCTTGTCTTGATGAAATACACCATGTACACAGTCCCAAACATCAGACCCCAAGTACCAGCTCATGTGGAGGTTTTTGTCTTGTCTTGATGAAATACACCATGTACACAGTCCCAAACATCAGACCCCAAGTACCAGCTCATATGGAGGTTTTTGTCTTGTCTTGATGAAATACACCATGTACACAGTCCCAAACATCAGACCCCAAGTACCAGCTCATGTGGAGGTTTTTGTCTTGTCTTGATGAAATACACCATGTACACAGTCCCAAACATCAGACCCCAAGTACCAGCTCATGTGGAGGTTTTTGTCTTGTCTTGATGAAATACACCATGTACACAGTCCCAAACATCAGACCCCAAGTACCAGCTCATGTGGAGGTTTTTGTCTTGTCTTGATGAAATACACCATGTACACAGTCCCAAACATCAGACCCCAAGTACCAGCTCATGTGGAGGTTTTTGTCTTGTCTTGATGAAATACACCATGTACACAGTCCCAAACATCAGACCCCAAGTACCAGCTCATGTGGAGGTTTTTGTCTTGTCTTGATGAAATACACCATGTACACAGTCCCAAACATCAGACCCCAAGTACCAGCTCATGTGGAGGTTTTTGTCTTGTCTTGATGAAATACACCATGTACACAGTCCCAAACATCAGACCCCAAGTACCAGCTCATGTGGAGGTTTTTGTCTTGTCTTGATTAGACACACCATGTACATAGTCCCAAACATCAGACCCCAAGTACCTGCACATGTGGAGATTTTTGTCTTGTCTTGATTAGACACACCATGTACATAGTCCCAAACATCAGACCCCAAGTACCTGCACATGTTGAGATTTTTGTCTTGTCTTGATTAGACACACCATGTACATAGTCCCAAACATCAGACCCCAAGTACCTGCACATGTTGAGATTTTTGTCTTGTCTTGATTAGACACACCATGTACATAGTCCCAAACATCAGACCCCAAGTACCTGCACATGTTGAGATTTTTGTCTTGTCTTGATTAGACACACCATGTACATAGTCCCAAACATCAGACCCCAAGTACCAGCTCATGTGGAGGTTTTTGTCTTGTCTTGATGAAATACACCATGTACACAGTCCCAAACATCAGACCCCAAGTACCAGCTCATGTGGAGGTTTTTGTCTTGTCTTGATGAAATACACCATGTACACAGTCCCAAACATCAGACCCCAAGTACCAGCTCATGTGGAGGTTTTTGTCTTGTCTTGATGAAATACACCATGTACACAGTCCCAAACATCAGACCCCAAGTACCAGCTCATGTGGAGGTTTTTGTCTTGTCTTGATGAAATACACCATGTACACAGTCCCAAACATCAGACCCCAAGTACCAGCTCATGTGGAGGTTTTTGTCTTGTCTTGATGAAATACACCATGTACACAGTCCCAAACATCAGACCCCAAGTACCAGCTCATGTGGAGGTTTTTGTCTTGTCTTGATGAAATACACCATGTACACAGTCCCAAACATCAGACCCCAAGTACCAGCTCATGTGGAGGTTTTTGTCTTGTCTTGATGAAATACACCATGTACACAGTCCCAAACATCAGACCCCAAGTACCAGCTCATGTGGAGGTTTTTGTCTTGTCTTGATGAAATACACCATGTACACAGTCCCAAACATCAGACCCCAAGTACCAGCTCATGTGGAGGTTTTTGTCTTGTCTTGATGAAATACACCATGTACACAGTCCCAAACATCAGACCCCAAGTACCAGCTCATGTGGAGGTTTTTGTCTTGTCTTGATGAAATACACCATGTACACAGTCCCAAACATCAGACCCCAAGTACCAGCTCATGTGGAGGTTTTTGTCTTGTCTTGATGAAATACACCATGTACACAGTCCCAAACATCAGACCCCAAGTACCAGCTCATGTGGAGGTTTTTGTCTTGTCTTGATGAAATACACCATGTACACAGTCCCAAACATCAGACCCCAAGTACCTGCACATGATGAGATTTTTGTCTTGTCTTGATTAGACACACCATGTACATAGTCCCAAACATCAGACCCCAAGTACCTGCACATGTTGAGATTTTTGTCTTGTCTTGATTAGACACACCATGTACATAGTCCCAAACATCAGACCCCAAGTACCTGCACATGTTGAGATTTTTGTCTTGTCTTGATTAGACACACCATGTACATAGTCCCAAACATCAGACCCCAAGTACCTGCACATGTTGAGATTTTTGTCTTGTCTTGATAAGACACACCATGTACACAGTCCCAAACATCCGTCACATCACATCCGTCACATCACATCCGTCACATCACATACGTCACATCACATCTGTCACATCACATCCATCACATCACATCAAAATAGATGGGCACAGACATGACAGATGACCTGGGCCGTTTATTTAAAACAAATAAAATGTTAAAATTAAAATGCCTCCCATCAAACATATTTGAAAACTTTGGATGAAAATCTAAAAACTGATTGAATCCAGCTGTACGAAACAGTTTGTTTCCTGGTCTACCTGATCGGGTACAGGAATTTTGTGCCTGGGTAGTTTGCCTGTATAGAGATGACCTAATGTCAATATGACATTTGCCTGGCTTGTAACAAATCTTTGTAAATATACTAGGAAAATCAACCTGCCTTCAAATAGGAATATATACATATAAGTATTCTCAGAGGACGATATATCACCAGGTCAAAGATCGTCCACAATGTCCATAAAATTATTTCAGAATTCAGTTGACATTTTAGGACTTATATCTTTTGGGGTTTGACATGAGGTGTCAGTAGGTCTCAGTGCAGTGATTAACTTGGTCCTCCATGTTTGGCAGCTACTTTCCTATCAAACTGACCATCACAGGACATCGAGAAAATTTGAATGCTGATGACCTAACGTGGTAGTAGTAATTGTTGCTGATGCTGGTGGTCAATACTGTGACAAGGCTAGATCTTCTATGACCGGCCATCTGATTGGCCGTTGTATCTTTGGGCCAATGCTAATCCAAAGTGGATCAATAGATCATCAGTGTCAATAAGATCATGAGGACAGTCATTCTTTATTCCCACCATTGATAAGTTTTACTTTAAAAAGTAATAGCGTCACAGCCATTTTCAAGGCTTGAAACATACATTCTATAGCATATGTTTGCTGTGATTATTGTGTAGCTACTGGTCCAGGTTTTTTTTTGCTTTGATATTTGTAAAACTAGTCTTGTTTTTTTTTCTTACCTTCTGATTCTCTTCAGAGAGCACTTTAAAAAACAAGGCTTTGCAATTATAGTTTTATTTAGAAAACTCTCCAAGCATGTAAGGAAATTGGGTAATGATAAAATTGTGGCAGGGCGGGTAAATTAGCTGTTGTGTCCTGAGGCCGTCGGGGATAAAAAGTAGTTGAAAGTGGTTTGAAATGCCATCTTTGCATGCTGATGAAGGTAACAGTTGATGGAGGTGCATCACCTTCATCCTCGTTCCGTGTTTTGTGACATTCTCAGGACATTTGAACATTTGAAGCTTCCTTTAGTTGCCTCACTCAACAGGAACTGCTTGTGTCGAGGACTGAACCAAAGAGAAATACCAGTTCTCATTGGATCATCAGCGTGCCTGAGTCCTGGCCTGGTGGGTGAACTGGGTTTAATGATCGTCTCAAGTATTTCAGTTATGTCATGGCACATCAGACGTTCTCAAGTGTATTGTACAGGTTCTGTTCTCCAGTGTATTGTAGAGGTCCTGTTCTCCAGTGTATGGTACAGGTTCTGTTCTCCAGTGTATTGTACAGGTTCTGTTCTCCAGTGTATGGTACAGGTCCTGTTCTCCAGTGTATTGTACAGGTTCTGTTCTCCAGTGTATTGTACAGGTTCTGTTCTCCAGTGTATTGTACAGGTTCTGTTCCCCAGTGTATTGTAGAGGCTCTGTTCTCCAGTGAATTGTACAGGTTCTGTTCTCCAGTGTATTGTAGAGGTTCTGTTCTCCAGTGTATTGTAGAGGTCCTGTTCTCCAGTGTATTGTAGAGGTTCTGTTCTCCAGTGTATTGTACAGGTTCTGTTCTCCAGTGTATTGTACAGGTTCTGTTCTCCAGTGTATTGTACAGGTTCTGTTCTCCAGTGTATTGTAGAGGTTCTGTTCTCCAGTGTATTGTAGAGGTTCTGTTCTCCAGTGTATGGTACAGGTTCTGTTCTCCAGTGTATTGTACAGGTTCTGTTCTCCAGTGTATTGTACAGGTTCTGTTCTCCAGTGTATTGTACAGGTTCTGTTCTCCTGTGTATTGTAGAGGTTCTGTTCTCCTGTGTATTGTACAGGTTCTGTTCTCCAGTGTATTGTATAGGTTCTGTTCTCCAGTGTATTGTACAGGTTCTGTTCTCCAGTGTATTGTACAGGTTCTGTTCTCCAGTGTATTGTACAGGTTCTGTTCTCCAGTGTATTGTATAGGTTCTGTTCTCCAGTGTATTGTATAGGTTCTGTTCTCCAGTGTATTGTACAGGTTCTGTTCTCCAGTGTATTGTACAGGTTCTGTTCTCCAGTGTATTGTACAGGTTCTGTTCTCCAGTGTATTGTATAGGTTCTGTTCTCCAGTGTATTGTATAGGTTCTGTTCTCCAGTGTATTGTACAGGTTCTGTTCTCCAGTGTATTGTACAGGTTCTGTTCTCCAGTGTATTGTACAGGTTCTGTTCTCCTGTGTATTGTACAGGTTCTGTTCTCCAGTGTATTGTATAGGTTCTGTTCTCCTGTGTATTGTATAGGTTCTGTTCTCCAGTGTATTGTACAGGTTCTGTTCTCCAGTGTATTGTACAGGTTCTGTTCTCCAGTGTATTGTACAGGTTCTGTTCTCCAGTGTATTGTACAGGTTCTGTTCTCCAGTGTATTGTACAGGTTCTGTTCTCCAGTGTATTGTAGAGGTCCTGTTCTCCAGTGTATTGTAGAGGTCCTGTTCTCCAGTGTATTGTACAGGTTCTGTTCTCCAGTGTATTGTACAGGTTCTGTTCTCCAGTGTATTGTACAGGTCCTGTTCTCCAGTGTATTGTACAGGTTCTGTTCTCCAGTGTATTGTAGAGATTCTGTTTATTGTACGGGTAGGCTTGTGGTTAAAGTGTTTGCCTGCATTGATAATAATATAAATTTTAAATTTTTCATTTCTGAATGAGGTCAATGCCCAATTTTCAAAATAACAGGGGCGGTCGGGTAGCCTTGTGGTAAAAGCCTTCGCTCGTCATTCCGAAAAGACCCAGGTACAATGTGTGAAGCCCATTTCTGATGTCATGAGTGGGATTCAAACTCTGTGTGTTATAGCTCCTTACACCACAGGGCCACCTTACCCCTCAGTGCAGTGATAAGCTAGACTTTGCAGGTGCTGAGAAAACTAGGTTCATGATGTCATGAGTGGGATTCAAACCCAGTGTGTTGTTGCTCCTTACACCACAGGGCCACGGTACCCCTCAGTGCAGGAGTAAGCCACACTCTACACTTGCTGAGCCACACGGGACATTTCACATTTCACAACGTCTCATCTTGATTATATTGTATCATGCCCAACTGGTTGAATTTTGATCTGATTTCAAACCAGATAGACAATCCCGTCCTTTGAATGTCACACCCATGCAAGCCAGTGCCGGCCCAGAATAACCACGCCACCTGGAAATACGATATCTAATGCTGATCATAATGTATGTCTTTTAAGGGTGATTTATTGCTGGCTGAAGCTAATGATAACTCGGAAATCCTTTTTGTCAGCTAGCAGGCTCCAATGTGATATTAAGGGTGTTTGGTGGTTGTTATTAGGGGAGGTGGCCGGTCTGATCGAGGAGACTGGTGCTTGGGGGATAATCCTTGATGAGGGGTATCTTGACTGGAGGATTAGTAGGTATGGATTAGAAGCATCATGAAGGTTATTTATATCTAAGGCCAGACAAATACATTTTTTGTGTGGAAAATCTACTCTACCTTTAGCTAAAGTTTAAGAAATTAATTTGTTTGAAATATGTTTGATTGTAATGTTTTTTTAGTCCTATACTAGTCAAAAGAAGTTAAGGATCACCTGGATCTTTCATACCATATATAGTAAATCTGTCATGGTTTGGTATATTAAGTATAGATTTATAGAAGAATTGGGTGATCCTTTACTGTTGTTGAATAGCATTTTTCTGTATGTATTTTTTGTTTTTATTCTAGATAACAAATCATTTAGTAAGAAAATATTTTGGTAGCAGGCGGAAAGGTTATCAGTAAGGGACTGACCATTTGATATTCTTGGGGAAGGGGGAGGGGGAGAGGGGGACCCGGGGTTTTGTATGAGGATTACATATTTTTCACCTACAGTTACAAAACCGGATATTTTTTTATTTAAAACAATCTTTAAAAGCAGTCTTTTTTTGCTATTTTTTTGGGTGGTATTTCATTTTAAGAATTGACTTCAATTTGTTTAGTGTTGATGGAGGTAAAAAAGTAAAAACCGGTGTGCACGCTCTGCATGAAATCCGCTTCATGGATTTACAGTGTGTGCACCTTATTCTGCGTGTACTCTGCATAAATGCAAAAAAAGCGTTGGATTCAATTTTTAATTAACATTGTCCTATCTGAGAATTAATAGTTTGACAAGTCATCGTATGACTTAACCCTAACATCTGTCATCTAAATAATAACTAAACAATGGGCCCATGGCAGCCCCAGTTTCACACCCTGAAATGTAGTAAATAAATCAACAACGAACATTTATCATTTGGGTAAAATTTGTTTACTTTTGAGAAAATTAAGTATTTTTTAGAGTAGTGTTTTTTACCTAGTTTGAATAGTGCCATGAGTCAGTAGTTGCGAGTTTGGACGTGGTGCGACGTTTCCGCTACAAGTTCACCCCAGCACTTGCTTGACTGTTCAAGCAGGCGATGCACTTTCTGATTCACTCTTAAATAAACAATATTTTATTCCCAAGCAGTGGATATTAAATCTGTGTCTTCCAGTTTGGGTGGAGACATATTCACATCAGATAGGCAATGTCTCTCATGTCAAAAACTCCCTTAAACTAATTCAGTTGTGAAAGTGTTGGAGAGCTTGGTTCCTCCCGATTGCTTCAAACAATGATGTCGCACTTGTTACACTTGGGCTTCATACTGCCAGGATAAAAGCAGCTCGAGAAATCATAGGAGATCTTCCTAAAGGTGAAAGGATATATAATTTGGTTACAAGGTAAAACCATTGTTGCCTCGCAGCCCGGCTATATTAGTTGGGCTATATTAGTTCTGATTCAAAGACTCTTTAGTTCGTACTTCATGTACTAACAAACTTGGAAGCCAAAAGACTCGAACACTGAAGGGAATATTGTCAATAGCGGCTTTTCAAATGGAGAAATTAGGCTGTAGAAAGTGACGATAATGTCCAGGTCTAAACCAGTGTTGACAAAATGAAATCCGAATATTCTAACAATACATTTGAATGTATATAGGACTTCAGTGAACTATGTGATTTGTGTAACTTGTGAAATTTGAAAATGTGGCTGATATTTGAACTTATTTGCAATCTTCAACACATGCACACTTCTTGTTGGGCCGTGTTGTAATGTTCTGTTCAGTGTTGACCTGGCTCTGGATTGATCCACCATCGATTCCGTATTTATTTGTTGGGTATCAAATACTCGATAACACTCACAAATCTGTAAACATTTAATGTTTATGTTAAATCCAAAATGTTACAAGAATTGTCCATTGCACTTTTTCTGATTGTACTCAGAGTTGGGGAACAATTGAATGTGCTTGGTTAACAATGGAAGACAATTGAATCTGCTTGGTTAGGAATGGAGGACAATTGAATCTGCTTGGTTAGGAATGGAGGACAATTGAATCTGCTTGGTTAGGAATGGAGGACAATTAAATCTGCTTGGTTAACAATGGAGGACAATTAAATCTGCTTGGTTAGGAATGGAGGACAATTGAATCTGCTTGGTTAAGAATGGAGGACAATTGAATCTGCTTGGTTAACATTTGAAGACAATTGAATCTGCTTGGTTAAAAATGGAGGACAATTGAATCTGCTTGGTAAACAATAGAGGAAAATTGAATCTGCTTGGTTAACAATGGAGGTAATTGAATCTGCTTGGTTAAGTATGGAGGACAATTGAATCTGCTTGGTTAACATTGGAGGTAATTGAATCTGCTTGGTTAAGTATGGAGGACAATTGAATCTGCTTGGTTAAGTATGGAGGACAATTGTATCTGCTTGGTTAACATTCAAGGTAATTGAATCTGCTTGGTTAAGTATGGAGGACAATTGAATCTGCTTGGTTAACATTGGAAGACAATTGAATCTGCTTGGTTAACATTGGAGGTAATTGAATCTGCTTGGTTAAGTATGGAGGACAATTGAATCTGCTTGGTTAAGTATGGAGGACAATTGAATCTGCTTGGTTAACATTGGAAGACAATTGAATCTGCTTGGTGAAGAATGGAGGACAATTGAATCTGCCTGGTTAACAATAGAGGACAATTGAATCTGCTTGGTTAACATTGGAGGTAATTGAATCTGCTTGGTTAAGTATGGAGGACAATTGAATCTGCTTGGTTAAGTATGGAGGACAATTGAATCTGCTTGGTTAAAAATGGAGGACAATTGAATCTGCTTGGTTAAAAATGGAGGACAATTGAATCTGCTTGGTTAAGTATGGAGGACAATTGAATCTGCTTGGTTAACAATGGAGGACAATTGAATCTGCTTGGTTAAGTATGGAGGACAATTGAATCTGCTTGGTTACAAATGGAGGACAATTGAATCTGCTTGGTTAAAAATGGAGGACAATTGAATCTGCTTGGTTAACAATGGAGGACAATTGAATCTGCTTGGTTAACAATGGAGGACAATTGAATCTGCTTGGTTAACAATGGAGGACAATTGAATCTTCTTGGTTAACAATGGAAGAAGGAAGATATGATATATGTCAGTATTAAGTATTTATCAAATAAAAGTGTTTTTTACACTGAAGGACACATTTTTTAAATTTGGTACGTGATTACTATCAAGAAATGTCTTCATATGTAGCGGTGTGTCCAGTAAATGTCCAATTAAACAACCCTTATCTCGCTCCCTCACTCCTCCGACATCAATCTGATGTCGTCATATAACTGGAATACTGTTCAAAGTGACGTTAAACCAAACTCACTCACTCACTCACTCACTCACTCACTCACTTTTTATCAGTACAACCAGCAAGTGAGTTTGATAGTGACTTACACTCGATCCCCGTGTTATTCAAGAGTGATAACAAAATACAGTTTAAAGAAAAGAGTCAAAACAGACAAAAATTGAAAAAATGGGATCTCCCTAATAAGGGCATTGTGTTGATGAGGCAGATGTTAGTTTTAGGAGTATCAAATAAACAATAACGTGTTCCCTGCGGTTTCAAGGAAGGGTGAGTTTCTGTGTAATTAAGATCTATTTTAAAATCTTGTTGCTCAGAAGTTCGGGACCTCCAGCTCATATTCCTACAGTAATAGCATTTAGACCTGCCATAAATCTTTACATGGAATTATCCCTAACCTGTTTTTAACGAACAGCTCAGAACTTGGTCCTAGTTAACGCTGACACAGTAAATATTAGCTTTACATACACACTGTGTTTACATGTTGCATGAAAAGTTATTTACAAATGTCTGATTTAATCGTTTGGATTAATTTAAATGTAAATACCAAATAGTTTATTTTCATGTTTATATTAATGAGTCTTGCCTACATATTTTAAAGGACTCACTTCTGAATGAGGTCAATGCCCAATTTTCTAAATATGAGGGTTGGTTGGGTGGTCGTGGTTAAAGCGTTCGCTCGTCATGCCAAAGACCTGGGTTCGATTCCCGACATGGGTACAATGTGTGAAGCCCCTTTCTGGTGTCCCCTGCTGTGATATTGCTGGAATATTGCTAAAAGTGACGTTAAACCACTCACTCACTCACTCTCACTCTCACTCTCACTCTCACTCACTCACTCACTCACTCACTCACTCACTCACTCTGAATATGAATGTCAACAAATAAACCCTACTTTCACAGGTGTGTCTCTCTTTACTGGTTATCAACGTCTTTATATTCTTTTAATATATAATATATATTCATTTTCCACAAATTCCGTCCCCTACTACTAAATGCACACAAAAATAAATGGAAAAAAGTCCAAGAGTCTTATAGAAGTGAAAATATTCTTGAGAAGTAATAAAGTCCCCTGCACATCCAATGCTTATCTGACTTGTTTAAGCCCCACTTCCTGACGACATGTTGGTTATTTTGGGCTCCACAAATCTTGGCATACTGATTAAAAGTAGAAACATGTTATCAATTAAAAGTAATAAAATAGTTTTCTTTTTGTGACAGAGGACTTTTATATAATTGGCTTTCGAGGACTTGCTAGGGTCTTTAAAAAGCTGTATTCAGAATAATTTTACCAAATCTTGATGAATAAGAAATCAAATATTTTAAAATTTATTTTAGTCTTTCATGTGTTAACTAATACTAACCATGTTTTACTCGGTTTGAGGTTAACTGACATTCACATAATTTTGTTCCATCTCGGTTAAGTATTAAGTGTTATTTGTCAGAGTGCGAATTAACCTGAATCTCTCCGTTCAGTCATTCCTCACTGTGTGTTTACTCCAACGCAGGTTCCACCGAAAAGTGGAATAAACAGCCTTCATCCCTGATTAGGTTGTTTATTATTTTATTTTGTTTATTTGTTTTTAGTTAAGCACTGCTGATAGGATGTATAATTTTATGAAACATATGGAAATTTGGATTAAATTCAATTTCATGCTTGAGAAGCGATGCACTTCAGCACACATTTTGTTAAATCGTTAAAGAAATTAATTTGTGAGATTTATGGCTAATTAATGCTGGATGGAATCCTCTGCTCTCGGTGCCTGGAGATTGGCATATGGTGATGCCGTTAATCTCAGTGCTTAATGACCTAAAGATGTGGATATTAATCTCAGTGATATAAGCAAAGTATTATCAAGATATTATTAGGAAGGGGAGATAAACCTGGTTCTTAATAGCAGGGCATTATGGACAAAATCAAACATTTTTTTAGATAAAAATCTAATACATAATCTTAATTTTCGAAAAGTGGAATGCTGCTTATTTTTGCTGTTTCAGCAGGTACAAATTATAAAAAAATTAATTTGATTAAAAAAATGCATCTTTGGACTGGGGTTTTTTTCAAATATTTTTTGTCATCACAATTTCAATAGTTCTATTGTTTAGAGTTGATTAATTGGAAAAGTATTCCAGTTATTTCACGTCGTGTCAGCTTGATGTGGGAGGAAAGCCCGAAGTGATGCAGGTCTTAGATATTTACCACTTAGAAACCTAGAAACATAATTGGGGTGAACCATGATTCGAACCCATAATCATAGGTTCCTGGTGTGCTCAAGGGACACAACTCTGCACAGTGAATTGAAGCACCATAGACAACTGCCCTCCCCCATCCTTCCCGTTCAGAACAAAACAAATATACAAACGGGAAAAAAGTAAGCAATTGTACATTTTTATCCAACATATTTGAAGTAGATGTCGCGAGAATGCAACATATTTTTATCATTATTTGTTCTTTGAATATATCTAGATTTGTTCAACAGTATGTTTTTCAACAATCAGTGAAATGGTGGTGGATGCTTGTCTACCCCTCCAGGACCATTAATACCTTGATAAAACACTGGGAGTGAAGTGGACAAACAACACCTACAATCTCTCCATAGCCCAAGGCTAGTAGAAAATGACATGGGCCAGTCAAATGCTGTCAGGCATTAGCACTGTTGTCTGGATATAAGTTCTTCACTGACCATTGGGTTTTTCATCCCCACCATGGAAGGGGGATATAGGAATGGGTGCTGTCCATCCTTCCGTCACATTTCGTTTCTGGAGCAGAACTTTGCACATAGATAGGTCTGGTGGTGAACTGGTGCCTTTTGATAGTTTGGGATTTAAGAGTTTCCATAGCAACGACTTTGACTTAGACTGAAAATGGAGGTAGTGCTCCTTTCCGGAGCAGATCTTGAAAATCGTACAATATTTCTTCACCACACTTGGCACATAGATAGGTCTAGTGGTAAACTGGTGCCTTTTGATAGTTTGGAATTTAAGAGTTTCCATAGCAACGACTTTGACTTAGACTGAAAATGGAGGTAGTGCTCCTTTCTGGAGCAGATCTTGAAAATCGTACAATATTTCTTCACCACACTTGGCACATAGATAGGTCTAGTGGTAAACTGGTGCCTTTTGATAGTTTGGGATTTTTGAAAAATTTATTTTGCAAGTTACTATAGCAACGACTTTGACTTAGTGCACAGGGGCTAAAGCCTTGCACACGACTGCTTCAGCTGTGTCTGCATGTAGCCCTTAGGTCTCGTGAACTGTTTAGATCCAGGGTAGAATAGGTCTTCAGCATCCCATGCTTGCCATAAATGGCGTCTATGCTTTTCATAAGAGGCGACTACGGAAAAGGGGGGTCTGGCTCGCTGACATGGTTGATATTTGTCGCTGATCCAAATTGCATGGATCGATGCTCGTGATGTCAATCACTGGATTGTTTGGTCCAGACTTGATTATTTCTCAGACCACAGTCATTTTGCTGGAATATTTCTGATTGCGGCATAAAACAACAAACAAACAAACACTTAGGTCTTGTGCATATTGTGCCATGTTCAAGTGTATTTTATTGGTGGGATGTCGAGGCGTGTAACTGTTTGTATTTTCTACTAAGTATTCATACATGTGTTTTGCATGGCGGGAGTATTCAAGTTGTAAGATACATAAAATACACAATTTTAAAAAATCCCTAATTTTTATGAAATGCAGATTGTCCCACTACCGAAGCGCACTTAAGTCTGTAACAGTGTTGGAGCAGCTGCATCTGCTGCTTCATCCTTAGGGTTCCTTCACTTAAATTTAGACCTGCATCACTTCGGGCTTTCCTCCCACATTAAGCTGACACCCGCGATATAACTGGAATACTGTTAAAAGCGGTGTTAAACCCAACTAACTCACTCACTTACATTTAACTGAAAATATTAATTGGAAAAGGACCATATTTCCCCTAATTCTTTAACAATTTACTTCAATTTTATTTTGCATTTATGGAGTTTTGCTATGCATATTTAGACAATACACAAACTAGTATGTACTTTTTACTCCATAACACAGAGATGCGCTGAAGTCATTTCCTATTGATAGATACGTCAACAATAATAACTTCACAGACAAAAAAAAAATGAAAAAAAAATGTGGACATCAATAAGAAATCAGGCACATCTTTCAGCGCAATAATGTTACACAAGCCCCGCCCATTCTATGATCAACCAGTAGTTTGTTAGTGGGTGTGGCCTAATTGTTTTTCGGTTTATGGCAACATGAACACAAAAAAAGCTGTCTTGGTTGGCCAATCAAATGCAGTGGAATCAGATGCAACTTATTTATTTTAGATTATTCATTATATGGCTTCCAAAAGGGGTAGTTCATATAATTGTTTTACTTTATACTCTATTCTTCCAATTTGACTTTGACCTTCGAGAGGCTGTAGTTTATTGATGGTACATGGAAAAACGGGAAAACAGGAACGATAAAACTATGAACATGTTTCTCCCTGACTACACTGTGTGTAATAGTGGATGTCCCTGACGGGCCGAGGCTCGATGGTTTCAGCGAGGAACAGCGCCACCTACATGATGAACAAACCAGACCAGGCCTCCTTTTTTTAAAGTAAGCTATCGGTAATGAACCCGTGCCTGTTAAACATACGTTTTCACTGTCACTACAGTTGCATCCTTTTCTGAAAATAACAACCCTGTATTTGCTCATCCATCTTAGATGATGGGAGTCGACTCATTTAGCCCCCGTGGGGATTCCAGGCCAGGCTTGGAGGAACGGGTGGCCAAGTCGTCAAAGTCGTCACAGTACTCTAAGCTGGGCCCATTCCACCAAGCCATCATAGCGCTAAGGTGATCGTAAGTCACATACTTACACAGATTTATGACAATCGGCAGAGCGATACAAGCACTTTGTGGAAGAGCCCATAACTGTATCTGTTTGAGAAACCCGAAAACTATTATCATGGGTTCGAATCCCAGCTTTGACCTCATCATGTTTCTTGGTTTGTCTGCACCATACCAAAGTGGTAAATGTTTAAGATCTGCGTAGGCTGTTGATAGAGCTGTCAGATACTTGTTTGGGCTCAACAGGAGACTGCCTTGGTATTCCTGGAATGGTTGTGACTTTGCAGTAAAACATTAATTCTTTTATTCAGCTTTTTTGTTTTCACTGTGTTCTATTACCAGCTTAGTGTAGTAGTACTTTCCTACAAGGTTAGTTTGTCACGCCGCTGACACAAGTTCGAATCCCATATGTGAACTCATTTCTGGTGTTGCTACCATGATACTAATCCTGCACCATGACCGTGGAATATATTTATTTTATGAAGAAAAATATCTAGAAATGCATACAAAAGCAAGTCTAGCCAGCTCAAGCTAGCTCTATTCCACTATTCCTCTATTCCGTTCTGAAATCAGCATAGGGAATTTTTTTTTATTTTTAGAGTCAAGAATGATATTGTGTAATATAAGATTTCAGAGACTAAATGTTAGTCTACCATGATACTACTGGAGCCTTACTAAAAGTGGCCTCAAATCCTCACTCACTCACACTCACTCACTCACTCACTCACTCACTCACTCACTCACTCACTCACTCACTGCTGAAACACTGCCAAACTTTATAATTGAAAGAAAAAAATAATGACATTTTTGTACTATGAATTTTGGTGGCTAGTTTGTAGAGATAGAATGGTTAGCGAGCATTAGTCACATGGCCTTAAATGAAACAAATATTATAACAAAATGACAATTTGGGGGTAAATGACATAAACTGTCATCATTATCAGAAGCTTTCACTTTCACTTCAACAATATATCTTTTCATAACACATGAATATAAGGTACTGGGAGAAATGTGTTGGTGGGGTAGCCCAGTGGTCGAAGTGTTCGCTCGTTAACGGAAGACCTGCGTTCGATTCCACACATGGATACAATGTGTTCAGCCCGTTTCTGGTGTCCCCCACCGTGATAATGCTGGAATATTCCTAAAAGCAGCGTAAAACCTCACCCACCCACCCACCCACTCACTCACTCACTCACTCACTCACTCACTCACTCACTCACTCACTCACTCAAATACTTTTTTGTCCTTTACATTGAATATTGAATATTAATGCAGTAGCATAAACCTGTTACAAAATCTTACGAGTGAAATTATACTGATTAAAGAATCATGGACACAAATTAATCTTTCTGGATCTTGGGATTTATTTATTTTAAGATTGAGATCAAGGTTGATATTTAGACACCTGTGAAAATAATTACTTCGTAGTTCCATTGTTTTTTTTTACAAGGACATCTATGTGGAGGGCCTTGATGAAGCTCTTGCTCATTGCCTCAAGGAACTGAGTTTGATTCCTCAACTTAGTCCTGTTTTTTAATTCTGACCAGGTGCCCGCTTCTGCTGAATTTATAAATCCTGATAGACTCTCTCCACAGTTTGAGTGTCGATACGTGCACTCCATGTGTAATACAGTTATGTATATTTCCCACATATAATCTGTTTTCAAGGGACACTCCCAATTCAGTTAGTGTTTGAATCCTGTGCAGGTATTGTTCTGATGTAGCCAGTGACTGTTCCTTACAGTGGGATGTAAAGCAGCGCTTTAACCTCGCTCCGCAGTCAGCTTGAACTGGTGGGGCAAAGAATGCCTATCTTTTGTATACAAACTATGTACAAACATCATGTAGGATGTCCTCCGCTCTATAAATACAAACATCTCCGTATACCTAAACTGTCATTGATGTTTTAGCACGGGAACTCAATACACCAGTGTGTGCCTATAGCCTGTGTCGCCTCTACGTTCCCTAAGCCTATTACTTTACAATTGGGAGAGTATTCGAGATAGCTATCGACTTCTCACACTCTGATATGTTTTATGTGTTCTAACTCCTCTACTTCATACTGAACATAATACACACCAATAAGAGCTGAGAAGCTATCAACGAAAAACCAGCACGTGCTTGGCTGACCAAGGCCCAAATCTGCAGTGTTCAGTCAGCGATCAGTGAAGCGGAACCTAGGAGAGACAGAGCGAGTGAACGGCAGCCTTGATTGGGATGCAGACAGTGTTGTGGCACAGAGCTCTTGAGTTGTTCAGTGAGGAAGGAGCTTAGCTGTGAGCAGACGTGAGTTTGTGTTTGCGTTTGGAAGTACAGACTGCTATAGGCAGTGTGATTTGGACTTGCGATTTCACTGAGAAGTGATCCAAGGCCTTGACTACACCTTGTGGATATCTTTGGATAACTGTGCAGGTCGTGCTTGACTGGTTTAGAGCAGGCTGCGGCACCTGAAGTGTGTGTTGAGCAGACTTACACTAGGAGGAGAAACACATGGCCGGCTTTGTTTTGATTCCTCGAGGGTAAGTGCATGCCTGTTTCATAGTCCAGCTACATCATGGTCAGAAGCTATTACCAAGGTTACCCATCCTGAATCAACCAATGTCATGGGTTTTATGAGACAGTGGTTGTAAACATGGCTTAGATGTTGCTATAAAGTAGAAATGAGTTTGCCAATGAGTCAAAGGAGAGGATGCTTTCGGGAGAGGCCTGGGGTGTTTGTGATGTATTTATTTGAGTTTTGTGTTTATTTCACTATCGGAGCATCGTGAATCGCAGAGAAAGATCTCTCTGTTAGCCGATAGACTCACAACATCCCGTGAGTTGGCGACATAAAACTGACACCAGTCCGGCTAAAAATACACTAGCGACTTTTGACAAGGATTGTGAACCAGTTTTCTTTGGTCAAAATTGGCAACAATCAAAACTGCACAGATTGTCTGAGGCACGCGAACAGAGATGGATACGTTATTGACAGCCTGCTCCGTGTCCACTATCGCATGTTAGCACCGACAGGTTTCATTTCCACTGGGAGTTGGTATTGACATGCGGTGATTTGGTGTCTCGATAGCCGGCTATCAACAGTCACTGGTGTCGTTCATTCGTGAGGGTTCACCTCAACAGTGTTTTATGTGCATGTTTCCATAGACTCTTCGCTTCACCTATTGTTGGGGCTGTGCGAGGTTTAGCGCAACTCTCATGACCTTCACTATTTGCTTCTTTGTCAAGGAAACTCTAACTCTCGTCAACCCTAACAAAGACAAATGTGAAACTTGATCAGAATTACTGCAAATAGGTGGCTTGCACGGCAAAGGAATATTGTTATTTGCCTGTGAAACGGCAAGTTATGGTTGAAAATTCACACCCTTGGGTGAAAAAATATTTACAATTTTAAACGCATGTGTGCAAGTGATTTCTGCCTCGGCCCTATGGGTGTATGTTTTGAGGGCACTTTGAGATATTTGAAGTCATACTTTTCCTGTTATGAGGATTGAGTGTCAAGCAATTAGAGTGTCTTTGTGGTTTTACAGGCTTTGTATGAGTGCTGGAATCAGGACTGTCATAAACAGGGGATCTGTCGTTCTTTATGTTTGTGATATGTTCAAAATTTTTGATGTGGTACACACAGGGAGTACAGTTCACACATAAACAGAGTTATTGGTGATTCCGAGGTATCTAGTTTAACTTTCTACAGTTTTGTCTGTGTGTGATGGTAACATTTTGGTTCTTTTCATCGCTGTTATAGGGTTGTTAGGCGGAACTGTTTAAAGTTTTGGATGAATTTTTTAAAATATAAACAAGTGTGTTAAGAAACTAAGTGAAGTTCTACGAGTTACAATTGATGAAGGATTTGTATTTCTTCCATTCATTGCTTATGAAGATCAGTTAGTCAAATATTACTTATCCCACACCTTTTTCACTTTATTGTTATATTTACTGTTAAAAAATTTCAAAATTACTATTCAAAGGTGATAAATCATTATATTTGATAGGTAAATGTTAGACAACCTTAAATTAGAACACCATCTTCCCTTTAAATAATTGCAACAAATATGTTATATCTTTCCTCAAAAACAGTTGCTGAAGCCATCAAGATTTTTCCATGTTTTACGTAGTGTTAAGACATCATAGTTTTGTCTTTGAAAAAAAAGTGTCAAATATCTACAGTAAATATTTATTTTATTCAATCATTTATTACCCATTTTTATACTTTTTTAAAAATAAATCATTTTTTATATTTTTTTACTGCCGTGATATTGCTGGAATATTGCTAAAACCAGTGTAAAACCATACTCACTCAATCACTTTTTAATATTATTGTTTTTGTTACTCATTTACTTGAAATTGTTTCTAACTATGTAGCCTTGTGTGCAACTGATTCTGTATATTCTATTGTCTAATGTACACACCTCCTGATGAGTTCAAGATGTCGGATGTAGTTTCCCTCGCTGTCGAGACATGGCCGTGGTTGAACCACAGTGCAGTGGTCATTTTATCCAGAGAGATATGCCTAGATTTGTATGGAGGCTAAGTATAGCAGAGATTGGACTGATCTAAATTAGAATGAATGAAAGCTTGATAAACGTACGTTTTCTACATTATTCATCCTGGTCCTTTGATGTGAACAACGTAGGTTTGATGAGATTTGTTGTACAAATCCGGGCAAACAGAGTCACACTTGAGGTCGGGGCACCATGCTCCCACGCTGTTCTGACAGTCAAACCTTTTGTCAAACATTTAATCAAACATTTAATCAAACATTACCCAAGGGAGTTCAGTTTATAAGATTTTGAAGCTTTCTGAAGATAGTTATTGAGATGACATTCCAAAAATATTTTGACTTAAGTCAGACACAAAGCAGGAAAAAGTTTAAAATATTTTGGTTGTCTTTTAACATGGCAGATATCTTTAAAGGAAGTTCCTGATAATATTTGTCTTAATTGTCATAAAGGGAATTTATTTTGAATGTTTATATAGCTTTATGGAGATGGTTGCTGATTCTTTAGGATGTACAAGATATTCAATTAGTCAAACAAAAATCAACCAAGTTGAGGTCTAAATTTCTGTACATAGCAGTTTATACAAAGGCCTTACAGGTAGAATGAAAAGTATTGGATAACATTTGAAGATGTGTTGTACAGTTTTCTACTACATATATCTGATAAGATGAGCTTTCTGTTTCTACTACCCCTGTAGGGGGAGCGTGTAGAAGATGTATCTTTTGTCGACAGGTTAACCAGATCAACGGAGAAGGGACTGTTGCACAGATTAGCGTTCTTTGTGTATTAACGTGGCTGTGTTTGGAATATTTTGGAGATTTCCCTACAACACGACAGTGGCGAAACAAAGCCATGACTTCGATGAGGTTTTGATCGTGTTGTGATAGGTGTCTTAAGCTTTCTGATTTTTTGTCTGCGACATTTACCTGTCGTAGTTCATGTACAGTGTACATAGAATAGAAGTTGATGGTACGGAAGGTCCTCAACGGGTAGGGTAGGGTAGGGTAGGGTAGGGTAGGGTAGGGTAGGGTAGGGCAGGGCAGGGCAGGGCAGGGCAGGGCAGGGCAGGGCAGGGCAGGGCAGGGCAGGGCAGGGCAGGGCAGGGCAGGGCAGGGCAGGGCAGGGCAGGGCAGGGTAGGGCAGGGCAGGGCAGGGCAGGGTAGGGTAGGGCAGGGCAGGGCAGGGTAGGGTAGGGCAGGGTAGGGTAGGGTAGGGTAGGGTAGGGTAGGGCAGGGTAGGGTAGGGCAGGGTTGCAGACTGGAAATACATGTTTCCCAGACCACTGCACTGGCTACTTGAAAATCTTATTGATCAGTTCTTGTCAAAAGTTGCCAGTCTCAATTTTTGGGGAATCAAGTGTGATGGTCCATCTCTATTTATTGTTGATTATTGTTTGTTTATTTTTTGTACACAATAGACATCATAAGGATATGTATTACTAATTGGCTAAAAAAAAATATGACTGTCCACAGGACGTGTAAACTTTGTAGTTCCTCCTCGGTGGAATTAAATTTAGGCTTCTTAGTAATGCTTGTAGGTTAGGGATTAATTATTTATACAGGTAGGGATATGTGATTACTTTTTAGATTAGATTTAAAATTTACAACCAAAAGTTTTAATTTGTAAAATTCTTTTTATGTTTTTGTTGTGGACTTAATCATTTCGTACCAGTACCAAAAAAATGCTGATCTACTTAATAAAACCGGCACCCTACTATTCTTGAGAGAGGGGGTTGAACTCCTCTCCACCCCGAGTGCGCCACCCCACCCCACCCCACCCCACCCATCTCTCACACACTACCCTACATTGTAAACTCCTTTCACTCGTAATGAGTGGTCACTGACATACACATGACACCTTATTGTCTCCCCCTCCCCCCTCCCCCTCCCCTCCCTGCCCCACCATCACAGAACTCCCCCTCCCCAACTCTTGTGGATGATTACCTGTACTAGCCCCAGGGGTCAGAGATGATGCCCTCCCGCCGATCCTCGGGACAGTCAGGGGATAAGATCAGTGTAAAAAAACAACAAAGAGTGGACAGTGTTTTCTGTGGTTTTCTGATAACATGGTGCTGTAGCCCCGGGGTGGGGGTGTAATTGTATGGCGGGGTGGATGTACGAGGGGATGAGGGACACTGGGGCACTGTCTCCGTGAGATCTTTATGTGAGCGTGACCTGTTGTTCTGGCCGACACACCTGTTGGCTGCATGGGATCGCGACTCCATGAGACCGGTGATAAAAAGGGTATTAGTTAGGTTAGCTGGTTTGTGGGGCGAGTGGAGGAATTTCAGGTGACAGAGTTTATTTATTTGTCTGACTTTATTGCTTGAAATATCTCTTAATCAATTTTTTAAATTTTTTTTAAGTTTGAAAATTGCTTTTGTGAACTATGAATATCCTCTTCCATTAGCCAACACTGCACTCCCCCACCCCCTCGATTGTACAGAATCCACCCCACCTTGTGTCTCTCCAACCATCTTATGTTAACACCCTTCTCTCTAACGGTATCACATCCCAAGATCACCTCTAGCCCACCCCATTCTACCCCACCCCACCTCACCTCACCCCACCTCAACTGTGTCTGCCAAGCTTCCTATTTTCCTGTCTGGAGAATCTATTTTCTTTATAATATGATCCAGAAAGTTTTCTCCCACTTCATGTCATACCCTCTCTGTTTATCAGACTGTCAAAATTACAACAAAATCTTTGCAACTGTCTTAAATCCTTGCCCTGAAAAAACAAAATATGTTACAAGAATTCGCTCTGACATGTTTTTCAAAACATATCTTTAAGACAAAGCTATGTAATAATAAAAATAAAAATAATAATAATAATAATTTTAATAATTTTAATTTACACCCTGCTCTATGAGAGTGTTTTTTATGATAATAATTATTGATTTTTAATTCCACCACAACTCCACTATTCATCCCACACCCAATATGTTCCTAATCCGTGTCCCCGACCTGCACTTACCGACATACATGTACACCAGCTCCACCCCTCCAGATGGGGCCGGTGATCCCGCTGACCACCCCAGTATCATGTGCTGACCAGCTCTAAGACAGATGGGACCTGTTGGTTTTGTATAGATTACCACGAGTTTGACAGGCCGCCTCCTATTTCTGTCAACAATGCGTGTATGATGGTATACATCCAACGTCCCACTGCTCAGGACAAGGATAACTCCCAGATTGACATACAAGTGTCAATGGCAGTTTATAGCCACCGATTATACATTTCCCAGGGATTAGAATCAGTTTCCCAGTTAGGTTGGGTATGATCTGTGTAGTGTCTTTACCAACAAGTTGCCGCGTAGGCTAGACGTTGTACTGGAATACCTAGCTGGACAAAACTCTTTTTAGAAGTGTTGCCCAGTGTATCTTTTGAGGCTGAAGGAGGTTACATGGGGCATTTTTTTGTGTACATTTTTTGGGGGTACATCTATGAATTCCCGTGGTGATAGTGAGTTCTCAGACTAGAGAGTTCTCAGACTAGCGAGTTCTCAGACTAGCGAGTTCACCGACTAGCACGTTCTCAAACTAGCGAGTTCACAGAATAGCGAGTTCTCAGACTAGCGAGTTTACAGACTAGCGAGTTCACAGACTAGCGAGTTCACAGACTAGCGAGTTCTCAGACGAGCGGAGAAGAATTTCAAGATGCTGTGTGTTATGACAAATATATGAGCATTAGCCAGTTGTACATTCCCCAGGAATCAATTTCTTGTTAAGTTGTACGGAATAGAATAGAATTGAGTAGAATTTTATTGTACAAAAACACCCACTTGGGACCTGGTACAGAAATAGAGTATTTATATGGTACAGAGATGAGAACATGATAGATATATCTACATAACATAAAGGCATGGAAACATGATGGACATGGAAATACAGGTGATGGAACAATTTCCATATGTTTGATTTAAACAAGTTTTTAAAGTTATTGCAATTGGCAACGTTCATCAGGGTATGTTTGGGAGATGAAGGTATATCCGATTCTGCTTTGTGCACAGATTTTAACCGCAGATACAGACTTGATTTTGGCCCTTGTGTTGGTCTACACTGAAATGTGTGAGTTACAGTCCTGGCAACACGATCGTAGTGGAGATTTGACCAATGTCACAGGCCACAAGATTTTTCATTCTTCTCATGGCAGAGCCAGTTCTCAGACAACCTGAGCAGGAGGCTTGGTCTGGTGCTGTGTGTCATTATGACAAATATTAAAATTTAGTGTTTCTTGGGTCGCTAAGGTTTGTAGCTATTGTGCTAGTCCTGCACCATGACCGTGGAATATATTTATTTTATGAAAAAAAAATAATCTAGAAATGCATACAAAAGCAAGTCTAGCCAGCTCAAGCTAGCTCTCAGCATAGGGAATTTTTAAAATATTTTTAGAGTCAAGAAGGATATTGTGTAATATAAGATTTCAGAGACTAAATGTTAGTCTACTATTGTGCTTGAATCCTCTATGTGTTTAACGCGGGGCTTAGTTTCGAACACGGGAATATGTGATCAGTTGATGCAGTGCTGGACTTTCCCTGTCTGAATCTCCTCTGAAGAGAAATGTTTTATTTGATGTAATAAATGCTCTACATCAGTAAACACCCCTCATTTGTTTCTTGAACAATACTTCAAGAGTCCTTTATGATTTAACAGTAGGATATCGTCCCTTGTACATTTTATTACTACTGTATGAATAATGTATTCAGAAGTTTACCCAGTTAAACTAAAGTGGTGTCGGTAGTCTTTCATAAGCGACCATCTTATTCTGGTCATGCCCCCTAGGAACTGTATACAAAGAATGGGGTATCTACTATTGGCTCAGCTTGCCTAGAAATGTTTTTTACTTTTTAAAAGATATAATGAATTCTAACGAATATAATTCTAATAATCTTTTATATATATATATATATATATATATATATATATATATATATACAGAGCAAGTAAATTTGCTATCACATAGAATTCTTCAGGAAGGAGAAGACGAGAAACTAAATCTTTCTGTGTTTCTGTGTTGTGTTTTTCATTCTTTGATAGGCGAGTATTATTGCTCAGGATAAATATTTAGTATTTTGTTAAAAATATTCTTGTGATAATCAGAAATTAAATTTCTCCTAATAAATTGGCTGGAACCTGTTTGTGTATCTTTTCATGAATAAATCTTTCTTCTGATTTTTTGTATTCGTGAATGGAATGTTAATGTTAATATATAGGAAGTATATATATATATATATATATATATATATATATATATATATATATATATATATATATATATATATTGCAGAGAAAACTATAAGACTGTACTTGTATCTGTATCGTGTTGATGTGACAGTTGTATTTCGTACAATTAATACTTTCTCCCTGTGATAGTGTCTAGTTATCAGTCGCATGAGAGCCACGGTGTGTGGAATAAATAGTGTTCGTATTATTATTTAGAAATACAGCCGAATGTTATATTCACAAAAACGACTGCCAGTTTGTTCTTTCTATTTATCTGTGACGAAGAAGTAAATGGCGTATTGTCATAAACAACATTATATAGGTAATGTGGCTCGCATTAGGGGGAGACGTGTGAGCGATATATTACAAAGAAAACATGTCTCAATGAGCACTATATGTCTCCGTGGAAACACTGACATGGGAAATAGATTTAATCTTTTGTATCCTTTTTTGCCATGTTGTAGATGCTTTAAAAGAAAATGTTATGCTTGTCCATGGGTTTTTATTCATTTGGGAAAACTTTCTCATTGGAATGTAAATTACTGTCAAGGCTTGTGTTACCATGACGATACACTGAGTGATCAGAGGTGTTTGGCAATACTGTGATTGCCATATTATCTTGTTTACTAAACCTCAAGTGTCACAACTTTTTAGCCCCTAACTCTAATTGAATTTTCTCGCACTTGAGAGTTGGAATTTGCTATCACATAGAATTCTTCAAGAAGGAGAAGACGAGAAACTAAATCTTTCTGTGTTGTGTTTTTAATTCTTTGATAAGTGAGTATAATTGCATAGGATAAATATTTAGTATTTTGTTAAAAATAATCTTGTTGTGATAATCGGAAATGAAATTTCTCCTAAAAATTTGGCTGGAACCTGTTTGTGTATTTTTTCAGGAATAAATCTTTCTTCTGATTTTTTATTCGTGAATGGAATGTTAATGAGTACATTTCATCACTCGTGTTTTATATATTTATAATGACTGGATGTTGCAGCTGTAATAGTTGTTTAAGAAATAACCCAATTAAAATTTTAAGCATGTAAATCTCTCCCTTCAGAGATGCTATCAAGACAGTAGTGTCGGTGAAATGTGTTTTTCAAAATGAACAGTTGATACTGGTGGATTTTGTTCGAGGAATGCTTTCGCACATAGTTCTTCAGCTGAAAGAAGGCGTGTAGATTACATGTGAATTACGTGAAACTGTCACCCTTAGCATCGTCGCTGGGCTATATAATATATAGAGGCAGCCAAGGCTGGTCTATTTCATTGTCTATATCATGTTGATAGCTGTATGTAGGAAGTAGCGAAGAGATTTTGAATATTGGGATTTTTTAGCTTTTTGGATGGGTGTATTTCTAAAAATGTTTATGAATTATGGAATGTGATTTTGTTTCTGTTTTACTGTTCTGACACAAATGAAAGAGATTATGAAGTATTGGCACTTTATAATGGCTGTTCCTTGTGTCAGTGAATATAAAAAATAGGAATATTTATAAAAAATAGGAATTGTTGGTTATCTAAATTGTATACAGAATTCTTTTCTTTTTGGTATGAGTTTGAGTCAAGAATCAGGAATTTTATTGTACAAAACACTTCATTGGCCGAAGTACGCACTAGCTACATTTTGGAATAATATAATTAACATGGCTAAGGTAAATTTACGTACAATGTACATTATGCTTAAAGACATTGCATATTATGTGAATGGTGTATTTTTTAACAAAATGTTACAATTAATATTTTGATTTGCTTTTGCAAACAAAGTACATTATGTAGTTTGCAAACTAAGCTTTTATTTTATCATGTGATTTTGTTGTTGTCCATAAATCAGAATGTCAATGTTATTGATGTCACGCCTGATGTGTTTTCAATTTACATTTTCTTTATAGTGCTTACAGACAACTACTCCTTAGTTTGTGAAAATATTTTCATAATTAAATATTTTCATTTACCTGCTTTGTTATTAAATACATGAACGTCTATAAACCATCTGTCGTAAAGAAAACAAATAAAGCAACAATGTCATGTTGGATCTTTCTATTCCGAAAATCTAAAATTCAGTTTGTCAATATTTTCAGGGACAACAGTATAAAGGCGTAACAACAAATGCTCCTTAATACTTAAATAGCTTATCAAAGAAAGTATTGCATGTCAAATGTGGCACTTTTCTTGTTAGCTCGGTGTCAAAATCACGCGAATCTTGCCAAATATTTGGTTAACTGTGTCTATAACACCAGCAGCCAATGAAAGGCTAGTGTTTCACTTCTGTCTGCTGTTCTGATTGTCTCGTAATTTTTTTACTTCTATTGTGCGAAAGTCATGAAGCGCAACCTGCTTGATCCTCTGGAGTCTAAATGTTCGCAATGGGGCCTCGTTAGAAGCTCAGTGTAACGCCCGAGGCATTTTGTGTCTCTACTGTCTGGTCAAGTGGCAGCAGCAGATCTGAGGACACAGCGGTCAGTCGTCCACTTCTACAGGTGCGCTTTCCTTGAAACTTGTTGGATGTAATGGAATTTGGATTTACTATATTTGTAATTGTAACATAAAAGTAGGTATGTTCCCTGATCTGATTGGTTAAAAAGTGTTGTCGAATGAGCATAACATCACTGAATTTTGGGGGTCTCATCACCGTGTATGTATACGTTAATTAATGGAACTATTTTTGAAATCATCAACATGGAGGAACAGATGGAAATTTACCCTGACTTCCACATCGGAGATTTCGATGAAATATTGAGTGAATGGGACGACGAGACATTTTCTGAGATAATTCAAGAATTCTACAGGTGTGCTTTCCTTGAAACTTGTTGGATGTATTGGAATTCGGATTAACTGTATTTGTTAATAGAATATTATTTTGAGGTTTGATTATATTGTTATATAGCATATTTTTGTATGATTTTCTGAAAGTGTGTATGATATCGTTTGATGATTAATGACAAAGGAACTGCAAGTTATGAACAAGTTTTTTTATATACTGTTATATCTTTTTTGGTATATCTGTACTGAAATGTGGCTATGGTAGTATATTAAACAAGTTGGTATCCATAAATTGTATTGACTTTGTTCATAGTATTGAGTTTAGTCGTTTTGGAAATTTAAAAAAATAGACGTATGCCAATAATTGGTAAAATTATGGTCACATGGTTTCATGATAAGTTTTACTTCACTGAAAATGAATGATTTCACTCATTTATAAGATCGGTCACAATCAAACAATTTACTGGGTGTAGGGTGCTGGAATTCTCATGGTGGCAATGCTTGAAAATGCAATGTGTACTCATATATGAGAAAAAATATATGTTCATTTTTATTTCTACAGATTAAATTTTATCTTTAATGAAAGTATTTGGAACGAGTGACATTCTTTTTCTTTTAACAAATGAATCTGTGAATGGTATACAAAGGAGAATTGGAGAAGAAATTTAGTGAAACCTTTGTGTTACAAATACAGAATGTAATCAGAATGTAATTTACCTTTCTTTGAGGACATTCACTGGTTGGAAGGACCCACCTTCGCTTTCTCTTCATTCCAAATCCTCCTCCTTGCTGGGATTGGCTGTTAGTCTCTCTGTAAGCCACTACTGAATCCATCACTGGTGGCAGTTCTATACAACATTAACAAATGCCACATTGTACATTGTATATCAAGACATACTCTCATACAACTGTTCTGACATCTTTTGAATTTTTCTGCTACGGTTCAGTGACTGTGGGTGTTAGCCATTTTTCTCAATTTGACAGAAGTACTGTGGCGCTGTATCAAGGAATGCCAGGTACATACTTGATTTCATTCGCTTGATTGGATGTAAATCAAGGGTCTGGGACACTCAGTGTAAATCATATCTGCTGCCGACCTTATGAAGACCTGTCAGAGAGTTGTTTTCCAATAAGAGAGAGGTCAAGCATGCAGGGACTTTATCCAGGTAATCGGTCAAAGATGAAATTGTACTTCTGTGATATCGTTTGACCGTTGAATATGACAGTTACATTTTTATTCTAGGTTGATGGATGGATTTTTGAATTGTTGTGCAAATATTAAAATTTGGATTATTCTCATATATCATTTAAAAGTGTCATTTTATTGTATATGGTCAGTTGGAAATAATACCATCAAAGCATTTATTATTAGAGCTATTTTGTTAATTGATATAAGAATGTGGTCTATCCAAGTGTTAAGGGGTAAGTTATATCAAGGTAAAACTTCATGGTGTTGGTCAAGACAAGTTGTTTGTGTCACCATGGCAACTGTATGGTACCGGTCGTATATTTAGGAGGTCTGTATATGTTGGCCGAGTTGGGGATGCTACAGGTTCTGATGAATATCGTTCATATCCACATCCACATTTTTAATATAATTATGCAAATTAGACCTTGCAAGTCGGTGTATCATATTGATGGTTTTGTATCACTCAGAGTTGTATCGTCATTACCACATCAGATAAGATGGGATATTTTTATTATCTCCCAGTAGATATCGCAATGAATTTGCATCACAATGCTTTGCAGACCATTTTTACGTCATTGGTTACCATCATGTCACAATTAAATGACATCACTAATCTCTCTGCCACTGAAGCTGGTTAGTTGTGACTCATGACACTGCATGTTACTGATTAAAATGTAAAAAAGTTGGATGATATTGGGGGATAAAACTAAATGCTATTTCATAGTTAATGATAATTATATAATACACCAGATAATGTCACTGTGCTGGGATCGACATAGTGTGAGCGTCAGTGAACCCAGCCAACAGGCTGTGTACTGGACATATATTATAGATGAGCTTTTTGACAGAGGGTTTAGATACAAGATGCAGCTGTGGTAGATGATGAGTGGCCGATGACTGAGCTTCAGGTGGTCATTGTAGGACATATTTATATCAAGGACAAAAAAAACTTGTCAAGCGAAACATTTTTCTAAATTGGAACCTCTCTCCATCGTCCAAAATGAAACATTTGTTTGGTGTCCCATCCAGCTTGAGATGGTCCAGCTGTATGCAATAAAACACTGTCTGTATCACTGCATCATGCTGGCCGGTTCATGTTTGGGCCATAATGAGAATGACCGACTCCATACAGAGAGCTCCAGCTCAATACAGTGTCCGTCCCATCTGCAACACAAGTCACCCGTTGGGGGCTGTGTTAACCACTGTACCAAGGATGTTATTCAGCTCAGGGTTTAAGTTATTTCTTTGAAGACAGGCATTGTTCGAGAGGAATCAGGTTTCGAGGCTTAGTTCCAGCCCCTGTGCTGTCCAAAGGAGGGGACTTTCCTGTTCAAAAAGCCAAACTTTGTGTCAGGGATAAATTGTATGTTCCCCTCTGGTGCCCTTTCGAAGTCAGCTGACTTTTTCCTGTATTTTCATTGGCTGAATAGCCAGTGGTTCAGTGGCTAGTTATCCTGTGTCAGTATATGAAGGTTAATCACAACCCTTGACAAAAACCACGCAGGTTGCCAATTGCGGTATCGACACATGAAGCAAACGGGAAAAGCCTGTTGCAAGACAAAGGGTCACATGTTCTCATAAGTCGTCCCTAACATTTATATTCATGGAGGACGGAGGGACCCCCCCTGTCGTAATCTCGCAGCCATTGTACAGTGATGCGGGTGTGTAACTTCTACTCCATGGTCCCCGGCAAAAACATCAGCAGCTTCTCATTCTTTCATTCATAGACACTGAAACTCCACAAGACAATCTGAACACACGTTAGCAAGAGTTAACTGTTCAGACCACCTGAACCCACTCCTCTGTGAATACTGAGACGATCGTGTACTTGCGTGGGGGGAAACGCAGGTAGATGATGTGTGATGATGAAATATTTTAGAAGAAATGTGGGTGGGTTTATACTGGAGAACAGCGTATTCACATGTATAAGAAAGATACGCGATAACTCAAAAAGAACAATGAAGAAGAACGTGTGTTTATTTCATGATAAAACATTGTGACGTCATTTCTGGAGATTTGAATATGCGCTCGCAACATGATGACGTTATATACTTATATTATTTTTTATAGGGAAATGTCGAGTAAGTTGTTCCCCATAGATGTAGCTGTGCTGTGCAGATAAACGCAGTGGCCCAACGATCACATCCAAAAGTGGGAGAGGAGATATATGAAAATCGGTATTAGGAGAAAAGGTATAGATAATCGACGTGAGGATTGTGAGAATATGCGGGAAATATCAAACTTAACCAACCTGTTCGTAAAAAGGACTTGTCCGACATTTCCGAGGTCGGGTTCTATTCAGGGAGTCATCATTATTAAAATTTGGGTAAATATGTTTAAAGCTTGTTCATTCTATCAACATTCTTAAAGAGGCTGTACATAATGTTGATATCTCATATAAGAAATAACGACTCTTGGTCGTTGTTTATTGTACAATAAAACACTGCAGGGAGAATAAACCACTTAGGGCTGGGCTCCTCGTGGTCATTCTACTCAGTGACTGAATCCACACATTGACTGTCACAATTAGACCTACCCCAGTATAGTTCTGTAGACTTCTATGGGGCTGTGGGTGGCACTGATTGTCAAGAAAATGCGTAAAATTCAAATACACTTCTGATAATATTTAATGAGAAAATTTAGGATATTGTAAACGTTGAAAGAAGCAATGAACTCACAAAGCAAGCAAGTATTTCAGCCTTAACATCTGTAGCCAATGCATGTGTGTGCTTCCAGGGTATATACTGTCCTGAACAACTTTTGAATTAATTGTTATTATTCCAAGACATGAATAAGGAAACGCATATAGCTCAGTATAGGGCAAACATCTGCAAAGTGGAGCAAACAGTTTTGCATGTAGACAAATGTTTGCCCGCAGCTTGGCTTAGAAAACAGAAAGTTTCCCGAACATTTTCAAGATTACTTATTAAAACAGTTTGGCTATTAGCAAATATAAGATTAACAAATGTCCGCCAATGGCCATACAACACTTTTCCTTTACGCTGTAGAATTGTGTCAGCCAGGAGGAGGAGGACAAGTTAGATAGACTTTCTATTTGTACTAATTGAATTTCTCTGGCGGTTGTATTGAGTTAAGATTTCATGTCGGTGAATAGATTAAGATCCTTTAAAGATGTCCTGATTTCCTGTCCATAGATCAAACTGGGGCTGGAGTATTTGGTTTGTTTTTTCGTAGTCATGTGGATGTGTTTTGTGATTGTTTGGAGATTTGGGATGTGAGAGCAGAGGAAGTATTTGGGTTGATGGAGGAATATGTATGTTGAGGTTTTAATGTTTGTGGTATAGGGTGGTTAGGGGTTGTGGAGAGAGGGTCGCTCGTCAGGCTGAAGGTCTGGGTTCGATTCCCCACACGGGGACAATGTGTGAAGGGCATTTTTGGTGTCCCGAGCTGTGATATTGCTTGAATATTGGTGTGTGAGGCGTAAAATCCAACTCACTCGCTCCATTCCAGTTCTTCTGATCAGTGATAAAATTGCCCTGGATAGTCAGGAAGGTCTACGAGAGACAGCAACAATGACCACCGAGAAAATGATTGAAATACTGCTAGTCATCAGACTACCTTTAATATCAGACGGACTGCCATAGACTTCAGGCTGGTGGTATCATCTGTCTGTCTGTCTGTCTGTCTGTCTGTCTGTGGAACTCCCCCTTAGATATTTTAACTTGTGAGAACATGATAACTATTTTCTGGTTTTAACATTTGTGACATATTGTTTGACACTATTTGGGGTACATCAGTTGATATTGTTGTGGAGGGATTGTATTCCCCAGCCAACTGTTTCTGTTTCGGTGGGACATTGTCAGGGCTGCGAGCCATGTGTGGAGGCCAAACAAGCGCCCACCTAACATCATGGTCTCATTTGAATGCCATTGTTCACGGAAACACACACCTTTGTTTTAGTTGGGAATAAAGTCTGTGATGTTTAATGTTTCTTGTAAAATGTTCATAATTAATGTTTTCCTTGGCTGTGTCAAAAATGAAAAACACAACTGTTTCCGAATTTGATTGAATAAGCTAAAAACACCCAAAGTTAAAATTGATTTTTTTTAAAAGCCTTTTCATTTATGTTGAATAATATATACTACTCAACGTTTGCTAAGGTAAAACTTTTCGTGGCCACGATACAGTAGCAGGTATTATTGTGATGAACTGCGTCGTTATCAACTGTTTGCCCATGAAATTAGACCATAGATAGGTCGATGTCATTACCAGCATCTTTGGTTTTGATTGACAGACTGCTGTCTAAAAGTCATTTTTAGTCAAATGCGGTCCTCAGCAAATGTTGAAGAATATAAGTTCTTTTACTGTAAATTCAACTTTTAAGTTTTAATGATTTGTGTGAACTTTTTAGCAAGGTTAAAATATCACTCACAGATGATTTGCATTATGAAATTTGACGATGAAAAAAAATGAAAAAAATGCATCTAAAACTCTAACACATATAAACAATGAGGAAGCAAGACATGCAAACAGTTTGAAATATCGTCTATACAATCTGCAGCAAGGATGAAAGACCGTCATCACTCCCAGGAAGCGCCGACTCCGTTTATTCCATTGTGTGTTTATATCCCGGTGGAACATAAGTGTTTAATGCAGCGTGTTTGTGTATTTAAAACCAGAAGAGTTGTCTACCCCTTGTAAACATTATCAAGACGCAGGGCGCTGAACTAAGCGAGAAGATGAGGCATTCGTAATGTTTAAGGGGAATTATTTGTACATCACGAACGATACTTTTGTAGTGTTTCTGCTATGCGAGAGTGTTTGTTTTTGTTTGCCACCTCAGTCTTCCAGATGCATCGGAAGTTGGCAGATTTGGCAGATGGTAGGTCATGTGACTGCATTGCAGGCTCGCAGAGCACGATGTAACTCGTATCATTTGATGGAGATCACATGATAGCTTGGCGAAGAATTTGAAAGGGAAAATATTTATTTTTAAGGCCTGAAAAACAACCTGAAGAAATTCTGTGGATTGAAAAAATTCAAGTAGCATAGTGGTGCCGACATGTTGTTGAAGGACTAATCTGTGATTTGCAATTGATGAGTTTTGGTTATGAGAAGTGGGAGTGGTGAGACGACAGTAACATACGGCCATTTGTCTGTGATGCAGGTGTAATTATATCATGAAACTATAACAAATAGTATAGTCATTAAAATCTCAATGAGATGTTGAAATAAGTGCAGAATTTGATATTATAAAGCAGATATTTTCAATAAGTGCAACG
The DNA here is from genome assembly GCF_023055435.1 of Haliotis rufescens. NCBI lineage: Eukaryota > Metazoa > Mollusca > Gastropoda > Lepetellida > Haliotidae > Haliotis > Haliotis rufescens. Next base: position 618,199 of record NW_025964377.1, on the reverse strand, counting down.
TGTTATGAGATGAGTTAGTGTTCATATATATTTGGATTGTTTTAAAAAATTCAGAATTTGGTGGGGATCAACAGTGGGGAAATGATAGGGATATTTTCAATAAGTAGATATAAATAAATGTACTATTTTCAACATGTTGTAGATTTGATTTGAGAAGTAATACACTGTACAATCAGTTGACCAATCATGATGTCATATGCATTTATTTGACCAATCATGATGTCATTTGTATATATTTGACCAATCATGAGGTCATATGCATATATTTGACCAATCATGATGTCATATATATATATTTGACCAATCATGATGAAATATATATTTATTTGACCAATCATGATGTCATATGTATTTATTTGACCAATCATGGTGTTATATATATTTATTTGACCAATCATGATGTCATATGTATATATTTGACCAATCATGATGTCATATGTATTTATTTGACCAATCATGATGTTATATGTATTTATTTGACCAATCATGATGTCATATGCCTTTATTTGACCAATCATGATGTCATATGCCTTTATTTGACCAATCATGATGTCATATGCATTTATTTGACCAATCATGATGTCATATGTATTTATTTGACCAATCATGATGTCATATGCATTTATTTGACCAATCATGATGTCATATGCATTTATTTGACACTCATGATGTCATATGCATTTATTTGACCATTACTACATCAGATATGGATCTTTATGTCCGTGAACATTACTGCAGATGTTTGTCATCCATGATACGCTGTTGCAGATACCGATGTCTCGAAAGAGTAAGAAAATTGTTCAACGTGCCTTGCATTATGTTGGGAAGAATTAATCACACATTTGGGAGATTTAGCACAGATATCATATCACGCTGATATTTGTTTATGCGGATCACATGACCTGCAATAGCCAATGGGATATCTCAAGCTGGGCCACAGTGTTATTCAGGCCAAATGTCCGGGGTTTGTTGAATGTGAATTATCAGATGATACAGTGTTGGGAAACTTTGGGATCAGTACAATGGATACTGTAGTCATGAATGATATTTTTATTGTCATGAATGATATATAGATATAGTCATGAATGATATTTTTATTGTCATGAATGATATATAGATATAGTCATGAATGATATTTTTATTGTCATGAATGATATATAGATATAGTGATGGATGAGAAAATATGTAATGTATGTATACATGTATGTATATGTAATAATCGAGTTTGATATATCAAGAAATAGTTCAAACTTCGTAAACTATTTTTTTTCATCTTCTAGACCATGTATATCCAAAACACACTTTGTCCCTTGTTTCAGCTTCTTTTGAATAACCCCATTCTCCCAAGCAATCATTCATCATACTGGAAATTAAAAAATGTTACATCTGAAACGAAAGGTGTAAAAAGTTTGAAACAGTGTACAAGCATGTCAATGGGTGTCGCCTGAGTGGAGGAGAGATCTACAGCTGACAGTTCCCTGCAGCACGGCATTGTTAGCCAATGACAGCTAATCCTGGAGTGGAGAGAGCATTCTTATCTCCAGCATCGAAGATTTATCTTTGACAGTGCAAATATATCTCCGATGCCAGTGAAATTGTTAAGGTTATATCTGCCCTCTTTTGACTCTAAACAAAGAGCACTTCTCGACAGCTCAATTCCTACACCATGAAATATGGACTGACACTGGTACCCAGAACGCAACATTCTGCTCTCGGGAGAATGAGCTTTTTCTTGAGAAAAAAATGTTGATAATATTCCACGTGAAGGCCATCATTTCATCCTTGCTGCTTCATTGACTGGGATGTGTTCTTGAAACATTTGCAAGTTTCCTGAAGCATTTGCTAGTTTCTTGGTGCAAGTTTTTTAATTGTGGCTGTCTTTTTAGATCAGGTTCAGCTAATGGATTCCCTTTGTACAAACACTGGTGCGGCAGGCTGGTTTGAAGAATTCTAGGTACTGAGGGAATTTATAAACAATGTAAGAATTTTGTATTCTGTCTTGAGAAATTAGTGTTGTTCGATATCCATATGAAAATGTGTTAAAATACCTAGTATTCAATGTCAGTGTCTGTCTTCTGTGGTTTTCTCTGATTTGGGGCACAAACAATTATGCTGTTCAACATTTGCTAGGGATCAAAATTTTCGTGAAAAAATATTTGAAAAGTTATAGATGTAGATATTCTGTTCAATAGATTTAGGAATAAGTATGAGTTGTTGCTGGAGCGTGGACACAGGTGGCCCAGTGGTCTAAGTTGCTGTGGGTTGTTGCTGGAGTGCGCCGAAGACCCGGGCTCGATTCCCGACATTGGTACAATGTGTGAAGCCCATTTCTGGTGTCCCCCCACCACGATATTGCTGGAATATTGCTAAAAGCGGCATAAAACCATACTCACTCCCTGTTGCTGGAGTGAGGACACAGGTGGCCCAGTGGTCTAAGTTGCTGTAAGTTAATTAGAGGTGGGTGCTTGGACACAAGCTCAGAACTTTGAATTCCCGAGTTTTACAGTCCTTGATTTAACGGTTTGACAAGGGAATTTGAGGTGGGTGTTTGTGCGGGTGTCTAGATTGTTTGATTATTGTTATTAGCAGGCCCCTCACTTGCCGTCGTAATCCCCTCAAGTCTTGTCTCGGGGCGAGATAAACTATATTCTGATTATTCTCGCTGAATTTGGCACAGAGAAGTGGATTTAAATTCACTACCATGTACAGAGTTTGACGCCATTTACCTTAAGATTTCAAGTCTTTATATAAAGAGAGTTGGTTTATTTTCTTTGATGGTCGCGAGCGATTGTCAGAGAAGCTGTGCTATTGGTAGGAAGGAGAATCTATGTTTGTTGTTAATTATTTGTGAATTTGCACAGCGGCTTGTGCCTATATACTGATGGATTGGGGTCATTGTGTGTGTGTGTATTTTCTGGCTTGAAGACAGATTGAAAGACCCTACTAGTAGGGTTCACGCATGTAGCGCAGAGTTGCGAATTATGCTGTATAAGAGAGCAGGTCCCTCTGCCTGCCCTTCGAGACCAGCCGCTATTGTTGCCAATGTTTGCGAGGACCAGAACAACAAATTTCGTTCTCGTCAGCGAGCTATTCTGTCTGCTCTCGGCCTCTCCCTGATGTTGATGAATTGTAATACATCATACTACTACCCTAAGCAGCTAATCTCCCCTTCAAAGTTGTAGCCCTTCTTTTCAGCAGTTTGTACAAATGAATAAGGACTCAGAATACCTTCTTGGCTGAACACCTCTCTTCAGTAATACTCGTCCAGAGTAAACCTATTTCTCCATAGTGTTTATTTTGTTGTTATATGGGAAAGTCTCCTGTTTGTTCCTGATGCAATGGTTTGTGCAAGCAGAGGTTTGCCCTGAGAGGAAGAAAAAGCAATTTATCAACATCTTCCTCTCGGTTTTATTAAGCAGCGGAGATAGAGATGTAATATGATTTGACAAACACTACTTTGTTAGGCTTTCAACATTGAAAGTTGGGAATGTTTACATTGACCTCTGTGTTGTAGCTTGTATTGTTAACAAGTTAGGGTGGTAATCCCCTACATCAGAATGTGTCAGTGTTGTTCCTGTGTATACCGTATTCGACGTAATAAGCGCCCGCTCTAATAAGCGCCCACTGCGATATTTGCTAATATATTGGCTAGTGAACAATCCCAATTAGCACCCCTTCCGATTGATCAATGTACACAAGACCTATTTATTCATGTATAATACGCACTTGTGTGTAATATGCACCCTCAATTATGGGCACTTAAATTCTGGAAAAATATATCTGTCGTATATAAACTTTTCAGGCTGTCAGCATAAACCACAAAATTTATCTTTCAACTCTGTTTTTTTTCCACCAAAATAATATTCTAATAAGAGCCCCCTATTTCTAATTTTGAGAGCGCCCTGGGCGCTTATTACATTGAATACGGTATATCAGTGCATACTTCACTTCACTCCTGTCAAGGAGATGTGTTGGCTGGATACAACACTGTATCACTGATAGTAACGACTATTTGATAACATTCAGATCAGACACACAGGCAATATTTCATAATGTATAGACTCTTAAACAAGATTTCTTTTTTATTATGATGCAGTCTTTGTTAAGAAGAAATGGAAACAAAGTTTCACTTTGAAATTAAAAAAAAATGATTGAATAACAAACCAGTCTGATATCCAAGAAATAAACAACCATTTTAGAATGACAAGATCTGTTAAACGTTAGAAAATTGCCCAAGTTATCAAATTTGTTGGTATGAATGAGAACAAGACTATTTTCAACACGTATGTTTTTTGTTTTTTTATTTTCATTTTATTGTTTGTAAAAAGAAGTACCTGTTACACAAAACAGGCTTCTACCGAGGGTGGCAGAAAGCTCATCACGTGAAAAGAATATTTCACAACTTATCAGTGCATCTTAGATTTTTTTACAGACAGTAACACACTTCTCGCTCACACTTGCACTCTAGTACTACAAATATACTGCATATGTCACATAGGACACTTGCTTATTTTGGAATTATAAAAAGAAGACAATGGAGATAAAACTGATATTTTATGGATAACAACTTCTTTAATACTGTAAAAAGCAACGTTTCGGTATAGATCCTTATACCGTTGTCAAGCAAGACTGAATGAGGGACAGTGCAGAATATATATAGCAAGTGGAGGATTAACAGTAGAGGATTAACAGTAACAACAAGGGCATACATGAGTGGGATAACATAGGTAGGTGTGACAACAAGGATGATGTTATCACAACACGATGGACAGAAAACACATAGCTAGAAGCCAATGGGGCATGAAGCCAATAAACAGGTGATTATTGTTTGATGAGTTCATAGTAGGCGGATGGGATGAAATAGCCTTGATCTCTGTTGATTGTCCCTCATTCAGTCTTGCTTCACAACGGTATAAGGTTCTATACCGAAACGTCGCTTTTTACAGTATTAAAGAAGTTGTTATCCATAAAATTGTGTCTATCTTGTCATCCGCCAACTTCTAAGTAATGCCTATCAAACAAGAAACTGATATTTGCCAAAAAGGCGTCTTTTTGAAGTTTTCAAGAAACAACAGATATTTAATCATGAGCAAGCCTGACCCAAGCTGTTTCCTTGAGCTTGACACGTTTGACAAAATCATGACTGGTTCCTCGCACCAATTTTCTAGTTCTCGACAGCAGGCCAGCATCATTGCCTACTGCAGCTCATTTATGTGTTCATCTCTGTATCCTCCGATAAAAGTTTTAAGAGTCACCGATACAGAAAAAGCGCACTGTTGAATAATTTGTAAATGACACCTACGCTTGTGGATGTGGGCCGTATGTTTGCTGATTTTGGTGTATATTTCCATGTTTTGAGATAAAGATTTAAGATGTCAATAAGAGACGAGCCAGTGTTCCTTCCCATGTTGTCAAGCAATAAAAGTCTATATCTCACTCCAGCTGAAAGGCTGGGGGAATTGTAAATACTGTAACACCAGGCGTAAACAATGTATCAGCTGAGTATCTAGCCGTGGGGCTGCTATCATCACAGAATGATGCTGTTTACATGTTTCTAGGTCATATCATCCTCTATAAGCATGGGCATATTAATTTCCATTGATGGGCTCCCAAAAGAATCTCTCCTTCTCAGTGATATAAAGGCGGTTTGAGCTAAGGGGTGAATGGCAGAGTGATGGGCCAACATGCATTTATTCTTCATTTTTTACTGTTTGCCAAGCTGAATGATCGGCAAATCATTCACCTTCTTTTGCACTGGATGTTATTCGAACAGGACGTAATTGCAGTGTAACGAGTTTAGAACTCCAAGCTCCTGGCAGTGCTGTGGGAGAAGAGCCCCAACAACAAAGTATATGTGCATATATAATGATTTAAAAACCATTCCGTGCTGCTTTTAAAGACATGGAACCGTGAAATTTGGATTCCGGTCTTTACAAGAGATGATGCATTGAAGGCGGCAGCTCTTCCGACCAGCCATCTCGGCAGCTGGTTTGTCAGTGCGGGGATGACACAATGTAGCGATGTTACCAAACAGGAACCAAGATGGGGAAGAAGGGGGAATTAGCTCGGAACATGGCTGCCTTTCTGGCGAAGTCATCATAGGGTTGCTTCTAGCCTCATTTTCAAGTACCGTTTGCTATTTTGGAAACTGGCAAAACGTCTTCCTAAACAGTCCTCGCTTTCAACATAGCTACAAATATGTAGTTTGATGAATGGGCAGGGAAAACATGGAGCTTAATGTTACCAGGCTTCTGTTCAAAACTTTCGTCAGCTGGAAATATTCCTGGTTGGTACGATTGAAGAAAGTTGATATTGTCGTAATGAATAGTTATTGTGCTAATTGTTTCCTTCATAATTAAATGGAGACTAAATTTGGGTCAATTGGCTGCCGGAACAAAATTTATTTGAGCCCATTTTTTGCAGTTCACTTAGAGATTTTTTATGTTTATTAATTTTAATCAGTTAATGAGGAACCTAGCAACACAGTCTTGGCTGAATTAATCCTTGCATCATTGGCTGATAACTCTCGTCTGCTGTGATGTAGCTGTGATATTCTGTGACAATGACCAGTGATTGATTTGTTTCTAGAGGTGTCCTTTAGAGAGAGATTTTTTCAGGACATTGAGCCTTGAGACTACATTATGTTTTCCGAAGATGTTTGAAACCTTTAAACTCTCCTGTTGTCACATAGGAGTCCTTCATAGAGAGAATTATTCCGGATCTTTCCTTGACATTAAACCAGCGTCCAAAAGTAATTTATTTGCAAGCTCTATTCACTCGCTTGTTCAGTTTACAGAGGTGTCCTATGTAGAGAGATTTTCCAGAATCTTTCTCAAATAGTAAAGGCAGTGGCCTTATTATATATTCCCCAAAAAGACTATGATCATATTTGCAAACCCCATTCACCTCTTGTTTGGTATACAGAGGTGTCGTTTCAAGAGAAATGTGTCCAGAATCTTCTCCACACGGTAGAGTTACTGGCCTCATTACTTCAAAGAGACTATTGTTTATTTGGGAGATAAAAGAATTATCATCCTCAATCAACAAGACTCTGATAAGACTCTCCTTCAGACAGTGATAATTCACCCTTTATCACCAGTGTCCATTGTCTGTGCTGGCCAATTAGAAGCAGCTTTCTTCCTGCCTGGGGTATAAGCACTCATAAAGTAGTTAGTAGCTTGTCTTGTTGAGCTAATCGCCCTTCATAGTTCAATGGTATGTCTTATATCAAAGAGACAGGGTATACCACTTGTGGAGGAGGGGGAGAAAGTAGGTGTCAATTTCAGTTGAAAGTGAGTGATTTATTTAACATATAAAGACCCTTAGATTGTGATGGAAAATAAGTTTTCAATATGGGTAAAGCTGTTAGGGTAACTTTTATTTATTTCCTTAATCATAGATTTGTCTTGTCTTGTGTTTTGATAAGTGGTACAAGAGAAGAGAAGTTGGGTTTGCGTATCTCCACTCTGTTTTACGAGGCCAGGCACTGACTTTTATTTTCTTGTCTTGTAATAGCATAAACATTGGACAAGGAATGTCTCACTGCGTTTGTAATATGTCTTGTCAAGTCAATAAAATATAACAGTTGAAGCATGAACCGTTGTTCAGATGCCTGTCATGGTTTTCTTCGCCCGCCCGTTCCAAGATCCCACCATGATCAATGTTACAAAATGTTTGGTTTTAAGTTCCCAGAATAAATGTTGATTCGTACGATGTACAAAGATATGATATTGAAATTAGTTTTCAGTGATACAATAGTGATTAAGATCTACTTAAGACACCTTTATTTAAATACAGTAAACTATGGTTATAACGAACTCAAAGGGACCACTAATTTTAGTTCGTTATAACCGTAGTTCGTTATAAGCATATATACAGCATATGTACAACAAATGGCCGGGACTTAAAATAAGTTTGTTATATCGGTCAGTTCGTTATAAGCGTGTTCGTTATAACTGTAGTTTACTGTATACGTTATTTAAGTTATTTTACTGAAAGACATCTCATGTTGTTGAGGCAATGTACATTCAGGTCGTGTTAATCCGACATGGTTGGTTGCGCATGATTATGTCGGATTAACGAGTGTCGGATTAATGAGACATGACTGTATATGCAATACTCCTGTCAGGAAAAGATGTCAGCTTCAGCTGCCTGTTTGGTGATGAATATCGTGGGCTTGGTAGCATGTCAAGACTTTGTCAATATTATCAAACACATTTCAGGGTTTACCTGCAGTAAGAAAAATAATTAAAGTGCTTGATGTGTAATTGTATAATCGTATCTGGTGGCGTCGTCATTTGGAACTTAATAACTAAGTATCTAAGTAATCAAACTGCTCCTGGAGCAGGAAGACAGAAGCATGTGACTTAAATCCATCACAATGATGTTCAGTTCTGCAAATAACAGACTTGGTTGATGCATGTCATCGTTTCCCAATTGCGTGGATTGACGCTCATGATGTTAATCACTAGATTGTCTGGTCCTGACTTGATTATTTACAGAACGCCGTCATATAGCTGTAATATTGCTGAGTGCGGTGTTAACAACAAACAAACAAAGGCAATTTGTCAGGAACTGCCAATGGCTTGAGCGGTGTCCAGCTGCTGTTTCTGAACTGTTCTCTCAGACAGGTTAGACCGCCTCCGTGGTCTAGTGGTAGAGCATCCGCCCGGAGAGCGGAAGGTCCGGGGTTCGATCCCCGGGGTTCGTCATACCAAAAGAAGTTAAAAGATGGTACTTGTTACCATGTCTGGGGCTCGGCATTAAGGGGCTAAAACAAGGACTGGTCAGCTTGGAGTCAGTATACTGTGTCTGAGTGGGATATTCATGTTAAACTGCGGCATGGTATCTCAGTGAGCTAGCACTATAAATCGGCATCAGTCCGGACTAGTACAAGCAGCAACACAAACACACACACGTACATGCATGTCGCTATATAAGTGCAATAATCTTGGACGCGACGTTAAACCAAATTTCACCTCACCTCAGACAGGTTACAAGGGTATCAGAAAAACAAGTAGTTTGTTACACAGGAATTGTTTTCTTCAATGCATTTCATCATGTGACCAACATTTGTAGTTAAAAACTGAAAGCAAAAAAATATGACGAAATATTTAGTTTAAATTTATCAGTGTTTACATCTCTATTAAACTGTGGAGTTTTCTCAAATAGTTCACAATGTTTGAACGAGAAAGAATTATTTCTTTACTCACTTGAAAATATTTGAGACTTTTCCTGCTTTGATTATAGCTTGGAAAGATCAAATGTTTATGTTTTTGCCAAATTTAACTTCAAAATGAGGAGCCATCAGCCTCTTGTTTGATGTGCTATTTGAAAAACTCGTCGACTGACTTGCAAGTGGTGTCCGACTCGGAGCCCTTGTATTTAGAGTGTAGGTTTCAATGTTGAATCTTAAGTCATTGAGTGAAGTGTTCAGCTCATTCAAGGAAGGAACACTGTAAATTTGCCATCCCAGGGTGAAGTGCGTTCTTGTTTTTTGGGGGCATCTGGTTTTGAAACTTATCGGAAACACAAGACTGATATTGTAGTGTCTCGCATTTAACGCAACGACAAGCGGGCTATGTTTAATAGGTTTGAAACGCAACGTAATTAAACTCTAACCCATTGGAATCATTTAAATGAAAGTTTTGAAATCGGAGTAAACTTATAAGTGCAGGCATTTGTTTGAAATGGAGAAAAAACGTTTTTTGCGTCCTTTGATTAAGAAGTTTCTAATGCGTATATGAAATATATGAATGTGTTTTGAGGGCAAATGATTTTGTTATCACGACTCCTCAGATGGAGCGGTTTAATGTGAAAATGTATTTTTGTGAACAGAATTTATGTGAAAAATAAGTTATTTAGGGGAAGAAATCATGTGTAAAATAAAAAATGTAGCTGAAGTCGTTTCTTAAAAGACACAGGTTTAAATGAGGTATCATCATTTTCATTAATATGATGAGATGCTTTCTGTTTTGTTTGTGAATTATTGGAATAAAGTGTTTGAAATAAACTGGACAGAAAATTGTGTAAAATATTGCATTGAAGTTGAAAATAAGGTGTGTGAATTATTGGGACCATGGGGGCGGTGGGATAGCCTTGTGGTTCAAGCGTTGGTTCATCACCCCGAAGATTTGGGTTCGATTTGCCATATGGGTAAATGACCCCTGAAAATCTGGGTTCAAATTGGTCTTCAGCAGCCCATGCTTTCCGTAAAAGAGGCAACTAACAGGATTGGGTGGTCAGGCTCGCTGAGTTGGTTGATGCATGTCATCGTATCTCAATTGCGTAGATCGATGGTCATGATGTCAATCACTGGATTGTCTGGTCCACACTCAATTTTTTACAGACCGCCGTCATATAGCTGGAATATTACTGAATGCGTGTCCCCCGCAGGGTAAAAACATACTCACTCACTCTCTATTGGGAGAATACCTGACAGTACTGATGTATTAAATTTTTTGTCCCCCCCCCAAAAGGCTGGGACACGTGTTGTGAGACGTACATGGTCTCGTCACCACTGTTGTAGTTGACAGTTCGCGTGTTATCGGTTATCTCAGTGTTGGCGATTTGTTTGTCCCCGACACTCCAACCTTCAACTGTTTGTTTCCTCACTCTCTCTACAGTCTCCCAGTAGGATTCATCATATTGTCCTCAAGTTATAAGTGAAAAATGTTGTTTAAAAATTACCCTGTCCATTTTGAAGGAAATGCGTAGCATCGAATCCTCAATGATGCACACAAGTATGAAAATACACAATGGGATTCAGCATATTGTCCTCAAGTTATAAGTGAAAACTGTTGTTTAATGATGTCGATTTTGAGGTAAATGCATAGCATCGAATCCTCAATGATGCACACAAGTATGAAAATACACAATCTTAGTCAACTGTAGTACCTTTGTGAGACTGATATTCATCAGTGTTGAAGGTGAATGAAGAGCAGTTGTAGTAATTCATAATTACCACAGCATTTTTGAAATTACTACGAAGGGGATTTTTTCCGGATTGCATAAATGTGAACAGTTCGTTCATGCTGTATTGTTGCTGAAACCTTAACCCTTGTCCATCAGCTGACCTGGTTGATGCATGTCATCGATCCCAATTGCGTGGATTGATGCTCATGATGTCTATCACAAGATTTCTTTATATATTTATATTTTATATTTGTATACCAAATAGTTTCCGATATTTTCAGAGCTTTTATATATTCTATTGATTAACTAATGGAATTTTATAGAATTTCCAATTTCTCTACAAGACTGGCAAAATAAATTACTGATATTTAGGAATTGTAAAATCATATGGCACTTTAATAATCTTATAAATGGTAACTCTATCAAAAACACTCATCCTATTTGATATTAGAGATATTACCAACCATACTGAGAGATTTGTTTTTCAGATGTAATCATGAAATTCTAATATACCGGTGTAGATTGACATTACATAGGGTACCTGTATCAGAGAAATTCTAATGTACCAATATATATATTGACATTACATGGGGTATCTGTATCAGAGAAATTCTAATGTACCAATATATATATATTGACATTACATAGGGTACTTGTATCAGAGAAAATCTAATGTACCAATATATATATTGACATTACATAGGGTACCTGTATCAGAGAAATTCTAATGTACCAATATATATATTGACATTACATGGGGTATCTGTATCAGAGAAATTCTAATGTACCAATATATATATTGACATTACATAGGGTACTTGTATCAGAGAAAATCTAATGTACCAATATATATATTGACATTACATAGGGTACCTGTATCAGAGAAATTCTAATGTACCGATATATATATTGACATTACATGGGGTATCTGTATCAGAGAAATTCTGATATAACAATATATATATTGACATTGCATAGGGAATCTGTATCAGAGAAATTCTGATATACCAATATATATATTGACATTACATAGGGTACTCTGTATCAGGGAAATTCTGATATACCAATATATATATTGACATTAAATTGGGGTACCTGTATCAGAGAAATTCTGATATAACAATATATATATTGACATTACATGGGATGCCTGTATCAGAGAAATTCTGATATAACAATATATATATTGACATTACATAGGGTACCTGTATCAGAGAAATTCTGATATAACAATATATATATTGACATTACATAGGGTACCTGTATCAGAGAAATTCTGATATAACAATATATATATTGACATTACATAGGGTACTCTGTATCACAGAAAATCTAATGTACCAATATATATATTGACATTACATAGGGTACTCTGTATCAGAGAAATTCTAATGTACCAATATATATATTGACATTACATAGGGTACCTGTATCAGAGAAATTCTAATGTACCAATATATATATTGACATTACATAGGGTACCTGTATCAGATAAATTCTGATATAACAATATATATATTGACATTACGGGTACTCTGTATCAGAGAAAATCTAATGTACCAATATATATATTGACATTACATAGTGTACTCTGTATCAGAGAAAATCTAATGTACCGATATATATATTGACATTACATAGGGTACTCTGTATCACAAAACATCTAATGTACCGATATATATATTGACATTACATAGGGTACCTGTATCAGAGAAATTCTAATGTACCGATATATATATTGACATTACATAGGGTACCTGTATCAGAGACATTCTAATGTACCAATATATATATTGACATTACATAGGGTACTTGTATCAGACAACATCTAACCCAACTTCAAGGCACAATTATTTAGCCTATTAACCCATTCGTACATTTTTTCATGCCAAATCAAAGCAAAACACGAATAAACATATTTTTTTGTTACAACCCAGTTTAAAACAAACCATGAGGTGTATCTTGCTCCCAGTGAAATATAAGATCAGCTGCTTTGTTTGAAGGCCTGCAGGAGTTTGTCTCTCTCGCTCTCTCTCTCTCTCTTGCTCTCTCTACATACAGCTTAGCAACCTTGCCTCCTGCTTGTCAGAGTAGGTAAGAGATCTCTACCCCGTTGTCGTTAGCGACTGGCTTGCTGACATTTGATTGGCTGAGACAGCTGCCAGTTTTGCTCGGACTTAGCCCATTATTTTCATCACATAGTTAGCCAGTCAAGCAAAGGGCTGCTCTACCATGTAACAGGCCAACTTCCTGACTATTTCCCATATGTTTTTCTCCAACACCACATGGGGATAGTTTTATTTTGACAAGCCCCCCAAAAAATACCTAGTAGGCCACTCGATATCTTGTAGCAAATTTGAGCTCTCTGCGCTCATTTTCCCTCTGTCCTACGTTAGGAGTTCTTGCCAGTAGTCTCCCCTTACAATGTGTTAGGCAAGTCCAACTGGTGATGATCTGGTTAATGTGTTTATGTGAATCTTTCTGTTCTATTTTATGTCTGAAGTTTTTTCTCCAGTTATCAAACAAATTAATCTATGACAACTTTTTTCATGTTTTTCCAAAAAGCGTTATTGTATTTCAAATCTGTATCAAATTTGATTTTTGTTCTTTTGGTGTGGATTTTGTTATTGTTTTTAAACAATAACTTATTTTTGATTGTCAGTGACGCATTTTCACGCATGAAAATTGGAATTCAATAAAAATGGCTAACTGGAGATATGGTTGAGTACATGATAGGGATACGTTTTGATTGAACATACCATTACTTCAAGTGATTTTGAATTGTTATTAAAGAAATATTAAAAACTCAACCATAGGTTTCTGGAACTTACAGAGTTGCCTGTCCGCATGTGGGTTTGAACCCACGATTCTCCCTATCATCTGGTCGGCCCCTCCCTACCCCCATCCCCCCCCACCCCCTACCCCCACCACTCCCCAGGCTGACACACCAGGGACAATGGCTGGCTGACAGGGTTAGGCTGTGTCTAGATGTGTTTGTCTGACACTGGTAAAACATTGTACCTGGTCTGAATTAGTCGACAAATCATTGATGTGGTTTTCATTAGGGCAGCCAGTCAGTGGTAGCCACAACACAATATTTTGCACATTTTTGGCGCCATGGTTACGAGCACAGTGAAACTATGCCACAACAAGCTGGTTCCCAATCCAAACTTTATGTAAGGTAACTTTTCTATTAATTGGTTCCATAAGTCCTATGAGTTTCATGTTTGGGGCTGCAAATAGAGGATTTTATGAGCTATAAAAGTTATATTGTGTGAAAAATCAAGTGAAAATAATGGTGCTATTATTTTGAATCTCAGACACTTCAAGGTTGTCTTAAAATTCAAACTTTGAGATTTCAGAAAATTAGATATTAATTCTGAAGAATTTAGTCTTGGAGCGTGTTTTGCCTTCATTATAGTTGAAAAAATAATTCCTCTTCGTTAATGATTAATATTTTATTTTTTGAAACGGGTTTGGAAGAAAAATTCATTCATTCAAACAAATGCCTGGATCCAATAAGATTGAAACCCTTGAGAATAACAATTATGCTGATTATTCAGCAAGATCAGAATAAATGAAAATCACGAACTTGAGGAAAGGAAGATTTAACAAGTTCATCATTTTTGAATTTTGTCTAAATGTTTTCAAAATGGAACATTTATTGTGATAACAGTTTTAGAAGGACTAATAAGTAATTGTTAAAGACTTAAGTATTATATCCCTCAATGATAGCCACTTTACACTGATGTAAAAACTCCTTCCTAATCTCTCCATTCAGGAGTAGTTGGATGGGGAACATTATGTCGTTTGCCTCTGTTATTCTCATCAGACGTTTGCCATTCTTAAATCATTGTCGCAGTATGCCAGTCACCCAGACATGACATATTCCTGTTTCTGCTCCAATCAAAGTTGTTCTTGAGTTTGTTTGGTGTATTCGTCTCAGAACCTTTCCTATGAAGTAGTCCGTCTGCTTGTATTTGTTGTCTGCTGCTGCTGCTGTCTGTGAACTACATCAATTCATTTGGAAATTTATTGTTGGAATGATATAAGCTTGTCATAATTTTCCGTGCTTTCATTATTTTATTGGTTCTTTGACCTTCCCAATGAAATCAACCCGTAGACTTTCAGTTTCTTTCGACTGCTGCTCCAGTTTATGAGTCAACAACATGATATATAATTTATATTATTCGCATGATATAGATATGCATGCATATCATATAAATATATCATTTTCTGTGATTTCATTATTTGATTGATGTATGTGTGTGTGTGTGTGTGTGTGTGTGTGTGTGTTGGGTTAAACGCCGCTTTTTTACAATATTCCAGTTATATCGCGGCGTGTCAGCTTAATGTTGGAGGAAAGCCCAAAGTGATGCAGGTCTCAGGTGTTTACCACTTTGGTGAAACCCACGAGCCTGGGTATGGTGTTGACAAACCTAGAAACATAATCGGGGCGAACCGGGATTCAAACCCACAATCATAGGTTTCTGGCGTGCCCAAGGGACGCAACTCTGCACATCGAATTGCGGCGCCTTAGACAACTGGGTCACCCGTGCCCCCTTTGCCCCCCTTGAATGATGTAGATATACATGTATGTCATATAGATATATATCATCATTAATATTTCAAGTGATATGAATCCGTCTGCTCGTGTCGTCTGGTTCTACTGTTTATGAGTCAAATACATGAATTCATTTACAAATTTTATTGTGTTTGAACAGTATAACCTTATCATCATTTGCAATGATCTGTTTATTGTACTGGCACTTGAACCTTTCCAATAAAGTGAGTGCGTCTGCTTCAATGTGCCGTCTGCTCCACTGTGAGACAACTACCTCCACTCATTCACAGCTTTAATAGTGTTTGGGGGATAACATCTTCAACGGTTTCCTTAAGCTTGTTTACTGTACTGGTCCAATAATTTTTCCAATGAATTCACAGACTGGTGTCTGTTGTTTACCATAGCAACAGATGAAATCTATTTCTCTCCTTTCCAAGAATTGGTATGAACGAAGAGTCATTTGGAGTACCCATGAGATTCTTACTTCAGGCCAAATGTCCCATCGTGAGTAAATCTTATAGTTTCGTAGATAATACATCCAGGTTATCGGTCAGATGCCAGCATATATTCCATTCTGGTCCAATTATTTTTTCTCATGGATGCAGGTCTTCAATCAGGACTTCCGGAGTCTGCTTCAAAGAATCATTAGTCAAAAGATTCTTGTGATTAATGAGTTTCAAAGTGGTAAGAAGGTAATATGTCTCTGTCATCAACAATTTCCTAATATATTCTTTTATATGCTAGAAACTTTCCAATCTCCTTTTCTCCGATTCCGATATAATCCTCCCTCTGTGCGTGTTTGGTTGTAGTTTAAATCTGTGTTAATCTCTGCCTGTCTGTTTTATCGCTTCTAAGCAAAATAAATATTATTATTATCCACTAAATAAATATCTGCTCAAGTATTCATCGGTTTGTCACTATTATCTATAATCCTTTTAATTTTCTACTTTTGTTAAGCGCTGTTGGTGGGTATTTAATCCATGAACGAAGGCCTTCAGTCAGGCTTTTGACTCGTAGCTAAAATCACTGACTGTATTTCAGTAAAAGTTTCCTAGCAACTTGAAAATACTTTAATACCTTGAAACATATTTAGTTTTGAAGGTAATATTGAGATTATTGTTATCAGTTATATTTATTTATTAAATTTATTATTTTTTAATAGAATTTTATTCAAGTTTTTGTGAAGTTAAATTTGTTATTTCTCTCTCAGCCCTCCCTTAATATTAAATGTGTTTTATTATCAGGTATGTCTTTCACTCTGTGTACCATGGACATCATTGTTTTCAAATCTCTGTTTCCCTGTGACCTTGGCAAATGGGATGAAGAGAAAACAGTCAATCTGATTCATATTATTTCAAATTTTGATGATAGTTTGCTCAAAACCCAAAGTTCTAAAATATTTCGGAAAAGTTTTTCAGTGAAAACCCTTATTTGAACATATTTTTTCTTTGATTTACTTTTCCTATTACTTTGACGATATGAAAAAGAAAGTTTTCAACATACATTATTTTACAATTTCTGTCACAGTTTGATCAGGAACAAATAGATGTTCCTTCGTTTTCAAATCCTTTTAAAAAAAGTTGTCAGGTACAAAATCATTATTAAAAAAAATATGGAACATCCACATTTTCACCCCATCTGAAATTTTTCTCCAAATTTTTGTGTCGTCTGCTTGGAGTTGCTTCAGCGTCTGCCGGTAGCCGTCTGCTCCCCCTCCCTCCTCGCCTCTCACTGCTGGGCCGTTGTGATAAGCTAGCTCCCCTCTCCTTTAGCCCTCGGTGATTGTAACCGAGTCTAGGCTGGCTGCCGCATAACAGGAGACGCTAGCGCACATGCAACAGGCTCAAGAAGTTGCTCCTCCGACCATGCTCAGGACATTGTTCAATGGATCCCAATCTTCCTGGATACCCTACTAAGTGTTGGAAGTAGCCCCAAGTATGTGTGTGTGTCGTGGAGGTAGATAAATACCTGGTCTCCAGTCACACAAAGTTGGAAGCTGATTCAGGAGGCTGAGGAGATACCGAGTGTAGCCCGAGTTGGGGGGAGCTGTCCCTTTTGTTTGGATCCTTATGGTAATCAGTGAAAGTCGGCGACCCAGTATGGGAATTACATTAGTGAGAGCCCTGCAGGGTGTTAGTCCTGAGTCCTGTTGTTTACAACATCTTGGCCCTCAGTAGGAACGCTAAACAGAAGGTAAGACTGATTCCCCACCAGATCTTCCTTCCCACAACCCTCGGTGGAGTCACGCTTTGTTGATGAAACTCTACATTGGTATTGTTGTCAGGCATGCGACTTGGTCGCTCCACGCCAACACTCAGGCTTGCCTGTATTGCAGGGTATGGTCAAGTGTCCATGATGTTCCTTCAGTTGACCATGTTCGGTTCACCGAGGGTTGACAATGGCCTGATCGAGGAGGAGCCATTGTCACCACGCGATGATATTGTGGTCGGATTAGGGAGTATTTGTTTACAAGTTCTCGGGGGAGATGAATAGGTCTTTATTGAAAATGGGGTTCTCGGTTCAGATTTATGAACTGCTCTGCAATATTCTGGGTTTTACAACGAATATATTACTTTGTTATTACCATATTATTCGCTTCCTTTGCAAGTGCTGGAAGTATTTGTGGTGATGTTTTTTGTTGGAATACCCATGATTGATGTTGATGTGAGCTTTACATTATCAACAGTAAACTGTAGGGGACAGTATTGTTGCTTAGCTCCACTCCAGCGTATCAACAAATCTGTGTTTGTATTCTTTGAATTAATTCATAAATTCCTCTGGTACCTGTTGAATTTTTTATGTGAATTATATTACAGAACTGTTGAAAATGTTACAACTAATTGCTTTTATATTGCAATTCTTTTGATTTTAAACCGGAATAAGTGATCATCATGATATATGCCATCCAATACACACCATCTGAAAATATAAACCATCCAATGTGTATTGTTTGTTTGTCAGTTTTTAAAAATGTTTTGTTTTACCATCCAAACTTTGAACACAGATCTCCATCATCCAGACTTTGAAGATTTGTCTCTCTCAAGGATGTGAAAAAACACCCCAAAAAATTATGGAAATAAAATATTTCCATTGTAATTGTTTTTGAAGTCAAATATTTCGGGAATACTTTCTGGGAAAGTCTGGAAACGTTTTTGCTCTGCGTGTAGGTTAACGCTGAATCCTTCCTTGGAATGTACGGAGGGGGTTTGTTTGTCATCACCCCCAATATGATAGCACTCAGTGGAGCAAGGAGTGGTCACATGCAGACCCCTTCAAGAGCATATCATTTGCATACTCAATCTGCTAATTTAAATATTTATATCATGTCTTCTCTATGGTGCCTTGTCTAAACTCCTTGTGTATCTGAAAATCATGTTTTGAAATAGCTTTTCTTGTATTTAGAAATACAAACAAAATAAATCTTTTTATAAACTTCATAATGTTTAAACAATATACCGTTCTCATGCTTATGTCTATTTATTTAAAAAAATATTGTAAAAGTCTAACTTTCAGAATTCACACTCATCTTTGAAGAATCTTAATGTTTATAAGAACTTGCCCATTTCTCAAGTTTATTTCAATATCTACATATTTATATGTTCTGCTTTTCTATTTATTTTGATTTTGATAAGGGGAAGGCTTTTCAGATTTCCTAGATGGAATTTATCAGAGATGATATCACACACTGGAACACGTGATTTAATGTTTAACTTTGGGGGGGAAAGGGGGTTGGGGGGGGGGGTAGTCTCTATGTGCATGTCGTAAAAGCTGAGATATAATGTGTGAAATTGCCCTACTATGGATTTGACTGAGTTCTAACATGATGTATCATCATGAAAAAAATAATGGTTGTATTCTTGTAAATTTAGTTCTTGATACACTCACAAAACAAATGTTTCTCCTTTTTTTGGTATTTATGTCAGTTTTAAAAAATTCAGTATTCAAACCATATATAAGTTTTGATTATTATCTGATTTGTGTTCAGTGAAGAATTTTAATGCTACTTGTAACACAACTCGTTATCATCCATGTTATAAAGTGCTACTTGTAGCGTGACTATTGCCATGATGCAATGTCGATTCCACTTTAAGGCAATCGACAATAGAAACCATCACCCAGAGTGTCAATTTCCTCTGGACTAATTTGATTGACAGTTGACGGACAGCTAAGAAATATCAGCAATCAGAATCAATTAGCCACGACAGGTCTCACCCGCTCTCCGCTCATTCACAAATTGTTGTTAGGAAAACTGAATAATTGAGTCTGGTTTTGTCCATTTGAGAAATTGATGTTGTGATTGAGAGGAGGTCCCTAAATTCAGGGTGAAGAGGAAGCAAGTTAATATCCCCGAGGAATGTTTAGTTTGGAATGAGGTCATCCTTTCGAATAATTTGGATTTGAGCAGATTTGTCTCACGATAGCATCTTCTTGCTTCTGTGAGTGGATTTATTTACGGTTAATTTTTTTAAACGTGTATTACAATTTACGTAAAGTGTTAGATTTGTTTTCTTTTTTCCTTTTTGCCGCAATTCAGTGTTGATATTGGAATGACGTGAACATATTTGACAAGAAAATACACCCTAGTGTGATTATTCATTTTAATGAGAATTGTATACAGAATTGTGTCGTTCATCTGAATGTTTTGAGACATTGAGTGAAGATATAAATAATTACGCACAATATGTTCTCCTTTTCTACGCAAGCATTACCTACAAATAAGGTTGGAATTCAGAGACAATTTATCACTTTTCACAATTTCTTCAAAACATAATTCATTTTTCATGACTTGGTCTGCAAGTGTACATTCCATGTTTCCCCCTTGAAATATTCTCCCATTTTGATCAGTTCCGTGGCAGAGAATAACGATGGAGCCTCGACCCAACTTTCAAACTAATGAGGCAAAAGTTGTTGTTTTCGAACAGCCGAGTCGGGTTAGAGGAAGGGTAGGGTGTTACCAGGAGAAGTTTGGCTATCATTAGCTCATTAGCTGTAAACCTTATCTTAGGTTCCACTGGGATGGACGTGTTATATTTCATCTTCCAAATCCGTTTGGTATTTTCAAGCTTTGTTAGTGCAACCCATTTTGGCGTTAGTTTAAACACAAGCCATATTTTGAATATTAAATATTTAAAGTGCAGCTGAGGATCAGTTTTCATTCAAGATGTAGTTTAACTTTAAAACCCTGTTAGCACCGATAAACTGTGGCTGCCTGTCGTGAATGTAGGGATGTAAAAGCGTTGTGTGTTTTGCTGATAGGTTGAAATAATATGCGACTATCTTACATAGATCATGACGATATGAAGATATCTTACTATGACACATATGTGAGTGTAATAATTTCTTTATTACCCATTATTTCTTAATTGTTTTACCTCCCCTTTAGGAAAATGCACTGATCACCACAACTGTCCAAGAAAACCACAACTGTCGAATGACGTTAACAATCTTCAGCTATGATGTCATTTCTAATGTGACGCCATTCCGACCTTACATCACAAAAATATTCAAATGATGTCAACAATGCCGTCCGGATGACGTAAACAATGCACCCGTGAGCGAGAAGTGATATTTGTCCCAGTACACATACGACTTTTAGGAACTCGGTTATTTCTACCCCATGGGAAATAATATCCGACTATGTTACATGGATTATGAAACTGCTACACTCAGGGAACAATGTTTTGTATAATTCATTCAGTTATTAAAAAACAAAAAGTACTGAGCACTTTATTGGTATTTGTTAGGTTACAAACAGGACATATCTAAATTTACGCTGTCAAATAGTGTGCAGTTTGCGAGGGTAGTAGTAGTGGTAGAGGTAGTGGTAGCAGCAGTAGTAGTTGTAATAATAGCAGCAGTTATAGTAATAGCAACAAAAGCAGTAGTAGTTGTAGTAGCAGCAGTATTGAAAGATTCCTCTGAGAGCACATGACCAAAACACACTGTTAATCAAAAGTGACTTATATTTTCTAAAAGTTGTTTTAAAGAATTGTGTAAAATGAAAAATATATGTAGAAAAGTATGTGTCAGGGCTTGACAAGTGACACATTTACTTGCTCCTGACATATGTACCAGGTACTGGATCCATATCTGTCAGAAACATTGGGTGTTTATTTTTCTGCTCAACAGACAGTGACAAGTGCTAGACAGCGATGATGTTATTCCCCTGTAACCTATGTGCATTGCTAGATACACGTGACTGTGTGTTAATAGTGGAGTATTATTTGTGATAAAATATCTAGCTAATATAACTCATTATTCCCCTGTAACCTTTGTGCATAGATATATATATATATAAAGTGACTGCGTGTTAATAGTGGAGTATTATTTGTGATAAAATATCTAGCTAATATATCTCATTATTCCCCTGTAACCTATGTGCATAGCTAGATACACGTGACTGTGTGTTAATAGTGGAGTATTATTTGTGATAAAATATCTAGCTAATATAACTCATTATTCCCCTGTAACCTTTGTGCATAGATATATATATATATAAAGTGACTGCGTGTTAATAGTGGAGTATTATTTGTGATAAAATATCTAGCTAATATATCTCATTATTCCCCTGTAACCTATGTGCATAGCTAGATACACGTGACTGTGTGTTAATAGTGGAGTATTATTTGTGATAAAATATCTAGCTAATATAACTCATTATTCCCCTGTAACCTTTGTGCATAGATATATATATAAAGTGACTGCGTGTTAATAGTGGAGTATTATTTGTGATAAAATATCTAGCTAATATATCTCATTATTCCCCTGTAACCTATGTGCATAGCTAGATACACTTGACTGTGTGTTAATAGTGGAGTATTATTTGTGATAAAATATCTAGCTAATATATCTCATTATTCCCCTGTAACCTATGTGCATAGCTAGATACACTTGACTGTGTGTTAATAGTGGAGTATTATTTGTGATAAAATATCTAGCTAATATATCTCATTATTCCCCTGTAACCTATGTGCATAGCTAGATACACTTGACTGTGTGTTAATAGTGGAGTATTATTTGTGATAAAATATCTAGCTAATATATCTCATTATTCCCCTGTAACCTATGTGCAAAGCTAGATACACGTGACTGTGTGTTAATAGTGGAGTATTATTTGTGATAAAAAATCTAGCTAATATATCTCATTATTCCCCAGTAACCTATGTGCAAAGCTAGATACATGTGACTGTGTGTTAATAGTGGAGTATTATTTGTGATAAAAAATCTAGCTTATACAACTCATTATTCCCCTGTAACCTATGTGCAAAGCTAGATACATGTGACTGTGTGTTAATAGTGGAGTATTATTTGTGATAAAAAATCTAGCTAATATAACTCATTATTCCCCTGTAACCTATGTGCAAAGCTAGATATATACACATGACTAATAGTGGATTATTATTTGTGATAAAATACAATATCATTAATCTTTGAGAAAATAAACATTAAAGGAAAGTGTAAGAATTTGTTTATAAAAACAGTGTAAATAATCTTGTTATTATGATGACATGAGTGCATCAACTGTTTTATTTTCAAATTATGTAAGTGTTGCTATTGGTGTTTATGGCCAGTTTGATAGCTTTGTGGTTAGTATGTTTGCTTGTTGTGAAGAATATTTAGATGTCATACAAAGAAAAGTGCTTGAAAATATTAGGATGAGAAGTTTTCCACCAATTGAAATTAGGAAATAGATCCCTCAGGATTAAATCCCTCCCTATTGTTTCAGAACAGGAGGGACATTAGCAAATGGAAGAGTTACTAGTCTGCTCTTTCATGCAACATTTTATACAGCTTGTTGATAGAAAAAGTCCAAAAATTATATTTGTTGTATTGTAATGGAACCGGTAAATTCTGCTCTTTCTTATGACATGCAGCACTTGAAATAAATTGTGAGAAAAAAATAAACATGCTATTATATTTGTTGTATTGTGATGGAACCGGTACATTCTGCTCTTTCTTATAACATGCAACACTTGAAATATATAGAGAAAAAAAGTCCAAAAATAATATTTGTTGTATTGTAATGGAACTGGTAAATTCTGCTCTTTCTAGTAATACATGCAGCATTTGAAATAAATTGTGAGAGACATTCGGCTCTTTCATGCAACATTTTATACAGCTTGTTGATAGAAAAAGTCCAAAAATTATATTTGTTGTATTGTAATGGAACCGGTAATTTCTACTCTTTCTTATGACATGCAGCAATTGAAATAAATTGTGAGAAAGAAAAAAAAACCCACCTAAATGTATATTTGTTGTATTGTAAATAGAACCGGTAAATTCTGCTCTTTCTTATGCAGCACTTGAAATATGTTATTGAGAATTAAAATAAACATAAAATTATTTTTCTTGTATTGTAATGGAACCGTTGAATTCCTATGATATGCAGCACATGACATACTGTTCCGAAATATGTGTGAATGAAATATGCACGCTGCACCAACACTGTTTGTTTTATGACTGATAACGGCGTTGTCAGTGCCATTCAAGAGTGCTGGAATTCCAGCACTTTGTCTCATTCAGCGCCATAGAGCAATGGCATTAAATGGCAGGAACATACAGGAAAACCAGGCTGAAAATGACATGCGCAGTTGGCCCTAAAACATGTTTTATCCCCGTTAAGGAGAATTAAGTGGGTTTGCATCTTTCTAAAGCAGTCTTTTCAGGACTACTGTATATTGTTCCGAGGTTTTTGTGGTTGGAAAAAGTCAGAAATGGTTCATTCCGGACAGGAGGAAATACACAGCTCTTCGAGAAAAGAAAATCTTGTCAATATCTGTCAATGGGTTTCAACTGTGGGATTTAAATTGTCATTTTCACTTTTGATTGTGTTTGTCTTCCTTTGGAAAAAAGGTGTGGCCACGAAGGTTAAAATAAAACATTTGGTGTAGTTTACAAATTTACCATTAATGTTTATTTGTTAGGATGGCCTGATGTGTCAGGCACAATTGCTTTGTTCATGGATGCTGTAAAAATCACACTTGTCTTATCATTTAAAATTATTTAATTTCTTGAATCGAAGTAAAGTTGCAACTGTAATCATTGAAGTTGCTGTTGTACAGTAATCAGCTATCGATGAAGTTGCTGTTGTACAGTAATCAGCTATCGATGAAGTTGCTGTTGTACAGTAATCAGCTATTGATGAAGTTGCTGTTGTACAGTAATCAGCTATCGATGAAGTTGCTGTTGTACAGTAATCAGCTATTGATGAAGTTGCTGTTGTACAGTAATCAGCTATCGATGAAGTTGCTGTTGTACAGTAATCAGCTATCGATGAAGTTGCTGTTGTACAGTAATCAGCTATTGATGAAGTTGCTGTTGTACAGTAATCAGCTATTGATGAAATTGCTGTTGTACAGTAATCAGCTATTGATGAGGTTGCTGTTGTACAGTAATCAGCTATCGATGAAGTTGCTGTTGTACAGTAATCAGCTATCAATGAAGTTGCTGTTGTACAGTAATCAGCTATCGATGAAGTTGCTGTCAGGCAGTTATCGATGAAGTTGCTGTTGTACAGTAATCAGCTATTGATGAAGTTGCTGTTGTACAGTAATCAGCTATCATTAAAGTTCCTCTTTTACAGTTATCAGCTTTCGATGAAGTTGCTGTTGTACAGTAATCAGCTATCGATTAAGTTGCTGTTGTACAGTAATTAGCTATCGATGAAGTTGCTGTTGTACAGTAATCAGCTATCAATGAAGTTGCTGTTGTACAGTAATCAGCTATTGATGAAGTTGCTGTTGTACAGTAATCAGCTATCGATGAAGTAGCTGTTGTACAGTTATCAGCTATCAATGAAGTTGCAGTTGTACAGTAATCAGCTATCGATGAAGTAGCTGTTGTACAGTAATCAGCTATCAATGAAGTTGCTGTTGTACAGTAATCAGCTATTGATGAAGTTGCTGTTGTACAGTAATCAGCTATCGATGAAGTTGCTGTCAGGCAGTTATCGATGAAGTTGCTGTTGTACAGTAATCAGTTATTGATGAAGTTGCTGTCAGGCAGTTATTGATGAAGTTGCTGTTATCAGGCACAATTCTGATCAGTTGCTGAGCTGATCAGACAGAGCAGGAAGTGACACACACTTGTTCCAAGCTAAACAATGATGAACAAGCTCTACTTGAGATATGGCTTGGAGGTACACAGCTATGATGTGAGATAGTCGTGTTGTTGGCTGACAACACAGATACACTCAAGTGTTTGTCAGGAACGTTGCAGGAGCTGTACGGAATGGGAGAGTTGGTGCAACACAACTTTGAACAGTGTTTCAGTCGCATCACAGCAGCTTGATGTGGGAGAGCATCTGAGTTGAGTCAGTCCCAGGTGATCTGCGATTTAGCAATCGTGAAAAGATTTGCAGAAAAATCATTTTCATTATTTTCAAGATACAAATATGAATCCTGCAATAAAACAAAATGTGAAATAAATTAATTCTCACATTTAGACGTCCTCTTTTCTAGACCTAATGAACTTTGTTTTCATCTTACCATAAATAGTATCAGTGACACTATGCATGACTGAGAAAACATCTCACACTAACGCACCTTGTGTCCGTGCAGGCACAGCGGAACCATGTGACCGAGACCACGTGACCGAGACCACGTGACCAAGACCAGTAACTCGGCACTCTATTTTTCGCACAAACCATGTAGTCTGGAAACATTTCTGTTCTCATTAGTCAATAAGCCAGGATAAGAATAAATAATATTATTACTAAAAAAATACATTTTTGCGTCCATTCTCTACATTTGTGCGTACTGGACGCAGGTTTGTGCATCGAGTAAACTTTGTAGACTTTTTATGTTACGTAGCACAAAAGTGATATGCCTTTAAAGTAATTGTGAAACACCTAGATGTCAGGTTACTGCATGAAAGACAGCTGTTGCAATGTAAGAATATGTTACAACCTAAAACTGTGATGCAGCAAGATGTAGCTTACCAAAACCGATATATTCATTGTGTGCTACTTTTATTGCCTCTGTCACTCTTTAAACAAAATTGACATTGACAGAGCACAAACCTTTTTGACATGTGAAGAAAAACTTGACACAATCAGATTGGGTTTTTCAATTAAGGAAAGTCGAGAACCTCAAGTATGAGAGATATTAGTTAATTTTCTTGAACAATGCAAGCAATTCACGTGTGCATGTTCTTACTAAGAAATACTTAACAACGCAGTTCCTTAAATAGAACATTTTTTCGTTAGGCTGCAAATATTTGGGGATAGTTTGTTTTGACAAGCGGGATAAGATTACGGGGAAATAATAGGCAAAACAAATGCTATTTGCTGTTGGTGTGAGATTGTTATAAAGGTGGTTGTCAGTACTCAGGAAGATAGCATCTTGAGGGAGATATTTTGCATTGTGATAATGTCCGGCAGTTGATTGAGAATCAGTTGTGACGGGCGGCTGATGAACTTCCATTTATTATAGGAAAAAGGAGAGAAGTTACTTAAGGTAATAGGTAACCCGACAGAAAATTGTTTGAGAAAGACGTAAGATCTGGGATCATAAGTTATGAGATATTGTGTTATTTTGATGAGACAGCCTGCAGAGATATTGCGCGAATACTGCTAAAAGCGGTGTATAACTTCACTCACTCACGCACTTGACGAGACAGCTATTGTCAGTTATGTTAGTTTCTTATGGCTGGAGATAGTGCTTGATGGCAGGCGGCATGGTACAGCCCCGGCCGAGTATCTCGTATCTGTGTCATTAAAAAAAGTTTAAGACGTCCATAAAGTTAGACATTCAGTAGAATGTATAAAAAATAACCTTTCAAGAGAGTTGTCACTTGATATAGGACCTTTTATATTTTTCGGCTTTTGAGGTTAAATTTGTTCAATAGTGAACTTCTTTGGGACTTACGACTTGTTACTTAAAGTGAGGTTACCTAGGTTATTGTGTTTGGTTGGCACTTGACGAATTTGACAACTTGTTTATCGCAAAGTCAGACTTGACAACTTCCTGAAATTGATCAGAAACCTTTCCAAACTAACCAACCCTATTTCATTCATGAATGTGCGGCTCTTTAATACAGGAACCGGGAACATTCCCTCAAATAGAAGGAAATTTGTCACTAGACCCCTCTTGAGATTGCCGATGTTCGGGATTAAGTTGCAGCTGACATGTTGCAGACCTGCATATATGTCATTCATGAAAACACACTGCTTCTCATTCATTAAACTTGTCAGAATTTATTTAAACTGGAGGGGGAGGTTGGGATTTTGCTACTTACGTCAGTTTCCATGGTAACTATCAACTATTCATATAACAAGTATTTATATATGAAACCATTTGGAGTGGCCATTAATTATTTTACACCGGAAATGTGCTGTCAAATCTGTTTTTATTATGGTTATTTGTGATGAAAAATTGCTGTATATTGATATTATACATTGTGAAATATAAGATCATGTTTCCATGGAAACTAGTAATTGAAGTCAATTAGGGATTAGTAGTATTGTTGTGAATATATTTCATAAATGGTTATCACTTTCAATTTTTTTTTACAAAATTAAATTGTTGTATTTAAAGGATGTAACGTTTCACAACTTTTTGAAAAGTTAACAGAAAGTACGTTCTGGTCAACAGGGTTGTTTTGAAAAGAAATATCCGAGTGAATCACAAATTGATTTCCTAATGGTAAATGATCTCAAACCGTGATAAGCAGATCCATGGTCATTGAAGCACCAAATTGTAGCCACTGCGAGTCGTCAGTGTCTGTCCTTCTCCATGTAGTCATCGCCAGGGCCAATTGAGGAGTGTCGTTCTTATCAATATTCCTTTCGGCATTCATGTTGATTTCACACTTCGATTATCATTTACGATTTTATCACACGAGATTTTCTGAAGGTGACTTAGTCGTGAAATTGTATATAAAAGATGAAGCAATGAAAGAAAGAGAGTGGAATTCTATTGGCTGTTTCTATTTAAGAATGGGTGATGCATTTACGACCATCCCACAGCGGAAAAAAATGTAATCACCCATGGGATTAAATTGAGATTTTTTTGGTTACATTTTGATGTTTTCAAATTTAGATATATTTATATTCCTGAATATATTTTTCCCTTCACCATCCAACATGAATAAGTT
Organism: Haliotis rufescens; assembly: GCF_023055435.1. NCBI lineage: Eukaryota > Metazoa > Mollusca > Gastropoda > Lepetellida > Haliotidae > Haliotis > Haliotis rufescens. The sequence goes on along the minus strand of NW_025964377.1, from coordinate 589,626 downwards.
ATGCATATATACTACTCTCAACAAGTAAGGGAACACTCACAATAGAAAGGGCATAGTGCAATACACACCAGCCATGACAGATTAGCTGTAGCTTATGAAGAGTTGGGTGTGTCTCTCTCAGGTATGATAATTGTTATTGTTAATCCTTCACCTACCGTATATATACATAATTCTGTAGCATGTAGCAACCCATGCTTGCCGTAAAAGGTGACTATGCTTGTTGCAAGAGGCGACTAACGGGATCGGATGGTCAGGCTCGCTGACTTGGTTGATGCATGTCTTCGATCCCAATTGCGTGGAGCGATGCTCATGATATTAATCACTGGACTGTCTGGTCCAGACTAGATTATTTACAGACCGCCGTCATATAGCTGGAATATTGCTGAGTGCGGCGTTAAACAACAAAACAACCAACCAACAGTAGCATGTTCATGATCCAGTCCTGCTTGACAAAGGTACAAAGCTCTATTCTGAAATGTCGCTAGTACAATATAATAAAAAAGTTGTTATCCCTGATTTTTGGTCTACTTTGTCATCCGTCAACTTCTAAGAAATGCCTGTCAAACAAATCATGCTATAACTTCTTTGGTTGGTATTATATATATATCTTTGTTCACAGTCGTCTTGAGGGTGCTTTGTATGCTTATATGCAATTCTCCACAAAACTCGTTACATATAGAATACATTCTTGATGTCTTTTCTGGATATTTGCATGTAGACTTGACTGGTGATCAAGGATTCAGTTTTAGGAAGAAGACATTAATCTAGAGTTTAATTCAAGATGTTTTATACGTTGTACTTTTCAAGTCAAAATGTTTCTTTCATGTAAAATATTAATTTCACGATTTTGAAAATCTTACTTTTTCTGTTAGTTTTATTGTGACCTGGTGAATTTACTCTCAATAGCTATGGTGAATAATGAGGTGGAAGTAATTTTGTTTTCGAACTTTTCCCATTTCTTAGTCACGATGGGTGACTGTGTCGGTATGATACTCCAAATGTACGCATTCTGCAATTCAAAGACCCGGCGTTTTTATGACTGTTTACCAGTTTCTGCAATCGATAAGTATTAGATTTGCTTGAGTTGTGAATTCGATTATCACGGATGGGTATTTATGGCTGTGATTTGCTGCTTTACACCAAACTGCGTGTTGGTTTTTGCAAGTGTGGAGCCCACCATGACGCCTAGGCATCGCCATGTTCTACATCATCTGACAACCCACAATTGACATTTGGATTTTAGAGCCGCGATTTTATCAAATTTATTCATTAATATTTGTGTGTGGGTGCAGAGTAGGTTTAAGCTCGGAGGACAATTACGACCTGTGGCGACCATCATGGCTGTTTGTTCACTGCTGCTACTACTTTCCTGAAGACCCGTGTGATCAGGTCACCTCAATGACATCTAAATAGCTTTTCAGCTTTTGATGCGGAAAGAAAAGTAAAATTATTAAAAGTTGTTCCTACGAGATTCTGTGATATTAGAAGTTAGGCAAACTTTAGGATGGGACTTTGGCTGAAAGTTCCATCCATCGTACGGGTTTCACAAGTTAAGCTGAGGATGAGTAACGGTATGCGATTTGTTTAGATGAGAACGATATTTAGATCAGTACTCGGAGGGATCTCATTGGTTTGACTTCGGTAGTCAATCGTTTGAGTGGAACTATTGCCTCTTGTCTGAGAATATTGCGGTGCAGAAACATCGACTTACTTGTCTTGAAGCTGGATGAAAGTTTTGATGTACATATTTGGTTATTTAATCATGGCGTTGTTCTCTCTTGCAGGTACACACCTTGTTAGCAACATATGAGCAGGTGGAAAGTATGTGCGATGATAAGAGACTGGCGTAAAGGAAGTGAACACGACAATGAGGAAATGCTGCACGGAGCTGTATGCACTGGGGAGCGCCATCTGCCTGCTGTTGGCCTCATGCCTGTCACTAGCAAGGGGAGGTAAGTCACATTTTTGGGCTAAACCAAATATAGTTACAAATCTAAAAATCGTTGGCCATGTTATAAGTATTGGGAATATTTACTGTATTTATTACTATTTATCGCTGGTTTGAAGGGGAATGTGCCCTGTGTTGCTGTATAGAGTTATGTCCCTTAGTCGTGCAAGGATAGGCTGATAACCTAGAATGATTCACATACTCACAACATGGAGCTTTCCATTTACAAAATTGCCTCAGAAAGTCTGTCTAAAAATTCTTAACACACATATGGTAAAGTGTTTACTTAAAAAATTTTTACAATACAGGTATTTTCAAAGTGATTAACCAATTCCAGAATAGTTTAAAAAAAAAGAGTTGCTTCCCTTAGTATAATATATTTTTTTAAATCAAAATATAAAAGTCGGTATTATTATGACTATCAGAACACCTCTTTGCAACATGGGCTGAAAATAGACGTTTCTCAAACAAGTTCTTTGTGCTGCAAACATAAGATGATTGTGTATGATTATTTTTTTGGAAGGAGGTATTGTTTTTTGGCCCTGGAACTTACCTCTTTATAAGGGTGACACATGTTCGTTTCTTCCTGGTGATTTTATGGTCATTTGATGATAAGAGTTTAGATGAATCGTAACTCATGTCTGTTCTCAAAATAAGCTTGCTCAATTTTTGATAAAATGTTTGAAATTATCTGTTAGATGAAGCAGCTTAAGTGGCAAGTTCTACATGACCGTTTGAAGAGGGAGAACTGTTTCTTGTACGCCTCAAGTAAAGATGAAGAAAAAGGGAGATTTATGGATATTACATGTCAAATTTGTATTTCTCAACTTTAAGTAAAAACTCCAGGAAAAGCCATAGATATGTTGTTGAAAAAAACGCTCGTCACCAGATGTGGGATTCGCCCAGTAATGATTCGCAGTTTCGCCGTCTCATGGGAATCGCAAGAGCTAGGATAGAGATTTGAGCTTCAATATTCACTGGATGATTCTCCTTTGGCAACCTGAAAAGTGATGGCTCAAATTGCTGACTTTTCAAAAAAGAGTGTTCCGCCATATGTCCTTGATATCAGTTTGAAAAATATGGAAAATATTTAATCTGCAGAATGGCAGCGATAGCGCTTGAGAATGTTTCAGTTTGTAAGTATGCCCTGGGGTTATAGGTGGAGTTAATTAGGGAACACTCGGAGGAAGAAAGCCCAAGAATGAGACCTTTGTCTTGCTGGGTAATGTTAGTGTTGAAGGGCTGGGACATCAGTTGACCTTTTGTCTTACATGGAAATACCATCCCCCAAGGCGGGGACTAGGACAAGGCAATATTTTGCTATCTAAAAAGCTGGTATGTCTTGTGATGGGTACTATCTGGGCTATGCATAACTGAGACATGCATTGTGGGGCTGAAATAGAGGAACTCTCGCACTGGCAGAGATGGGATGGGGTGGAGGGGCATGGATTGTGTAGCAGGGGGTGGAGGAGGGGCATGGATTGTTTAGCAGGGGGTGAGGGGACATGGATTGTGGGGCTGAAAAAGAGGAACTCTCGCACTGGCAGAGATGGGATGGGGTAGAGGGGCATGGATTGTGGGGCAGGGGGTGGAGGGAAGTGGATTGTGGGGCAGGGGGTGGAGGGACATGGATTGTGGGGCAGGGGGTGGAGGGACATGGATTGTGGGGCAGGGGGTGGAGGGACATGGATTGTGGAGCAGGGGATGGAGGGACATGGATTGTGGAGCAGGGGGTGGAGGGACGTGGATTGTGGGGCAGGGGGTGGAGGGACGTGGATTGTGGAGCAGGGGGTGGAGGGACGTGGATTGTGGAGCAGGGGGTGGAGGAACGTGGATTGTGTAGCAGGGGGTGGAGGGACGTGGATTGTGGAGCAGGGGATGGAGGAACGTGGATTGTGTAGCAGGGGGTGGAGGGACATGGATTGTGGAGCAGGGGATGGAGGGACGTGGATTGTGGAGCAGGGGGTGGAGGGACGTGGATTGTGGAGCAGGGGGTGGAGGAACGTGGATTGTGGAGCAGGGGGTGGAGGGACGTGGATTGTGGGGCTAACAGATGGATCAGAATGGGCAGATAGCTTGTAGATGTCCCAGACTCCCATGTCACTCTGTCTGTACCCTGGCTGTCTCTGCGGGCTGCTGAGGTTGAAGGTTGCATGCAGGGGTTGCAAGGCCATGTTCAACCCTCACCTTGATATTTGGAACATGGTAAAAGATTGTTTATAGCTGCTGAATGGATTAAATATAGACTTGTCGTCCACTGGCGAGGGTGGAGAATAGCAGAGCCATATGGTCGGGATCTTGCCCTCCCTTGTTTAACACAGGCATATTTCTACTCAATTGTGTTGTGTCAGCAGTTGGTATGTCAGAGTTTTGAATTTATTTATTTAAATCAGTATGCAATTTTGATAAAATATGCCAACGCTTTAAGGCTTGAACCTCAGTAAGTATGAGTGAGCGGGTATATACTGGAGTACAGATATCAATATTCAGTTTTCATGTTGCGTCAGGGTTGCCTGTAAGTGATGGGCGAGGCAGACCAGTTAATGATGTCACATTCACTCACTCATTCAATCATTCGCCCAAGCACTCACTCAATCACTCGACCGCCACCCTGGTCTAGTGGTAGAGCGTCCGCCCGGAGAGCGGAAGGCCGGGGTTCGATCCCCGGCCGTGTCATACCAAAAGACGTGAAAAGATGGTACTTGTTCTTACCCTGTCTGGCGCTCGGCATTAAGGGGCTAAAACAAGGACTGGTCGGACCGGAGTCAGTATACTGTGTCTGAGTGGGGTATTCATGTTAAACTGCGGCATGGTAATCACAGTGAGCTAGCACTATAAATCGGCATCAGTCCGGACTAGTACAAGCAGCCACACAAACACATACACGTACATGCACGTCGCTATATAAGTGCAATAATCTTGGACGCGACGTTAAACCCCATTTCACCTCCCCTCACCTCACTCAATCACTCGCTCACTTAATTGCTCAATCATACACTCACTCACCTTCCTCCTTCCAAACCATGCTCTGTCCCCCCCACTCACTCACTCACTCACTCATTCTCTAAGTCCCGAATCTGGTTGTATTCAGAGTAGTGGAAGGTCATCCTGGATTAAGAGGATGACAGTGTTCATGTCATGAGTATCACCTTCCTAACCATGCTCTGTCCCCCCCACTCACTCACTCACTCACTCATTCTCTAAGTCCCGAATCTGGTTGTATTCAGAGTAGTTGAAGGTCATCCTGGATTAAGAGGATGACAGTGTTCATGTCAAGTGTATCACCTTCCTAACCATGCTCTGTTCCTGGTATGCAGTAATAGCCAACCTATATGATGATAGTGTTACTCAAACTGAACTTATTTCCCTCCAGTTTCAAAGACAGGCCCAGCATGACTCCCTCCATTAAAAAAAGTGAATGTTTCATCACAAAATTAAATAGCTGTACTAATGCTCCAGCTAGTATTTGTCCAATTTTATAACTGGAATGATTTAAATATCATCAAAGGCTGGGAGGGTAATAGGTGGCATCCCAGCATGCATCTGTGGAAATGGGAGGTAATTCGCCCCCGAAAAATGAATTGGTACAGAAGTGGCATAAAGAAATAATTTTCCTATTATTTCCCTTTAAAAACGACATGATTTGAGTGTCCCTCTTTTATTATAGAAATCTGTTTGGGTTGCTGTCTGAATTAAAAATCCACACCTGGGTTTTCTCTAGGCGAAACACACAAAACAGCCTTACAAAGTTTAAGGTCTTTCAATTTTGTTGCGAAGATGAAGTTTTGAGATGCAGTTCATCGAGAAATTTAAAGATCTAATTGTTGCAATCTCGGGGCAAACAGGCTGAGGTAATAACCTTCTACCCTCGTACAATATTTGAAGAGAGTTGCGAGTAGTGAGAGACGTTTTAAATCGCGATAGTAAAAGGTGCCTTGCCTCAGGCGTTTAATAATGTTATAAGGTTTTGTTAGGCAGGTGTGAATGACACTGAAGATACAGATGACTTAACCCATGGTGTGTTGGAGATTTGGGGTTCGACACTCAGGGAAACATTGCTTTTCCTTTTTGAAGATAGTGGGTTAAGGTTTTGTACTTTCCTGACCTGCTGACAGAAAAGTAAATAGCCAAACTGTTAAATTTATTGCTGTGTTATGTCCCGTGTGTATGCATGACTGATTTCAGTGTCTTTGGGCTGTGGTTCTGTGATTCTCTTTTCCAATCAGGCTGTTTGATCACACACAGGTGAGATGAGGTGAAATGGGGTTTAATGTCGCGTCCAAGATTATTGCACTTATATAGCGACGTGTATGCACGTGTCGTGTGTGTGTTTGTGTGGCTGCTTGTACTAGTCCGGACTGATGCCGATTTATAGTGCTAGCTCACTGAGATACCATGCCGCAGTTTAACATGAATACCCCACTCAGACACAGTATACTGACTCCGAGCCGACCAGTCCTTGTTTTAGCCCCTTAATGCTGAGCGCCAGACAGGGTAACAACAAGTACCATCTAAGGTCTTTTGGTATGAAGCGGCCGGGGATCGAAACCCCGGACCTTCCGCTCTCCGGGGGGACGGTCTACCACTAGACCACGGTGGCGGTCATCACACACAGGAGATCCTGCATTGTGTTAGATGTGATATTGGAGTTATGTATCGTCAGGAAAAAGGATTTCAGTCCCAGATACACCAGCCCTAAAAATATGACATCCAGCTATTATTATATTTGATATTTAAATTTGAATATGCAACAATTACATTTATACCTTTATTGCATATATTTTCAATAATGTTCAAAACGTGAAATGTTTGTGATTTGATTTCAAATGCCGTTTTGATTGTGACATCGGTTTGAGTGCCAAGTGATGAGACGAGCCATGAATGGTACAGCTGAACCAAGCGGCTAATCTCTTGGTATTCTGGTCCCAACAACCAGCAAAAGTTGAAAAGTGCTATTTCTTCTGATATTTAAAGGGCGTACTGGTGCCCCAGTCGCCTAAGGCTCCACAATTCGCTGTGCAGAATTGTGTCCCTTGGGCACGCCAGAAATCTATGATTGTGGGTTCGAATCCCGGTTCATCCCGATTATGTTTCTAGGTTTGTCAGCACCATACCCGTACTCGTGGGTTTCACCGAAGTGGTAAACGTCTGAGACCTGCATTACTTCGGGCTTTCCTCCCACACTAAGCTGACACGCCGTGATATAACTGGAATACTGTTAAAAGCGGCGTTAAACCCAACTCACTCACTTACTCACTCTGATATTTAAAAAATAGAGTCTCACAGAAGACAAGCATTGAAGATTTATAAAAAACTCCTAATCAAAGAAGACCAACCTTGCCGCCAGACATGTTTACCCTGCAGGGAATGGCGATCTTCAGCACATTCATTCTTTACAACTTACAAATCTTTAACAAAACTTTAGAAAACAAATTTCTGTTAGCAAGACCAAATATTAGTTTAAATGAATATTGAAATGTGCCCATGTCCATAGTCTGGCGCACTGAAGTGGGGTTTGAAGATTGCTGTATTTCTACCTTCTTTTGTAAACGTTGTTTAGTTTTGGTGGGGCCATGTTAGTTATTCAACCAACTCATTTAAAAAAAATAATTCCAGATCAAATGAAACGGCAACGCAAAGATTACAATGCGGGTATTATGCTTGTCCCTAGGGCTCATTGGAGGGGGAGGTCCCTCACTGGAGGGGGAGTTCTCCCAAAAAAGATTATATTAAGAATTATTTGTGCTGTACATGATAGGCATAAAGGATTGGAGATTCTTTCAGCTGTGTTGTTTAATTCCTGTGTGGTACGAGCGCTGTGACTCTGGAAATGTGGGATTCAAAGAACGGCCCTTAACACACTCGCTGTTGTGTATTGTATGCGAGGAAAGTTCACAGGATAGGTGATAATTAGGGAGAGGAGATAATCACTAATAGGCAATTGTCAGGGAGGGGTGATAATCGGGATGATCAGGGACAGAGGGATATCGGGGACAGGTGATAATCGGGATGATCAGGGAGAGAGGGTAATCGGGGACAGGTGATAATCGGGATGATCAGGGAGAGAGGGTAATCGGGGACAGGTGATAATCGGGATGATCAGGGATAGAGGGTAATCGGGGACAGGTGATAATCGGGATGATCAGGGATAGAGGGTAATCGGGGACAGGTGATAATCGGGATGATCAGGGATAGAGGGTAATCGGGGACAGGTGATAATCGGGATGATCAGGGACAGGTGATAATCGGGATAATCAGGGACAGGTGATAATCAGGGGATGATTAAGGATAGGTGATAATCGGGATGATCAGGGACAGGTGATAATCAGGGGATGATTAAGGATAGGTGATAATCAAGGACAGGTGATAAACGGGATGATCAGGGACAGGTGATAATCAGGGGATGATTAGGGATAGGTGATAATCGGGATGATCAGGGGATGATTAGGGATAGGTGTTAATCGGGTAATCAAGGACAGGTGGTACACAGGATGATCAGGGATAGAGGGTAATCGGGGACAGGTGATAATCGGGATGATCAGGGTTAAGGGATAGAAGATAGTCATGCATAAGCATTATTTTAGCTTTCATGTCTGAAGATCTCCTATCATGGTTACAAGTTACATGAACACCTTACAAAGTTGGAATCCAAAAAAGTATCAAACTGGAAAAATCGCAGAGTTTCTGTTCCCTAAATTGTGCACTGTTCAAACAGAAAATAAGAAAACCCCTCATACAAATAAACCCTCACAAAGGAGGGGACCGGTGCACATGTCATATGTCCGATAAATGAACACTGACTTTGTGAATAGCTGATGCCTAATCCTCGCTGTATGGCAGGAAGGTATAAGCTATGTGTGTTGACAGTGAGAGACGAATAAACTCCAGTAATCTTATCGTTATAACAAGATCATTAATCCCTGTTGTCCTGGCGTTTATATACCCAGGCAGACAGTTGGATAGACTCTCCACACAGTCAATGGAGGTCCGTGTTTACTCAGAAGGATTAGGGAAGTAGCTTCTTGCTTAATGGGCTGGGAAAAAGTCATGTTTTGGGTTTCGGGTTGAAGGTGGTGTTGAAATGGGGAAAATAATTTTATGTTTTTAGATTATGGCTTAGCTCAGTTATCTCAAAATGTAACATAATATTTATCAGACTTTGGAGATACTGGAATTATTAAATTGATACAGGTGTTATGGAAAGAGTAAATAGTAATAATTAGTTGTTTGGAAAGTATGTTGACATGGATGAAGATGGAAGTTATCACTTGAATATACTGAACAAAAAACTGATCATGAATAATTTTCGGGATATTTTTATGAAATTGCGTGCTCAGTCTTCACTACAAAAAAATCCACAAAAATATTCATGATCCTTTTTTTGTTTGGCATATTGTGATACTTTTATGTAGATTTGTTTTTGAGTGTTATTGTTTGATATTGTAGAATGTAAATATGGTGTGGTGTCTACTCTAAAATCAGTAGGGTGTCAGGTAGTATGCAGGGTATTAGCAGGACCAGGGCCCACTTGCACAAAGCAATCTTAGCGCTAAGACTATCGTAAGCCTATGTTAAAGTATGGGAGTTACGATCATTTTAGTGCTAAGATCGCTTTGTGCAAGTGGGCCCTGATGTTGATTGTGATATGTTATATGTCAAAAGTCGAGGTTGTTTTAAATAACTTGAGGCATTGTATCTTATTGTTTGATGGAAGTCTTCGGGGATTTTGTTGTGTTCTCAGTTGTCTTTGGAAAACTGTAGTAATATTGTTAGGACAAAGATAATTGTTTTGTGAAAGTTAAAATTCTCACGTAGTCACTATCAATTATTTGTCAAGGAATTTGAGAAATGTCAGGCATTATTGATAAAAGTAGTTTTTGAGCTAATAGTATCCAAACCATGAACCCCATACCTCCCAAACATTACAATGTAAACAAGTAAAAACATCGACACACAAGGCTGCAATATGTAACAACACCCAGCCCAAGTAATGAAATATTTTCATAAGACAAGATTTGAAATTAGCATCTTTTCCCACCTAAGCCTGAGGAGAAAAATTCGGCAACTAAACAATGGAGCTTACCCTGGTTACCATGACTACCGGATATGAGTGACAGGTGAGTTTATTTCAAGCTGGAAGCACCAATCCTGTCATAACAAAAATAATGTTTTCGATATGTTCACTAGTTCTCAGGACTTGATTTTGACAATTTTTTCCTGTTTTGAGAAAGTGTTAACAAATAACACATGTAGCTTGCCCCCTTTGTGTTATTGTAGTCGATACATCGAGCATGTCTAAAGATTGTCAAAGTTTTTCTTGCTGGTGTTTTTTCCTTGGTGGAGGAAGTAGCAGATGGCTGGGCTGGGTGTAGGTCTGCAACGACTCGGACCGAGTCGGCAATGTCAATACGAATATTTGCCGATTAAATCTACAATGTTTTCAGAATTTACACAAATCAAATGTTTTGGGGCTTTGATATATGTTTTATGATTTATTTTGTTTGTTTTATGTTGGAACCCTAACCCTCTCTACATGCTGCCCCACCCAAGGTTGGCTTTTAATGTGTTGTTAGGTAAATGGTATATTTTGACGGAGTAATCAGATTTATATGTCAAATTAGGAAGAGAAGAATGTATGGCATTAGCAGGACCTGATGTTGGTGATAGTGTTGGGATGTTATATGTCAAAAGCCGAGGTTGTTTTAGATAACGGTAGGCATTGTATCTTATTGGCTGATGAAGTCTTCAGGTATTTTGTTAAGGTTCAGAGTTGTGTTTGGAAAATTGTAGTATTGTGATGTCTCTTGGAAATTAACTTTGTTATGATGATTTAAATACAACGGGACTTAAAGATAATATGTAATTAGTATATTCATACGTTGGTTGGTTGGTTGGTTTGTTGTTTAACGCCGCACTCAGCAATATTCCAGCTATATGATGGCGGTCTGTAAATAATGGAGTCTGGACCAGACAATCCAGTGATTGATATCATGAGCATGTGTACCAGACCATAACCTTGTGGTAGGACTGCACAATTGTAATACATTTGTTTTGCAAGTATATAGCGCTACCGGTGGTACATTGTAGGTAGTAACATTAATCATTGATATTTATTCTTGCGATGGCTTCTTATAGCTGAATATGATTGTTTAATTTGTTGATGAACTCCACAGAACGCTTGCAGCAACTAATATTATCCTTATTCCATTTCATTGACATCCGCTCAAGCAGATGTTGAAATTCTAGGCTAGATACAATTCTCCATGTTAGTAAAACATGCCAACTCGGGATTCAGTCCACATTGGATTATTTTCAAAAAGGAATATTTCTTGTCCAAATAAACTTGAATCCAGTTTCCTGCGTGTTTCTTAATTCAATATCCTTTGTGTGCTGTTTGAATTCAATTATGAGACACCGAGGCAGAGCAGAGCAGAGGTGCCTGTTTGGTGAATTCAATTATGAGACACCGAGGCAGAGCAGAGGTGCCTGTTTGGTGAATTCAATTATGAGACACCGAGACAGAGCAGAGCAGAGGTGCCTGTTTGGTGAATTCAATTATGAGACACCGAGGCAGAGCAGAGCAGAGGTGCCTGTTTGGTGAATTCAATTATGAGACACCGAGGCAGAGCAGAGCAGAGGTGCCTGTTTGGTGAATTCAATTATGAGACACCGAGGCAGAGCAGAGCAGAGGTGCCTGTTTGGTGAATTCAATTATGAGACACCGAGGCAGAGCAGAGCAGAGGTGCCTGTTTGGTGACAAGAACATGCAGGGAATGTCGCTGCAATCTTTGTAGACATTTGCCAAGCATTGTGGGAATCTCTGGTGTCTTTGTGCAACTTAAACTGATTGTCCCATCAGCGGTGCTGCAGTTCTCAACATGTACAGGTGCTTGGTGACATCACAATCAAGTGTTCCTCCCACAGGGGAGGTGTTCACATGTGTTCCTCAGTCTTGGGAGGTGTTCACATGTGTTTCTCTGTCAGGGGAAGTGTTCCTATGTCAGGGGAAGTGTTCACAAGTGTTTCTCTGTCAGGGGAAGTGTTCCTATGTCAGGGGAAGTGTTCACAAGTGTTTCTCTGTCAGGGGAAGTGTTCCTATGTCAGGGGAAGTGTTCACAAGTGTTTCTCTGTCAGGGGAAGTGTTCCTATGTCAGGGGAAGTGTTCACAAGTGTTCCTCAGTCTTGGGAGGTGTTCACATGTGTTTCTCTGTCAGGGGAAGTGTTCACAAGTGTTTCTCTGTCAGGGGAAGTGTTCCTATGTCAGGGGAAGTGTTCACAAGTGTTTCTCTGTCAGGGGAAGTGTTCCTATGTCAGGGGAAGTGTTCACAAGTGTTCCTCAGTCTTGGGAGGTGTTCACATGTGTTTCTCTGTCAGGGGAAGTGTTCACAAGTGTTTCTCTGTCAGGGGAAGTGTTCCTATGTCAGGGGAAGTGTTCACAAGTGTTTCTCTGTCAGGGGAAGTGTTCACAAGTGTTCCTATGTCAGGGGAAGTGTTCACAAGTGTTTCTCTGTCAGGGGAAGTGTTCCTATGTCAGGGGAAGTGTTCACAAGTGTTTCTCTGTCAGGGGAAGTGTTCACAAGTGTTCCTATGTCAGGGGAAGTGTTCACAAGTGTTTCTCTGTCAGGGGAAGTGTTCCTATGTCAGGGGAAGTGTTCACAAGTGTTCCTCTTTTAGGCAAGTGTTCCTCTGTCAGGGGAAGTGCTCCTATTTTAGGTGAGTGTTCACAAGTCAGTCAGGGGAAGTGTTCACATGTGTTTCTCTGTCAGGAGAATGAACAATGAAAAGTTAGTACTGCAAGGTTTTAGCTTGGTTCAAATGAATCTGTTTAATAACTATCAAGACCCATGAAGATCTGGGCTAGAATAGGTCTTCAGCAACCCATGCTTGCCGTAAAAGGCGACTATGCTTGCTGTCAGAGGCGACTAACGGGATCGGATGGTCAGGCTCGCTGACTTGGTTGATGCATATGATTACGCGGATCGATGCTCATGATGTCAATCACTGGATTGTCTGGTCCAGACTCGATTATTTACAGACCGCCGTTATATGGCTGGAATATTGCTGAATGTGGCGTAAAACTACAACAAACAAATAAAATAGCTATCAAATGATAAAACAACACGTTGCCATATTGCAGAGGATCGTCAGTTGAACAATGGACATCCCCGATGTGGAACATTCACCGGATAGTTTTATTCAGACACGCAAAACTTGCAATGACTTGACAAGAATCTCCACCATCAGAGGAACATGTTATCACAGACTCCTATGTCTTTACCGTTCCATAACACACTGGATGTTCCAAATGCCCAACAACGTGGTGTTCTTATCTTTATTTCTATTTTGTGTTACCCGCAGTAAATTGTCACTTCAGTCCATGCCTGGCTAATTCTTGTCTCTATTCCGCATTTCCACATTGTCTCAGCTAGAAATACCATCCCTCCCCCAGACAAACACGCCGCAGCAATATTTAGATGAGGTCGAAGCTGGGCACAAAAATAAGCATTTCGCCAGACTGTTTTATTTTGTTCAAGTGCAGTACAAGTTGGCTTGAAGATGCGTTTAGGATTGCTAGTCCTGTAATCATTGAGATGATTGGTTTTCGAGCATAAACATAGTTTCTTGATAAGGACGCTGGAATAACCCTCATTTGCTACACGATATTTGCGTTTATTTGATAACAACCCTCAAAGCGAGAGGCTTGAAGCTTGATACAGGCTGGAAGGGTGAAGCGCAATCTGTTAGAAGCCGGCTATGTTTGGATTGCTGTGGGGACTGTTTTCCAAGGGGATGGGGGGTGGGGGTGGTAAGTATAGTGTGAAATCAAGGGATTTGGGTGCAAAAGAGACCCTTCATTAATTGACACTGTTTTTGGCGTTTGTTTTTTCTTTGTGTCACTTTGTATGTCAATGGAAGGTGGATATGCTTAGGTGTTTGTGTATTGTTTGGTTGGTATGTCACAGTTATCATATGTACCGTATCTTTGCTGTTATTCATTGTGATCCGTCTTGGTGGGATGGAGTTATCTCCCTTGTTAACTTTCTGAACTTTGAACATTGTACTGCATTATCCTCTTTGAAATGCTTCCTGCAAGGATTCCTGTAAGAATCAGTTCTTAATGTTTGTGTCCTTAATGGGAGGGATAGTGGTCAATGGATCTCGCCATAGGCCTGTGTTTGAATCCCAGCATGGATCCAATAGGAGAAGTCCATTCTGGAAAATGTTTACTGTGTACAGAAGAAGAATAAGAAGAATGAGAATATTTTATTATTGTGTCATCCGCTGTACATATAAAATGACAAGCGTCCGGCCAAATTAGTTATGCAGATGGCTGCAGTGTTTGGGATTCTTCACATTCTCCGAAAAGTTCTGGGTGGGTTTGACGAGGCAGTGCTTCCTGGGAGAAGTCCCATTCGCTGTCTGGGCTGCGTGTAGAGGGAGCAAGGGCCCTGAGCTGATGATGAGCCTAACCAGCCTGACTGTGCCAGGATCACCCAAACCCTCTTTGCTGCATTTTATTTTAATCTGTAGATGATGATGATGATGATATCACAGTCAGACCAACCACTGGTTGACAGCAAGAACAAGGTCCCATGGCGCCATGGTATGGTGATGGCGCACAATCCGCCAAGTCACGGACAACCAATCCACAGTTTAGTTTGTTTTTTTGTCAAACAAATGTAGGACCTACTCCGACACAGAATGAAAGATTTTGTTGAAATCATTTGAACACTTTCAGACATATTTTCTGTATTACACACTAACACCCCTAAGGCTATCATTACCGTCAGATGTAAGTCTCAAGAAACTCCCCACAACACATGTGAAAATAGTTCCAAAATATCTTTTGATAATTGATACAATTCCACTAAGTGGTGTCTTCTACTCCAATCTATCCCAGCATGGATGTGGGGGGATCCCCAAATGTCAGAGTCTGAGACTGGTTCCTGGAGGCAGTTTGGGGGACTTCAAAGCCCCATTTCTTGTTTGGTTGAAAGAGTGGCCTCTAAGATGCCATTTTGGGGTTCCATCAATGGGAATGGATGTCTGCCTACACTGGGCTTGTGGTGTTTGTAGACAAGGGGCCATTGGAGATGCTTGTTGTAAAACAGCAAAATGGCATGCATAGGGCAAAAGTTCAAATGTTTGGCACATTTCGCAGAGGAATGGTAATATTGGTGATACTGGATATTATGGGAGATGTTTGATGGGGCCTTATTTCCATGATATGGCAGAAAATGACAGACAACAATGGAAGATACGATGTCAGATTATCAAATGATTTATTTGATGTCTTCTGATTAAGGGAGAATGAGACAATGTGTTTTATCACCTGTTGATGATATACTTATTAAAACAGTTAAGTACATTATAATGGCTATGCATGACGACAATAATTTATTAATTTGTTAAAATATTTTGATGATGATGATGATGATGATGATGATGATGATGAAAAATATTTTGACGATGATGATAAAATATTATGATGACGATGATGATGAGGAGGATTGTTACACTAATCCTGTTACCATACTTCTAAACCTACAAATAAAACTGACATTTACCAATCTGAAACATGCTTTGTGAATAAATCTCACTGGTGGCCGATCTCGTAAAGTAATAAAAATGATCTTTTCACTTCCTCTGAAGATTATGCTTGGAGTTATCAGAACTGCATTTTCCTCTACGGCAAAACAGCTCTGTCTGAGATCCTATCTTAGTCTGGGACTTTAACCACCAACACAGAGATATCACAAGATTTAAGACCCGAGAACCCATTGGGGAAGAATTAACATGCATTTAAATTACCTTGAAGCAGAATGCTTAAAATAGACGTTTTTTAGTAAGTTTTTTACACAATTGTCTGCGATATTGATATACATGTAGTTCGGCCATTTAGTGTATGCACGAACAAGGCATCAACCATCCCCTCCTGGCTCATACTTGGGAAGGTATCAACAAATTCAGGCAAATATGCTTCAATAAATGATTTTGTCATGTGGTAAGTTAATTGACAGCCGGTAGCTTGCTGGCAGATTGATAATATGCATGTTCTAATTGTGAGAGCTGGGCGAGGCAATGATGATAGTCTCAGAGAACTAACACGAGGAATTTGGGAAACCGCGACCATGACAGAGCTCTATGGCTCTAGCAGTATAGGTGAATGAAAGTTGGTCATTGTTTGAAGTTTGAAGAACCAGATCGTGTGTGTGTGTGTGTGTGTGTGTGTGTGTGTGTGTGTGTGTGTGTGTGTGTTGATAATCAACCATTCATAGCCCAATGAATCGTGTTAACTTGGTGCCTGTGTTTTTAAAAACAAAATCTAATAGGTTTCAAAAGCATTATGCTTTCCATAACATCATATTGATTTTATTTATCTAGAATTGTTGAGATTTCAATCTTTTAAATTCACCTGAAGTCAGCAAGTCGGACGTGTACTACTCAAAAGAAGTTAAAGAATACTGGGTTTTTTATATGGCTAATGTTAATCTGTCATGACCAAATTGTGTGTTCTTTAATTCTTTTGAGTAGTATATATGTGTGTGTACAGTAGACAAATGCAGTGTGCAATTCTGAATGTACATAGAGCTTGTTCATACACATTATCCAGTTGCAAAAAAACTACTTGCAATACATATTGAATTAAGTTGATAAAATGTTCAACGTAAAGTAAATTACTTTGCTTTTTCCTCCCATATCAAGCTGACGCACTGTGATATAAGTGAAATACTGTTCAAATCAGCGTCAAACCCAACTCACTCACTCCTCCCACAATCAAGCTGACGCGCTGTTCAAAGTGGCGTTAAACCCAACTCACTCACTCCTCCCACATCAAGCTGACGCGCTGTTCAAAGTGGCATTAAACCCAACTCACTCACTCATCCAACATCAAGCTGACACGCTGTTCAAATCAGCGTCAAACCCAACTCACTCACTCCTCCCACATCAAGCTGACACGCTGTTTAAAGTGGCGTTAAACCCAACTGACTTACGACACTTAAATTATGGTATGATTTTGACATGTCCGAGACACTAAGTCGCGAGTGGGATCTGCTTGTGGACTGTACTCCAACTGTGGACATCAAGGAAAACCTGCACATATACTTCCGCGGGAATATCAAGTGCAAACTTCTTCCAACTAAAACAAATGAAAACATCTTGCCTTTCATCAGTCCACCATTATAGAATCAGCTTTCAAGTCAAACAATTCTAAATAAATAAAGTCTTATTTCCGAGAAAATGATAGATCTTTTGATTGTGTTAAAATTTGAACATGTCGTGCCCCACACTCCAAAGAGAGGCTGGAAACCCAGGGCCACGGTGTTTTATTGCCAGTTTTAGGTGCTGAGGATGTTTTCAAAGTAAACATTTCTTGATATTCATCTCTGATGAAGAGTATGCAGCTTGCCAAGGAAGCTGGCGACTTTTAACTGGAGGCTAAAATATTGAGCTTTTGCTGTAAGTCACAAACTGTAGTGTTGATATTTGGGTAGCCTTGCTCTAAGTCTGTACTGAATGATAAGTCCATGGGTGCAAAGTAATTCTGTCTTTACAATAGGCAAGTCTAGATAAGTGGACAATACAAGTACACCAGTCTCTTATAGGGACAACTTGTTCTTATTATTTATATTATCTAGAAATTACGATTAAGACTAATAATGTTTGCCTTAGAGACTTGTGCAAGTCTAATATCTGGGGAATGGGACTATTAACTAACAGTATTCATGAACATCACTAGAAAGCTGTTTGCTTTTCTTATGATGGCATTGCAATCTCTTAAAAATCAGAGTTATGAGAGACATTTTATTGCACATGTCTTCTGCCTTACCTTGCAACTTGACATTTCAAATTAGGGAAGTTTACACGCAATGAATCTCGTTGCAGGTTTCGGATAATGAAATGACTTCATGAGGGGTTTCGTTTGATGTTTGCATCATTAGTTTTGTGATCACTGAAGGAATGGCAACTTGGAAGGATATTAAGACATCCTCTGTCGTTCTCTGGGTTTTTAAATGTGGAGATATTTCACAACTGAAGGACAGATTTAATCTGTATTCGCGATTCGATTTGATTATTTGTTGTTCAACAACGCACTCAGCTATTCCAGCTGTATGATGGCAGACCCAGAAAGTCCAGTGATTGACATCATGAGCATTGATCAAATGGAACAGATGATATGCATCCACCAAGTCAGCGAGCCTGACCACCCGATCCCGTCTGTCGCCTCTTATGCTGAAGACCAGTTTTACCCTGGATCGTCACGGTCCTGAGATTTGTGGATCATTATGCATGATGTTGAACATTGGAAGTAAGTAGGTGGATAGGGAGTTGACAAATCCAGCCTAGTCCTAGGTTTCATTCTCAGATTCCCTTGTTTAAATCTAAAATTGAACTGAAAAATGACTGAATTTCCTCACTCTTCAAACCTGGCCAAGATGTTGAACTGTACTTGTCCCCAAAGAAAAAAAAGATCGGAACTGGAGGTGTGAATATTTAATATCTGTACGAGGACTGAGAAGGTTCTCACTCTGGTCTCTGTGCAGCATTCACAGTGTATCAAAGCCTCCATATCTGAGGTTGTGGCAGTCGCTCATTTATTTCCAAGTCGATTCCAAAACAGACGTTCTTCTTTTGAACCATGTTCAGTGAAGTTGAAAATTATCATCAGCATTCCTCCAAAGCAGACATTTGATGTTTGCCTGGTTGGCAAGATGGGTTTGAAAGTTGTGCTCCCCGCAAAACATTTGTGACAACACCTGTCATAAAGGCCTCGTTCTCTGTCTGGCCTGTAGAATCTATACATCTGAGTAAACGTGTAGATGGAGTCTTAGATCTCATGAACTGATCCAAAACGTTTATTTATAAATATTAATGAGGATGTTTGTTGATAGTCTTATGGTTTAATGTGCCAAGACTAGTCGCCATGGTGACTGTCTGTGGTTTGATTTACTCGGCAAAGTTTCAAATTTTCTTTGCTGCCCTTGAAAGTGTTTGTTTTGTTGAATTTCAAAAGATGAAATAGTTTTAACTACAAAACGCTGACAAACATTTTTAGTTTTGGGTTTTGTCAATTTCATGAAAAAAATACAGCTTTTCATGGATATGGTTTGTTGAAGTCGAGAAACACTCGAAAATGGTCTATGCAAAGTCAGACAAGCGACTAATTATTATACTTGTCACAAAGTCCATTAACAGATCAATGTTATTGTAAGTCAGAGCAGGGAGACAACTCTTGAAACTTGAACATATCTACACAGTGAATTTATTAATCATCAATGAAAAAGTATTTGGGGAATAATAAGCCACTGATGGATTTATGGATATGATATAATAAAGATCTGCTGATATCCTAAAATGAGCTTTATTTTCTTGAAGTTAACTTCTATGATCTCGACTCTCCAGACCGTCATGCATGTTTCCTGTTTGAAACTTCCCAAAGCTGATTTTCCAGATGACAAACTGGGCCGATTTAAAGAAGGAAGTCATTAGATTGCTAGATTAGAAAATAACTCAATGAGCAACTATTTATGTTTGGAAATACTTGTTGGACTGGAAGTGTTAAGATAACAGTTCATCCGAATCTAAAACGAAACACAAGCCATGCACAACTAATAGCGGATGGAAGAAATTAAATTCTTTGAAATTAAAATTTTCAATTGAAATTTTAGTTTTGTCACTTATGAAGAGAATTATTTGTAATTTGAGATATCAAAGTGAACGCTGAAAAAAATGGAATGCTATTTGAAGTTATTTGTTTTTTATAGTATGTACAGAACAGGGTTAAGAAAGCTTAAGAAGTGTGTTTGATGACTGAGCACAGTTATTTGATTGCCATGGATCAGCTGATGGGGGTTTGAACCCCAGATCCTTGGTTTGTCAGCACCATATTCGACCCGTGAAGATCCGGGATAGAATAGGTCTTCAGCAACCCATGCTTGTCCCCCATGAAGATCTTGGTTAGAAAAGGTCTTCAGCAACCCATGCTTGTCCCCCATGAAGATCTTGGTTAGAATAGGTCCTCAGCAGCCCATGCTTGTCATTAGAGGTGACTAACAGGATGCATGTCATTGTATCCCAAATGAGTGAATCGATGCTCATGATATCAATCACTGGATTGTCTGGTCCAGACTCGATTATTTACAGACCGCCGTCATATAGCTGGAATATTGCTGAGTGCAGAGTTAAACAACCGACAAGAAAGAAATTATGTTTGCTTGCATTAATGTGCTGCAAACACCAGTTAGGCAGATAGATTTGTTCTTATTTAAGAATATATCAACTGTCTCAGACACTAGTCATGACAATCTATTGAAAGGTTACGTACCTTTTTACTACAAAAATATGAGTGTAACAGAATTACTGAATTATATATAGGACTGATAACCCCTAGTTTTTCTTCACTATTAAAATTGGTTCCTGAAAATCAAGTTTTCAGCTGGGGATGTTCTTCCAGACTTGTTTCTCACAAGTTTTTAAAATGTAATCATGCAGGTAAACATATCAGGACATCAGCCCTGCTTTGTAAGGTCTCTACTTAGCATCATTATCAGGTTCACACATGATCCGGTTTCCGCACATGATCCGGTTTCTGCAGTCACACTTTTTGATGCATCCCAACCTACTTATTTTTCTGATAAAATGCTGTGTGGGTTATAGGTCAACCATCAGGTCAGGGGTCAGAGACATGTTTGGGTTTTCATCAAGCAGGCTGGAGCCAATGGGTCCCAAGGAGTTTCAAAGACAGGCTGGAGGATTAAGACAGGGTTATAGGGCTGTGGTTGGCCCCGATGAGGGGTAGGAACAACAAGCCATTTTAATCTGAGGAAGGAAATGAAACCTCAGAAATATTTTTAATTCAATTTTATATAGATTTTCATCAGGATTCATCATATTTAATTTGCATTTAAGAAGAAATGAAAATTTATTGTACAAAGCCCACTTGGGATAGAAAAGAAATATTACAAGAATTCTGTGGCACAGGTAATAAGATCATGATATATATTTATAACATTGTGGTGTATGAATGAGTGAGTTGGGTTTTACACCGCTTTGAACAATATTCCAGTTATATCATGGCATGTCAGCTTAATGTGGGATAAAGCCCGATTGTGAAACCCACGAGCACGGGTATGGTGCTGACACACCTAGAAGCATAATTGGGGTGAACTGGGATTCGAACCCACAATCATAGGTGTATGGCGTGCCCATGGGAAGTAAGCCGTCATGCCGAAGACCGGGGTTCGATTCCAGAACAATGTGTGAAGCCCATTTCTAGTGTCCCCTGCCGTGATATTGCTAAAAGCGGCGTAAAACCACACTCACTCACTCCTAAGCCTGCCAGATGATTATGATAATTAGAAGTTTTGTCATAGACACAAATTTAAGTGGCAAGGTTAGATTTATATGAAAAACATTAGATAAAGCGAAAGTAATTTTTTTAACTTGAAAAATGGCAAATGAAAAGAAACTGTAAAATATAGTAAGGAAGTGATTTACAGATTATTAACAAATAGAATAATGTAAATAATCTTTTGCTCTCACCCTTTAAAACTCATTGGCTCAAATTGTATGTAATTTCATGTTAAGTAGTGAGTGAGTGAGTGAGGTTTTACGCCACTTTTAGCAATATTCCAGCAATATCATGGCGGGGGACACAAGAAATGGGCTTCACACATTGTACCCATGTCGGGAATCGAACCCGGATCTTCGGCGTGACGAGCTAACGCTTCAACCACTAGGCTACCCGACCGCCCCAGGTCAAGTAGACTAAACAGTGTATGGTAGGAACGGAGGCCAAATATCATGACAGTGAAGTTCTTCACATTGCCACAAAGTGTTTTCACAAACCTGGGAAAACCAAACACCATCGATCTCCGCCCCCAGACCGTCGGCTTAATTACAAGAGTAAATAGTTGCATAACCTTTTTTTTGTTTTCTGAAAGCCAAGTTTGAAAGCATGAGTTCTTGCATCAAGTCGGAAGGCACGTGATATGTAAGTTTCACAGCCATGCATGTTCATTTCACATGTCACAGAGAGTCTGTTGCCTGTGCCGTGTGTGCTTGTGGAACCTCTGTTGTCTATAGCAATTAGAAAAGGGATATATTTCAGTTAGCGATGTGTCGGAGAAATTAGCCAGCGTTGTGTTAGTGGGGGTTAGTTAGCGAGCTAACCTCTTGTGTAAAGAGACTGTGAGAATGGAAACAGTTGGAGATTGTTTGCGATTTTGAAACTTTGATAAAAAGAGAGGCGTTTTATCGTTTACTGCATTCCGCACTTGAATTAAATGGTTTTGATAAGCATTTTGAGTGACTCTTACAACAAGCATAGGTTACTGGGGTACAGTTGTAACCTGGCATCAGAGGACCGGGTGGTTACATGGCGTAAAGCATAGGTTACTGGGGTACAGTTGTAACCTGGCATTAGAGGACCGGGTGGTTACATGGTGTAAAGCATAGGTTACTGGGGTACAGTTGTAACCTGGCATTAGAGGACCGGGTGGTTACATGGTGTAAAGCATAGGTTACTGGGGTACAGTTGTAACCTGGCAATAGAGGACCGGGTGGTTACATGGCGTAAAGCATAGGTTACTGGGGTACAGTTGTAACCTGGCATTAGAGGACCGGGTGGTTACATGGTGTAAAGCATAGGTTACTGGGGTACAGTTGTAACCTGGCATTAGAGGACCGGGTAGTTACATGGCGTAAAGCATAGGTTACTGGGGTACAGTTGTAACCTGGCTTTAGAGGACCGGGTGGTTACATGGTGTAAAGCATAGGATACTGGGGTACGGTTGTAACCTGGCATTAGAGGACCGGGTGGTTACATGGTGTAAAGCATAGGTTACTGGGGTACAGTTGTAACCTGGCATTAGAGGACCGGGTGGTTACATGGTGTAAAGCATAGGTTACTGGGGTACAGTTGTAACCTGGCATTAGAGGACCGGGTGGTTACATGGTGTAAAGCATAGGTTACTGGGGTACAGTTGTAACCTGGCATTAGAGGACCGGGTGGTTACATGGCGTAAAGCATAGGTTACTGGGGTACAGTTGTAACCTGGCATTAGAGGACCGGGTAGTTACATGGCGTAAAGCATAGGTTACTGGGGTACAGTTGTAACCTCGCTTTAGAGGACCGGGTGGTTACATGGTGTAAAGCATAGGATACTGGGGTACGGTTGTAACCTGGCATTAGAGGACCGGGTGGTTACATGGTGTAAAGCATAGGTTACTGGGGTACAGTTGTAACCTGGCATTAGAGGACCGGGTGGTTACATGGTGTAAAGCATAGGTTACTGCGGTACAGTTGTAACCTGGCATTAGAGGACCGGGTGGTTACATGGTGTAAAGCATAGGTTACTGGGGTACAGTTGTAACCTGGCATTAGAGGACCGGGTGGTTACATGGTGTAAAGCATAGGTTACTGGGGTACAGTTGTAACCTGGCATTAGAGGACCGGGTAGTTACATGGCGTAAAGCATAGGTTACTGGGGTACAGTTGTAACCTGGCTTTAGAGGACCGGGTGGTTACATGGTGTAAAGCATAGGTTACTGGGGTACAGTTGTAACCTGGCAATAGAGGACCGGGTGGTTACATGGCGTAAAGCATAGGTTACTGGGGTACAGTTGTAACCTGGCATTAGAGGACCGGGTGGTTACATGGTGTAAAGCATAGGTAACTGGGGTACAGTTGTAACCTGGCATTAGAGGACCGGGTAGTTACATGGCGTAAAGCATAGGTTACTGGGGTACAGTTGTAACCTGGCTTTAGAGGACCGGGTGGTTACATGGTGTAAAGCATAGGATACTGGGGTACAGTTGTAACCTGGCATTAGAGGACCGGGTGGTTACATGGTGTAAAGCATAGGTTACTGGGGTACAGTTGTAACCTGGCATTAGAGGACCGGGTGGTTACATGGTGTAAAGCATAGGATACTGGGGTACAGTTGTTACCTGGCATTAGAGGACCGGGTGGTTACATGGTGTAAAGCATAGGATACTGGGGTACAGTTGTAACCTGGCATTAGAGGACCGGGTGGTTACATGGTGTAAAGCATAGGTTACTGGGGTACAGTTGTAACCTGGCATTAGAGGACCGGGTGGTTACATGGTGTAAAGCATAGGTTACTGGGGTACGGTTGTTACCTGGCATTAGAGGACCGGGTGGTTACATGGTGTAAAGCATAGGATACTGGGGTACAGTTGTAACCTGGCATTAGAGGACCGGGTGGTTACATGGTGTCAAGCATAGGATACTGGGGTACGGTTGTTACCTGGCATTAGAGGACCGGGTGGTTACATGGTGTAAAGCATAGGCTACTGGGGTACAGTTGTAACCTGGCATTAGAGGACCGGGTGGTTACATGGTGTAAAGCATAGGATACTGGGGTACGGTTGTTACCTGGCATTAGAGGACCGGGTGGTTACATGGTGTAAAGCATAGGTTACTGGGGTACAGTTGTAACCTGGCATTAGAGGACCGGGTAGTTACATGGTGTAAAGCATAGGTTACTGGGGTACAGTTGTAACCTGGCATTAGAGGACCGGGTGGTTACATGGTGTAAAGCATAGGTTACTGGGGTACGGTTGTAACCTGGCATTAGAGGACCGGGTGGTTACATGGTGTAAAGCATAGGTTACTGGGGTACAGTTGTAACCTGGCATTAGAGGACCGGGTGGTTACATGGTGTAAAGCATAGGTTACTGGGGTACAGTTGTAACCTGGCATTAGAGGACCGGGTGGTTACATGGTGTAAAGCATAGGTTACTGGGGTACAGTTGTAACCTGGCATTAGAGGACCGGGTGGTTACATGGTGTAAAGCATAGGTTACTGGGGTACAGTTGTAACCTGGCATTAGAGGACCGGGTGGTTACATGGTGTAAAGCATAGGTTACTGGGGTACAGTTGTAACCTGGCATTAGAGGACCGGGTGGTTACATGGTGTAAAGCATAGGTTACTGGGGTACAGTTGTAACCTGGCATTAGAGGACCGGGTGGTTACATGGTGTAAAGCATAGGTTACTGGGGTACGGTTGTAACCTGGCATTAGAGGACCGGGTGGTTACATGGTGTAAAGCATAGGTTACTGGGGTACGGTTGTAACCTGGCATTAGAGGACCGGGTGGTTACATGGTGTAAAGCATAGGATACTGGGGTACGGTTGTAACCTGGCATTAGAGGACCGGGTGGTTACATGGCGTAAAGCATAGGTTACTGGGGTACAGTTGTAACCTGGCATTAGAGGACCGGGTGGTTACATGGTGGAAAGGCCAGATAGGGGAGGGCGTCCGTGGCAGACTTGGATCCCAGTACACCATTGTCTTGTACTGTCTTCTGGATGAGGATTCAGAGCACGAGATAAGCTGCATATTTGTGTAAAATATGCATTAAATCAACTGAAATACACCAGTGTACACAGATAAATCAAATCTGCGTTAGAAATTGGCACTAGTCCTGTAGTCCTTGCCAAACTGGCCAATAGTTAAGGTATCATAAGGAATAGTAGAAATTTGCCATTTGTAAGGGTTTTGCTGTATGTTATCATTTTAAGGACTTGGGGACTAAATATGTTAGTTTCTACCCCTGCAAATCCTATCATATCAAATACGCAATAAAAACTATAAATACGCTATTGAAATAAAACTAATGCGTATATCATAACTATTAGATAAAACAATTCCGTATATTACAACTGTTAGATAAAATGATTGTGTATCATCCGATCGCAAAATTCGCTTACCGACAGTTTCATTTGGAAAAGCTTCTGCGACAAACATTGATACATTCTATATTTCAATTAGTCACTGATTGGTAGTTAAAACAATACAGCCTTTCTTACAATGCTAGATTTTGCAAACAAATATGGTTTTCGGAGGAGTTGCAAGCAGGCGACTATTCACATACTTATAAATAATTTACAGGGAATGTTACGAAACAGGTTTTAAGTTAAATACCCAAATGTCAAGAAACAGGTGGGTAAAAAGATTTTAATACCCCCTAAAACCTGCAGATACCCAATCAAAATCAAATCCCTAGGTAAAATACCCAAATAACCAAAAGATTGTCTATAGCTCTGGAGGATGGGTTCAGTGTGTGAGCTGGCTGAATGTGTGTTGTATGTCAGGATGGTGTTGTTGGTGCTCATGCTAGGAGTCACCGGTTTGCCTGACCCAGACTTGACAATGTACGCGACACTCTGATAGTGAACATTCACTCACTCGCACACAGTGTTGACCTATTGACCTTCAATGTTTTATAGGATCATAACAAGAGTTGAATGATGATGATGATGATGATGATGATGATGATGATGATGATGATGAAAGGATTTGATACATCTAAGGATCTTTTCATCTTTCGGTGCAAAACATTAAACAAATACATGGCAATCCAAAGCGCCCTCTTCTGTGTGCCTCTATCTTTGTCATTAAAAACGTGATTTTAGCCTGGAAAAATGTTTCGTAACTTGTTACATTTAGCAGCTAAAGGAGAAAATTATCATAAAACTTTAAACCGTCTGAGAACCAAAAAACACTCTAACATGTTCTCTTGATGAGGAAAAAATGATTCTAGTAATATGCAGACTGACATTTTTTGTATCATATTCCAACTATTGATGCGAAAATCATCTGTCCAAGCCCATGGCTCCCTCGCAGGATGTTTGTAGAGCAGCGAGATAATGGAGTCATTGGGTGTGTTGGAGCAATCGTTTTCATGTTCAGAAACACCAGATAGATGGTTGGTGTCAAGAAATAGGGAACTTTGAAAACAAAATCGCTCTAGTATTGAAATAAGGTTTTTGCACCACAGATAAGATTTGAAAATCCACTTGAAAAGGTCGTTCTTGATGTTCATGTGACCTGTTACGTTTGGGTACCTGTTTTCAGACGCAAGAGCTGTTCACCCAAACACATCTATATACCACATGTCTTCACTAAATTATACTGTCAGTTTTCTACACTAATGGGATTTGTGTGGAGTTCATATATTCAAAAGCGTTACAATTCTTTTTAAAAATCCCTTCCCCTTTACCGAAGCTGTTATCATGATCAGGCTTATCAAAAACACTTATTTGGCCATCACAAAACTTGGGTGTCTCAATGTTAAGCTAATGTTGTTTTTAACAGGGTTTGTTGTTCTTTGGGACTAAGTGCAGTGAGTGTAAGAGATCGGTCAGCGTGACCTCCGCTGTTGTTTTAATCACATTAAATGTGTTATCATTGAATGAGTTAAACATATGATGCGCACCAAATATTGAGGCTCACAACAGAAGACAAACATGCCTGTATGCATTTCTTCATGGAGAGAGGTTTAGTCACACAAAACCACAACAAACAATATCTGCAGATTTGCATATAATATTTTCAGCTCTACCAACGACATTTCATGTATGGATCGGAAATGTGCGAAATGTGAAAATGATTAACTGCTTTAGGCATCAACATGAACACAAGATGCATTATGGGTAAACAATAATGTCTGAACATGGCAACTAGTCCGCTAGTAACCAGACTTTTGAGTTACGTAAATCACACCCGTGAAGATCCGGGATAGAATTGGTCTTCAGCAACCCATGCTGGTCTACCTCCATGAAGATCGGCGTAAAATTGGTTTTCAGCAACCCACGTAAGAGGCGACTAATGGGATCGGGTGGTCAGACTCACTGAGTTGGTTGATGCATGTCATCGTATCCCAATAGGGTAGATCGATGCTCATGATGTCTATCACAGTCATGTAAGTGGAATATTGCCGAGTGCTGTGTTATACAAACAAACAAACATGAAGCACAAATCCAAAAATGAGCAAAGGGTCTGTTTGATTTCAAGATGCATCGATCCCCCTTTGGAAAGGTACCAATTTGTGGTTTCCCACAGGGTAGAGGAGACACTTTCTGAGGTGTCTGAAGTTTATCCATGTTCGTACTAGCATGCACACATTGTGTAATATTTGTGATGGCGACTGTGTTAATTTCCCTAGTAAGTGATCGCATCTCCCAATACACTGTCAGGGTGGTGTTTTAGACTCTCCAGGTTTGAAGTTAAAGAGCCAGTTGCTGCTGCAACATCAAAGCTGTGGCAGCCCAGAGTGATGGATACCACAGCTTCTTTGTGCCTTCCCACAATCCTCTGCTTTATGTGACAGGAACTCCTCATAAATCGCCCATATTCATTATACAATCATTGAGTTAATGGCTGCCGAGCTATCTGGAGAATTCCTCCTTCTAGTGCACCACCATCACATCCGAGACACCAGTGCAGTTGTTGAAAAGTGGCTTTTAACCCTTTAAAACACTAGCTGATTATTCCAGTCTTTTCATTTAAAAAAAATGAAAATGTTGGAGTTCATATCGCACTTCACACCTTCACATGAAAGGGTTTGGTTTGGGAAAATGGAAACTAAAGTGACCCTGGCAGCTCCCATTTTCAGATAAAAATGTTGACGTCCAACTAATTGTCTATTCTGAGTCCTTGGGGCCTGTTTGATTTTATCATTTCACTGATTTATCAGAGAATTGCCTCAGTGATGCTGATGCTGCATTATGCTTGGTTTGGTTGGTTGGTTTGTTGTTTAACGCCGCACTCAGCAATATTCCAGCTATATGACGGCAGTCTGTACATAATCGAGTCTTGACCAGACAATCCAGTGATTAATATCATGAACATCGATCCACGCAATTGGGATCGTTGACATGCATCAACCAAGTCAGCGAGCCTGACCACCCAATCCCTTTAGTCGCCTTTTACGACAAGCATAGTCGCCTTTTACGGCAAGTATGGGTTTCTGAAGACCTATTATGCAATACCTGGGAGGGACGCGTGGTCCAGTTGACTGGGGTGCCACAAATAACTGGCAGTGTTATGTCCCTCAGGAGAGAGTTTGAATCCCAGATTCATCTTAATGTTTTTTGGTTTGGTAGCACCATACCTATGCTTGTGGGTTTCAGCAAGGTGGTAAATGTACCAAATCCCTCCCATCCACTCACTCGTCCGTCCACCCATGAAACACTCAAGAGTCAAAGTCAAAATATCTTTAAGTTTCATTCAGAAACTGGAGTATCGATTAAGATTTACGTATTCTTTAGTCTTTCAAGGCAAGGCTTTGGTGCAGGTACATCAGTGTTTTAAAAATTTATATTGCTTGAGGGATGCAACAGGTGGGACAGGATTCGCTCACCTTTTCGCGAACACCTGGTATCATTATACTATTTGATAGTGATTCATATACACATGCTCATAGCATAGTCGGAATCATACAATCGTCTCTGCTTCATGCTGAGATTTCTATTGGATATGGAAAGGGTTTTGTCGCTTTATTTGTTGATAAGGTTTTAGTGTTCTTCTGTATCTGAAAGAGTGTAATATATTTGCTTTCATTTGTTTTGGATGATTCTAGAAGATGTTCTCCATCTGTATCTTGTATATCAGTTTGATTTTGGAAATTTCAACATGGGTATCTTAAAAATTTACGGATTATTATACACATGGCCTTGGCTTGGTATGAGTCAGGGAGCGCACGTGCTGCCTCCTCTCCCGAAACTTTCGTTTTTCTCACAGACGAAGAAAGGGCCTTCATTATTAATACCTCAGGTTTTCAAACCACTGAGTCGAGATAATGAGTCAAATTTGGAGAATGTTTGAATGGTGATGAGACAACGAAGAGGGGACTTTATCATATTGCTAAGTTTTCCTACACAATAGGCTGTTGTTAGCTGCTGTAATTGAAGACGTGAAGCAAAAGACTTCACTGGTTTGTCTACACTGAAACTGATAATGCTCTCTGAGTTAGTCCATAGTAACTGTGTTCTTGGTACGAGCATTCCCGCTGAGCTTTTGAAATGTTTTTGGATTGTCAAAAGTCAAGGGGAATTCACTGGCGACAAAAGAACTCGAAATCCCTCTACTCGCTTATTGTGTCCATGGACGAGGAGAAGGTGGCTGTGCGAGTCCTCCATTGGGGAATATCCTCCACAGAAGCGAGCACACGAGCCGAGAATTACACCATTTGTTAAGATGGGCCTACTGGTTGCTATGGTTACAATATAGACCACACGGAAGGCTGAGTCGACTTTTTTTGTAAAACGGTTTGTCTGAAAGGGGTTTCAAAATACGGAAATTCACGTTTACGCATCAGTTGAGTGAAAATCTTTTTTAATTGTGTGAACCTATAATGCGAAGAGCTTTGAGGTGAAGGTGATATAGAATCGAGCCAACAGGGTTTTCACGTGACTTGGCACGATTGTACGGCAGGACAAGTCTCCAATTAGCACTACAATTCTTGGGAGAGGCAATCATCCCCGTGGCAAATTATCCCCCTTGATTTGTCCTTATTATTTCCGATAGGACGTTACTGTTTTGGAAATTGGGGGTTGTGACAACCAGACTGGTGATTTTCTCTGGCCTGAGCACGGTTCACTGGTGGAATATGCGAATGAGTAAATCGTAGGTTTTCTGTGCGCCCATGTTTGCATCTTGAAGGGGGAAGGGAGGGAATGAATGGTGAAGAACTGCCCCGAAATCGGCCATTGTGTCGGCCAGTTTTAACATGGGCGGCTTTTGTGAGGTTGTCAGCCTGAAGTAATAACGTAGAAGACTGCTTGACTGAATCTTTTAAGAATTCCCCATTTTTGACAAGGCCCACAGACTATTAGGGGAAATGGTTGGGATTTTGCACAAGCTGAATGCTTGGGTATGCTAGCAAGCAGTATGAATGACTAGTGACCTGTGCCTACTTTCACAGTTGGAAAAGCAAGAGGATATTGAGAAAAAGGGAGCACTGTGTCTTTCTGAAAGGTCCCCGACAGTTCAGCTCATTGGATTCCTTGTTTGTCCTGTCATGAAGCCATTGCCTGGTAAATACCATGGAGTTAGTTCAGGTTGTGGAAATCATGGGACTGGTCTCCCTGCTTCAAATAGGTCGCTGGCTCGTCACATCTGACCAATCAGCTGCTTCGTGTATTTGTGGTCAAAATCTTGTATTTCATGTTGTTGTATCATCTGTCAGTCAAACACAGAAATTGAGAAATGGGTCTCAATGTGCTTGTTGACCGTGTGGACTTCTACACTTGCTGATGGCATGTTTCGTTCTTGTTTTAAGGTTTTGTCGTAAAAAAAGTTAAGTTTTGTGTTCACACATTTCACAGATTTCAGAAACTATTAAACAGTTTTTTAAAAAATAAAAAAATGTAATATTATTGAAATAGAATAAACTACAGCTTTTTTATTGTTATTTTTATGCTTTTGTCGTCTTGAGTGTTGGCTTTCCATAAGCAACTGTAAGAATTGGAAATCCTTAAAGTGCAGTCAAGTCCCGTTAATCTGACAAGGATGGTTGCATATGATCGGATTAATGAGTGTGGGATGCACGAAATTAAGTAGTATCAATGTTTGTGATAAAAAATCATGAAAAACTACATGATAGATAACAATATAAACATGTAATGGAAAAATGAAAAAAGAAATATTTCTAAGGTTATGTTACATTGTTAACGGAATTTTTTTATTTTTCATGCAACCTCTAAGGGTAAATTTAAAACAATAATTGTTTATTGTTAAGGAAGTTTATCACTGCAGCCGTTGTAATATGCAGCTACCAGCCGACTTGTCTCGCATCAAAACACGGGCTGTGTACTCACGGGCAGATGACCACAGAGTACGCTGGTCACTGTGTCAGATAACATGACTGATTAATGAGTGATTTCGGTAATTTGTTGCAAATTAGGTGAGTCGCAGTCGGAGTGCAAGACTGTGGGATTAATGGGTCTAAATAGCACTGATTTAGTTGGTTCCCATCATTAGTGTCGGATAAAGCTGATTGTCAGATTAACAAGTGTCGGATTAACGAGACTTGACTGTATTAGTACATGTTGTTAACTTGACCACCTCTAGGGACAGTTACGGGGGACAGTTTCTTCAACTGTCGCTAGCTGGCAGGAATAGCAGGAATGAAAAGGTTGAGGGATAGGTTATTTCTTTCTAAACTGGTTTTCAGAACAGGTTGATTCTATATCCATAAAAAGTTCATCTAACAACCTGTCAACGAGGATTTTAAAAAGTCTGGATTGTGAAACTGGAAATTTGTTAGTCGGGATGATTTCACTTGAAACATTAGTGTGAGATAAATAGATTTTCAGTGTATTAAGAGGGTTTCAGTGTATAAGGAGGGTTTCACTGTGTAAAGATTGTTTCACTGTATAAAGAGGGTTTCAGTGTATAAAGAGGTTTCACTGTGTAAAGAGGGTTTCACTGTATAGAGGTTTCACTGTATAAAGAGGGTTTCACTGTATAAAGAGGTTTCACTGTGTAAAGAGGGTTTCACTGTGTAAAGAGAGTTTCACTAAAGAGGGTTTTACTGTGTAAAAAGGGTTTCACTGTGCAAAGAGGGTTTCACTGTATAAAGAGGGTTTTACTGTGTAAAGAGGGTTTCACTGTATAAAGATAGCATCAAGACGAGGAGATAAATAAAACAAATGCTATACTTATTACATTATGATTAAATTGTGTATACTTTTTATTTAACATTTGTTTGATTTTATTTTCCAGGTGCAGTGCCGGCATTTCTGAGGGAACCAAAGACTTCTGTGATATCCCATCATGCCCCAGTGACAATATATTGTGAGGTGACACCTCCAAATGCCACAGTGAAATGGCTGTTTAACAGCAAGCTTTTGAAACAGGAAGACCACAATGGATTGGAGTTTAGGGGAGACAATTTATATTTTAACAATTTTGAATACTCATCAAATGAAGGCATATACCACTGTGTGGCGTCAGCCGTTGCCGGATCCATCATCAGCATCCCTCTGGTGGTACTCCGACCTCCAGGTGAGTTAACAAGTTTTATTACCGTATTCGACGTAATAAGCGCCCCGCTCTATTAAGTGCCCACGTCCACATTTGCTAAGATATTGGCTAGTGAACAATCCCAATTAGCTCCCCTTCCGATTGATCAATGTACACAAGACTTATTTATTCGCGTATAATACGCACTCGTGTGTTATATGCACCTATAATTATGGGCATTTAAATCTGGAAAAATATATCTGTCGTACATAAACATTTCAGGCTGTCAGCATAAACCATGAAATTTATCTTTCAACTCTGTTTTTTTCACTAAAATAACATTCTAATAAGAGCCCCCTATTTCTAATTTTGAGAGCGCCCTGGGCGCTTATTACGTCGAATATGGTACTCCAAATGAGTTAGTTAATGATCAGACCTGTGAAGATCTGGGTCAGAAAAGGTCTTCGTAAGAGGCGATGAACTGGATCGGATGGTCAGGCTCGGTGATTTGGTTGATTACTGGGTGGATCGTTGCTCATAATTTTAATCTCTGGATTGTCTGGCTTGACTACTGGCCACTGTTAGAAAAAGTTGAAATCTTGCTGAATGTTGTGTTAAGTAAGAAACAAACAATTGTGTGACATCACTTTCTCAGGGTAGCAGTCCACGTGTCTTAGCGTAAGAGCATACTGGATGATAGATGACCACCTTAGCGTAAGAGCATACTGGATGATAGATGACCATCTGAGCGTGAGAGCATACTGGATGATAGATGACCATCTTAGCGTGAGAGCATACTGGATGATAGATGACCATCTTAGCGTGAGAGCATACTGGATGGTAGATGACCATCTTAGCGTGAGAGCATACTGGATGATAGATGACCATCTAAGCGTGAGAGCATACTGGATGATAGATGACCATCTTAGCATGAGAGCATACTGGATGATAGATGACCATCTTAGCGTGAGAGCATACTGGATGAAAGGTGACGTTCTTAGTGTGAGAGCAAGATGAAAGATGACCATCTTAGCGTGAGAGCATACTGGATGATAGATGACCATCTTAGCGTGAGAGCATACTGGATGATTGATGACCACATTGGCGAGAGAGCATACAGGATGAGATGACCATCTTAGCCTAAGAGCATACTGAATGATAGATGACCATCTTAGTGTAAGAGCATACTGGATGAAAGGTGACATTCTTAGTGTGAGAGCAAGATGAAAGATGACCATCTTAGCATGAGAGCATACTGTACAAAAGTTGAATATCTTAGCGCAAGGTCATAGAATATTCATCAATAGAACGATAGATGGAGAAATCCTGGTCCCGACGTCCTGCTCCTCCCCCCGCTCCAAGGCCATCACTCTGAGCAGGAAGTTACTAATTCTTCCAGAACATGTATTTGAACAAATCTTAATGGAATTGCACCAGAAGGGAGAAGTTTATCACTTCTGCTTTTTGCTGTAGACAAAGGTTAAAGGTTATTGATGTGATAAGCTGTCAGCAGAATTTAATTATTTTTCCATGTTAAGAACTGTGTGTGAAAGAGTAGCCCCAACTGAGCATGTGTGTAACACCATCTTTTAACCCTAAGCATATCTTGAAGTATGCACCCTGCATACAGGAAGATGTTATCAGGATGGAAATCATGCTCTGCAACATAAATCATTGTTTATTATATTTTAAAAAATCCCCCAAAACATGCCTGTAAACTCTAAAAAAATAAGTGTGATCGGTTTTTATCGGTAACTTTGCATATTTTTATGGGAATGTATTAGCTTTAAATAGCCCCTCTATGTTGCCAGTCCACATTAAAACATGATTATGTTCCTATGTGGAACGGTCAGTCAGCATGCTCATGAGATGTTATGGCTCTGTAGAGTAAAGAAACACTCCGACTGATTCAAGAAAACTAAAACTAATCCATTACCATGTTTTAGTGGATGTTACACTAAGTTATTTGATGCTTAAATGTCTTTTCTTTCTTACAAAATAAAAACTGATGTAAAAACTGGATACTGATGCAAAAATTGGATATGGACATAAAAAATAGTCGGGTCAATTATCGTGTTTTAGTGTGCCTTTTAACCCAGCTTTTTCCAAGAGGAAGGTGTTAAGATCCCAATAAATGCTAATGTTGCTTCATATTATCACAAACAAAGATGGCCAGAAAATCAGCTCCCTGAAACTAATACCGCAGAGAGTTACAGAATACATCGTTCTCATACTGAGTGTAAGAGAAAAAAGCTTGGCTTTGACACTAATGAGAACGTTCTGTCAAAATTGGAAACATCTCCCAGTACAGATCCCTTGCAGTCGACTATCTCGGAGGCGAGAAGAACTGCTTTTGAAATTAGGAAGATTGCGGTATACCCACATCAAAAACAAACCGTTCGCATAATCTGTTTTGAATTTCTACTGAAACCTCAAACCCTAATTGAGCAAACATTCACTGGTTCGAGAAATCAGGGATTATGGGTAGTTGTACCTATTGTTGAGTTTTCTTTCCGAATCTGAAGAGCTGTCATGAAAAAGACATTTGCGTACAGGTTGAAGTGGTAGCATGTAGTTGTTCTAATGGCCGTCTTTCGAGATGATCGGCTTTAATGATTTGCTGTGGATGACTATTGCTCTCTGTGCTGTGGCTGTTGGTTTAACCTACATTGGTACAGAGCCTGGTGGTGATGATGGGAACATGATGTCCACTCCGACCCCCATGTGCCAGTTGTAAACAGAGGTGAAGACCTTGTAGAAATATTTTCATAATTTGGTTGGGGAGATTTTATTATTTCAAAAATGACATAATTGACTAATTTCCTTGATAAATATTATTTCTAGCTGCATTTTAAGTGAGCACATTATGTTGGGGATTTTTGCAGTGGGCATATTGTTTAGATACTTTCAAATGGTTTTGTGAGATTGTTATTGGTAGTTTGGGTCTTTTTTTGTTGCTAAGATATATAATGTGAACGAGGTAAAAAGTAACGCTGTAAAAGACTTAATGTAGTGTTATAAACTTGGACTTAATTACTACACCTGACCTCCGAACATACACTAAGAGCAGCCATTCAAAGGGAAGTAACTCTACGCAGGAAGTGATAGATGGCGCTCAATATCAAGTTCTACTTCTTTGAATTTGAACTTTTAAAGTTTAATTAATGATTCCAGTGGGAACATGATTATTTGTTAATGAAAAACAAAAAGCATCAATATTTAATGTTTATAAGCTAAGCCAAACATTTTCCAACTTTCTGTCGTATGAGGTAGACGTGCAATTTAGGATATATGTCAGAAGAGTTATCAAGTTCTGACCCCTAGCGGATTCCAATACAAGACCTGTGTGTAGCAAAACACCTTAAGAGAAGACTACCCCCTCCGTGATTATTTTCATGTTTGGATGCTAAATGTCCGCAGAAACAAACAGATCGGCAACATTACAGGAACCCTGAAAGGTCGCCAGGCAGCAAGATCGTGGCTTCGGCAAGCTCGGCAGTGTAGATTATGTATATATTTTGACACATTATGTGTAGAAATGTTCACTTACACCTGGTCCCCACCTGGGATATTTGGGATTTAGGTAAACATGATCCGTCCAGGTTTGGGGTAGGGAAAGGAAGGGTGGGGAGACGAAAGCCGACATCGTTCCACCTGCTTTCACTGGCCGAATCTCCCTTCTGGCTTCAAGATGGCACCGATCTGTGTAGATATTCCCGCTATGCGAGCTTATAATGTATTTATTTAACAACATTTTGTACTTGTTTTTTGGGGTTATTCTTAACATTGTGTTTCCGTATTACTGTAAGGCCGGGCTAACGGAGACATATATCCCCCACATGTACATGGTGCCTTTACTGCTGGGGTCTTGGAGTACAGGCGGCTAAGCATAGGATGCAGCCTGGAAAAGGGAAAAATGGCTGTCCTGGCAACCGCTCAGGAAAAACATTAAGGCCACGGGCTTGTATTGAATTTCGCTTTCTTCAACACACCAGGGGTATTAAAAACTGCTTATGTGCTCTGTAACAAGCTGAATGAAATAGAGGCAGAGTTTGTTGTGTTAGATTCGAGTGAGGAACCACAGTGTATTTTCAGTGTGTACACTGTCAAGTTTTTGTTCTAGTAGAGTTGTCTCCCCCTGGTAATGACAATTTAAGATAGTGTTATTAAAAAAGTGTTGTTGAGAGAACGCTTTGTTGTAGATGGGACATTCATTATGTTATACTTTTGAGATAAGTTGGTGGCGGCAGTCTGTTCTGTTGGAATAGAATGGTTGTAGTTTAAGATTTCGGATATCTCCTTTGAGTTGATTTGATAAAGTGTAGTGGCTGGTGTGAAGGAGTGAGCGAGTATGGTTTTACGCCACTTTTACCAATATTCCAGCAATATCACGGTGGGGGACACCAGAAATGGGCTTCACACATTACCCATGACGGGAATCAAACCCGGGTCTTTGGCGTGACGAGCGAATGCTTTAACCACTAGGCTACCGGACAGCCCCTGGTGTGAAGGAGACAAGTACATATGTTATAGATTAATTTCTGATGTAATTTTGGATTTAGAATGTTCTGTTTGGGGCTTTCAGTTAATGACCCTGGCAGGGGACACCAGAATTGGCTTCAAACATTGTGCCCATGTTTGTTTGTTGTTTAACGCCGCACTCAGCAATATTTCAGCTATATGATAGCGGTCTGTAAATAATCGAGTCTGGACCAGACAATCCAGTGATTAATATCATGAGCATCAATCCACACAATTGGGATCGATGACATGCATCAACCAAGTCAGTAAGCCTGACCACCCACTCTCGTTAGTCGCCTCTTACGACAAGCATAGTCACCTTTTACGGCAATGACCTATTCTACCCTGGATCTTCACAGGTCTTGTACCCATGTGGGGCATCAAACTAGGCCCACTGATCCCCTTCGACTACCCATTAACTGACTATGACAGTCCAGCTTCCACCTTTGCCAAACTTGGCTGGAATTCCAGAGTTACATTTTGGTTTGACATGTGTTGCAAATCCTGCAGTCAACCAAAATCTGGACGTTGAGATCCATGTTGTTTACAAACTGGATGTCTAGTTGGATACAGGATTTTGACTGGACTCTGCATTGACTCATTAATCCAGTGGTGACTATGCTTGTCGTAAGAGTCGACTAGTGGGATCGGGTGGTCAGGCTTGCTGACTTGGTTGATGCATGTCATTGATCCCAATTGTGTGGATAGATGTCAATCACTGGATTGTCTTGTCCAGACTTGATTATTTACAGACTGCCGTCAAACAACAAATCAACCAACCAAGCATCCAACCAACCAATCATTCGTCCAGCCAAAATGTAACCAAGTTTGGCAAAGGTGGACTTTCGATGGGTGTCGACTATTATTTTACAAATTTTTACATGATTTTAATCAAGGTGCTCAAGGGATTTGATGCACTTCACAGGGTTGTATTACAATAAATATCTTTATCATCAATCAGAACGTCTTGACTGGGCACGGTCATTTTTTTAAGCAAATGCAAGTTTTATGAGAGATGGAATCTGATTGGTCAATAGGAGGGACATGGAAGGGACATAACTTGTAATAGCCACTGGTGGCACTTTGATCGAACCTGGAAGTTCCAGCCTAGTTTACCAAGGGTGGAAACTGGAATTTTATTGTCAGTTAACGCCCTTGCCTCGGGAAGATGGTCCAGTGAGAAATTAGGAAGACTAGATGTTGGGGGGATGAAGATTAGCAGTTAATGATATATTTTATTCACAAGTTTTATTCATCAAAGGATATATAAAGACTATGATCTGTACAGTTTTTAAACAGTGTCAGCTCAATGTCACTGTGCCCATAGATATATATTGTGTGATGTGTGATGTCCAGTATGTGATACACAAGAGGAGATGTCATATTTGTCTTATACACCATGAAACTGATTGTTTTCCAGAAGTGGGCTCCTTCCCGGTTAAACCAGTCTTGGCTATCACTGCTGCTGAGAGTGGGATGGTTGTCATACCTTGTTCCTCCCCGGTCGACGTTCCTAACCCCCCAAAAGTTTACCTCGAGGACAGTAGCGGCACCCGTCTGGGGAACTCTACAGGTAGGTGACTTGCTTCCTTCCCTTAGCAATGCCAGGATCTGCTAAACAGGATCATGTGACAGGATTTGCCTCAGTTATGATTCATGGTTGTATATACGTACTTGGGGATCTCGTGATTTAGCTGATGTTGTGAGCGTCCATTTTATGACAAGACCTTAACTGACTGGCATGTCTACTGCCTATCAGGTCATGGCAAGACCTGCATTGACTGGCATGTCTACTGCCTATCAGGTCATGGCAAGACCTGCACTGACTGGCATGCCTACTGCCTATCAGGTCATGGCAAGACCTACACTGACTGGCATGTCTACTGCCTATCAGGTCATGGCAAGACCTGCACTGACTGGCATGTCTACTGCCTATCAGGTCATGACAAGACCTGCACTGACTGGCATGTCTACTGCCTATCAGGTCATGACAAGACCTGCATTGATTGGCATGTCTACTGCCTATCAGGTCATGACAAGACCTGCATTGACTGGCATGTCTACTGTGTAAAGACCTGCACTGACTGGCATGTCTACTGTCTACAAGACCTGCATTGACTGGCATGTCTACTACCTATCAGGTCATGACAAGACCTGCACTGGCTGGCATGTCTTCTGTCTATCAGGTCATGGCAAGACCTGCACTGACTGGCATGTCTTCTGTCTATCAGGTCATGGCAAGACCTGCACTGACTGGCATGTCTTCTGTCTATCAGGTCATGACAAGACCTGCACTGGCTGGCATGTCTTCTGTCTATCAGGTCATGGCAAGACCTGCACTGACTGGCATGTCTTCTGTCTATCAGGTCATGACAAGACCTGCACTGGCTGGCATGTCTTCTGTCTATCAGGTCATGGCAAGACCTGCATTGACTGGCATGTCTACTACCTATCAGGTCATGGCAAGACCTGCATTGACTGGCATGTCTACTACCTATCAGGTCATGACAAGACCTGCACTGGCTGGCATGTCTTCTGTCTATCAGGTCATGGCAAGACCTGCATTGACTGGCATGTCTACTACCTATCAGGTCATGGCAAGACCTGCATTGACTGGCATGTCTACTACCTATCAGGTCATGACAAGACCTGCACTGGCTGGCATGTCTTCTGTCTATCAGGTCATGGCAAGACCTGCATTGACTGGCATGTCTTCTACCTATCAGGTCATGGCAAGACCTGCACTGACTGGCATGTCTTCTGTCTATCAGGTCATGACAAGACCTGCACTGGCTGGCATGTCTTCTGTCTATCAGGTCATGGCAAGACCTGCACTGACTGGCATGTCTTCTGTCTATCAGGTCATGACAAGACCTGCACTGGCTGGCATGTCTTCTGTCTATCAGGTCATGGCAAGACCTGCATTGACTGGCATGTCTACTACCTATCAGGTCATGACAAGACCTGCACTGGCTGGCATGTCTTCTGTCTATCAGGTCATGGCAAGACCTGCACTGGCTGGCATGTCTTCTGTCTATCAGGTCATGGCAAGACCTGCATTGACTGGCATGTCTACTACCTATCAGGTCATGGCAAGACCTGCATTGACTGGCATGTCTACTACCTATCAGGTCATGACAAGACCTGCACTGGCTGGCATGTCTTCTGTCTATCAGGTCATGACAAGACCTGCATTGACTGGCATGTCTACTGCCTATCAGGTCATGACAAGACCTGCATTGACTGGCATGTCTACTGTGTAAAGACCTGCACTGACTGGCATGTCTACTGTCTACAAGACCTGCACTGACTGGCATGTCTACTACCTATCAGGTCATGACAAGACCTGCATTGATTGGCATGTCTACTGCCTATCAGGTCATGACAAGACCTGCATTGACTGGCATGTCTACTGTGTAAAGACCTGCACTGACTGGCATGTCTACTGTCTACAAGACCTGCACTGACTGGCATGTCTACTACCTATCAGGTCATGACAAGACCTGCATTGACTGGCATGTCTACTGTGTAAAGACCTGCACTGACTGGCATGTCTACTGTCTACAAGACCTGCACTGACTGGCATGTCTACTACCTATCAGGTCATGGCAAGACCTGCACTGGCTGGCATGTCTACTGTCTATCAGGTCATGGCAAGACCTGCACTGACTGGCATGTCTACTGTCTATCAGGTCATGGCAAGACCTGCACTTACTGGTATGTCTACTGTCTATCAGGTCATGACAAGACCTGCATTGACTGGCATGTCTACTGCCTATCAGGTCATAACAAGCAGGGGGTAGATATAGCAGGGTGTTTGACTAGGACCAGATCTTTTTCCTGCACTGTAGATTGTGAAACAGATTGCATGTTTTTGATGGAACGCTTAGCAAGATTTTCACTTCACTTATTGCCCCTGAGATCAAAAACAGATTTTTAAGTTGGGCCCAGATTGAATGTCTGATACCAGCTCCTCAGAGCATGAGAGATATTGGGGCAAAGCTTTATGGGATGTGATCACAAAATCACAGAATCAGGGGATTTGCTGGTTAGGGAATAAGTTGGAAGTGTCAGAAGGAGATTTGCAGTTTGAAACAAGTTGTCAGTTAGGAACATATTTTGAATATCAAAATGTCTCACAACAGAACCTGATGATGGTTTAAGAAAACTTGAATGTTGTAGGATCAAGTTATTGGAAACAGAGAGACATACAGCCCATACATTGCTGTAAAGTCACAAGCACTTGTTGTCCGATTCCAACCCCTTCCCCACCCCTTCTATGGATTTCCTCTAAACTGACCTCCCCCACCCCCTTCCCCATCTCCTACAGATTTCCTTCACCCTCAAACCTGCTCTCCCCAACCGTCCAATTTTCAGTTTCCACCCCTTTCCCCACCCCCAACTACAATTTTCCCTCACCCTCCAACCTTCTGTCCCCACCCACCCCTGTTCTGCTATGTACACATTCACTGAATATCACCCATCCTCCATGAAGCTTTGAAGTGGTTCCTACATAGATAACACTGATTTATGGGTTGCTCTTTACAAACTATGAGCCCCTAACATGTGTTTTTATTTACACCATCACTATTCAATGTAAATAGTCCTTGAAGCATGTCATGTTGTATAAATAATGATATCACACAGTATTAGAGGTTCTCTTGGTGCTTGCGTCTTGGAGAGGAAACAATTTGGTTCCACTGCATGATACGTGTTGTACCGTGTGCCAGTACATATTGTGTACATGTTGACTATACTCTCTCTGTGAACCCATATTTAATGTGTTCTGGGGAAACTATCACCATTTTAACAGTTTTAGTTAAATGTGAAAATAATGGTCGGACAATGTTGATGATTATATAATTAGATCTATCCAAGCAAAGTGATGTGTAACTAATATATTTGGGAGTAGACATGCAGTATGAACCGTGGACGTTT
Source organism: Haliotis rufescens (assembly GCF_023055435.1). Taxonomy (NCBI): domain Eukaryota; kingdom Metazoa; phylum Mollusca; class Gastropoda; order Lepetellida; family Haliotidae; genus Haliotis; species Haliotis rufescens. The sequence continues at coordinate 547,438 of NW_025964377.1, read as the reverse complement.
AAACACCGGATTTTCCAACCCCAGACAGACAATTTACATCTCTTTGATTGTTGAATACTTGTTCAGTAATAGTGACAATACTATCTGATACAAAGCTAGAACATATGACTTAATCAAATTGGGTTGTTTTCTGTCATTTCTGTTTTAATGTCAGTTTCAACGGATAGTTGTCTTGTCTGTAATCAAACATTTTGAGTAACTATCAGTTTCCATGGCAACACTGAGTAAACATTTTAGTGATTAGAATCTGTTATGGTTGAAAAAAGGCTGTCTTGCCTTTGAAACTTGATAGCTTTCATGAGAATCCCAAAGTAAAAATGACTTGGATGAAGAAAATGACATGTATTGTAAGTGCATGTGATGAGATTTTGACTTCTTAATTCATTTATCATGTACAATTAGTTGTTAGAAGAATACTTTTCTTAAAAATGTACATTCTCTTTAATATTTCCCTATTTGCTGAAACTAATAAACGTTTGAATATTACAGATAGACCAAGGGTTATAATCAGTGTGGGATTTGACCACCAGATCCTGGTTCAATGTGTAAAGTTGGTGTTAAAATGGTATTTGAGTCTGAATGTCGATTGTTTGCATATCACTAAAATCAATATTCAAATGCTTGCAGATTTCCACTAAGAGTTAAACATGAGTGATCTGCATAACTTCTATGTTTTGATATAAATAAAATACTGGTCAAAGCAACATTAAGCTCACTCACTCATTTTAAAATGAGGAAATGCTTTAATCACAAGGCTACCAGACCACCCTTCTCACTTTAAAATACATATCTGATGAGAGGTATATGGATAGATTCATACACCATTTGTGGTTTAAGAGAGACAATGTCACCAAGTGACTTGTAAGGGTTACCCTTATCTCATTCAAAAACTGTCAATCCCTCAAATATGAGGTGATGTTCTGAGGTCATCAAGAAACAAACACTGGTGTTTTCAAGTCTGTACCATCTCATTTGCAACAACTGTTATAATCCCTCCGATTTGAGGTGAAGATCTGAGCTCATCCACAAACAAGAAACTTGGTTGTTTTCAAATATGTACCACCTCATTTGCAACAACTGTTAATCCCTCCGATCTGAGGTGATGATCTGAGCTCATCCACAAACAAGAAACTTGGTTGTTTTCAAATATGCCAATGTTTCCAATATGGCAATGTGGCTTTAACAGAGATGAAGCACTGGAAGAACCTTATGATATTCTTTTAATTATGTACCGGCACAAACTAACGAAGCAAGAAAGAGGATAGGAAACCGAATCCCTCCCGTTCCCAATGGAAACATGTGGGCCTGTACATGGGTAATGAGCCAAAACCTCGCCCAACACTTAAAACATGGAAGTTTGGTATCAGCGAGCTCAAAATCCCTACGCTCTTCACATCGAGAGTCATCACGTTTGGCTGATGGGGAAACTGGAGTTAAAACCTATGACCCAGAAATATGATTTTCATATTTAGTGCTTTGGGATTTGAGGAGAGTCGCTGGCTTCACAGTGTTTGGTGATGGATGACAAATCTGCCTACTTCTCTATGTTGCCATCTGTTTGGGGGCCTTGATGTGTGCATCTATCATAGAGAGGGTGCAGGAAAAAACAACCTACAGATGGCGCGGTGCTAGTTATTTTTTAAAGATTAATTTGCTGATGAGAATTTTCGTAAGTTCATTATGATCAGAAAATTAGTTTGGGTGTATTTTGTTTCCTAATGAAAACACTGTGGTTAGGTTTAGGCCAAACCTAGTTTGGGACTGTTTATCAGTGTATGGCAGTTTCCCATTGCCACAACTAAGCCTTGGTCACATGACCCATGAACAAAACAAATGATTCTCCATTTCTGATCAATGCATTATTAATAAATTATAATTTAATCCAACTCCAGTCTAGAATGATTTGGCAAGTCTAGCTCTAGATCCTGAATTAAGCATCGTTCTGGGCTCCTTTTGGATTACTTTTTATTTTGTAGATATTTATTTTTAAATAAGATAACTTTTGTAGATATTTATTTTTAAATAAGATAACTTTATCTAACATTGATCAGCCTACTCCGTGGTCATCTCCCCTTGAGTACACAGCCCCGAATTTTGATGTGAGTCGAGTCGGCTAGTGGTTGCATACTACAATGGCTGAAGAGATAAACTTGTAACAATAAACAATTAATGCTTTAAGTAAACAAAACAGGATTAATCCCATGCTTAGATTACCTCAATCTCTTTAAAATCAAGTATAAGTTCTTGCTATCTCATTACAGGTCACGTCAGAACGACCTTCTGCGAACTTTGACTGACCAATGAAATGACTAACAGGAAGTCGACATTAGCCATTAAGAAACAACTTTCTTGAGCTTTGCAACACGTTTCCAACTGGTGACATCCATTCCAGACTACGCTTTTTAAAGTATCTTGAATAAGTCATACAGCCCTTAACAGTTGTTTTGTGTTGAGATTTAGAGGTTGCATGATAAGAAAACATATTCCGATAACAATATAACGTAAAAATATGAATTTTTAATTTAAAAAAAATAAATTTAATTACATGTTTGTATTGTTTGTAGTTTACCAATTTTCAATCACGAAAGTTGATACTTCTTAATTTTGTTTATCTGACATACTCGCTACTCTGATATGATCAAATGCAACCAACCAATCAGATTAACTGGACTGGACGGTATATACTTTTAGTTACAAACTTGGGAATATATAAATGTAAACCAGCAGTTCCAAGAGCCACCCTGTACAACAAACATGAAGCCACCTTGCTTCCAGAACACCAAGTTCACTCCTCAGGGAAACACTCTTCTCTTTCTGTTACTGGAAACATGGGTCAACACACTGAAGCCTCAAATGGCAACCAGAGGCACAGGAAACAAACTTAGGACATACAGGATAGTTAAAAATGATATAAAATTAGAACCCTATCTCAGTCACTGTAAAGTAAGAAAATATCGAATGCACTTTTCTAAACTAAGATTAAGTAACCATAAATTAACTATATCACCCACCCCACTACACCAGAGACTATGCTCTACATGTTCAACCATTGATGATGAAAAACTCTACCTACTTCACTGTACTAAACACACTCAAGAAAGAAATATACGCTTTGGAAAATTATGCACACACAATGTAAATGTTCACAGACATGAAAACAAGATATTTACAATATCATCAAATACCGTATGTAATATTGATTGGTTTCTGTTCTGTTCTGTCTGTCTGTCTGTCTGTCTGTATGTATGTATCATAATGTTTTGTTAATTTTAAAAAATGCATCTGTCCCATAATGGAATGTTTCTGCAATAAATATCATCTTATCTTATCTTATCTTCCCACTTTTGTGAGACTTTTACAAAGTATTGACATAGTACTTGACTTCATTCAGTTTAAACCTTGTTACAGAGAACCGTCAGCAAGGTTTAAAGCTGAGTCAATTTCATCCAATTTCTCTGTTTTCCCTCAAACACATTAAAACACAACATAGCCCAGACTCCCCACACCCCAGCTCGTCCTGCTTACTGATTGGTCAGCCAACAGCTGATTGACAGGCAGGGTTTGCCTGTGAAGGTATTTCCCTATCAACTAGCTATCACCAATTTTGCCAAGAAACCTGATCTGACAGTCATGCATGAGTCGATGGAAGGGTTAGAAGTTGAAAGGCGTTGAAACAGGATCCCCTATACTTGCATAGATCCTGCTTGCAGCGTTTACAACATACTAGTACACAACTACCTCACTGGCTCAATCGCTCTAAATCCCTCTCAGTCAAAAAACTGGGCTTTTCTACACCTGAGTGAGAAATCCTATCTGTCCCCATTGGCTTTACACAGAACTGTGTTTAGGTTGCAGGTCATGGAGGGATATGTATCTACGACCAGAGAGAACATTTTTCAAATTGCAGTCATTGTTTGTTTTTTAGTAACGAGATCAGTGTTCCAGTATTTGAAACTTTCTTGATGCTTTTTGAAATATTTGGCAATGGCTATTTTGAGTAGTTTATACATAGTGTTGGGTTAAGTGTTATGAAAATATGTTGATGATATTTAAAAGAATATGTGGGAAAAACTGGGTGTTTGAACCAAGTAGCTTGACATCCAGGTAAATGATGTATTTGTTCTGATGTTTACTAGTAACAGACTCATTAATGACGTGTTTGTTTGTCAGTTATCTGTTAAAACTGTACTAGAATACTATCAATAAGTGATGGTTTACTGGATGGTTATTAAGAAAACTTTGAAAATTAACTCAAAACCAAGAGCCAAACGCAACTGTTTTAGTGAAATATCTGTTACTTTAGCAGGAGTTTTGTTTTTTATCGGTAGGTAATTGATTGTGGCTTATCTGTCCCTATCTGTTTCACTCAGCTACAACAGCTGATGGCAGTTGACAGCATGGAGAAAACATGTTTGTAGGTTCTCTAAGCATTCTCACTCAGTTGAAGGGAGGTAACTCTGTTCCTCTCACTGTGTCATGGAAATGGTAGCTCCCAAAATGGATCAACTTTTTGAGACACTGCAGTTCTGATTGTCATGACTTTCTTTGGAAAATTTACAAGTACCTGTTCACCTGATAGTTGTTAAATTGATACATATAGATATTGATAGATATGGTGTATTTCAATAGTGGTAGTATTGTATGATGTCAAAAAGTATCAAGTTGTGTACGTCAGTAGAATGTTTACCCTTCAAATCAGTTCAAAACCATCTAATTTAGACATAAATGGCTACAGTGCATATCTTAAAGATTATCATATCACTCTTTATTATTGTTGATCAACCCGTGAAGATCCTGGTTAGAACTGGTCTTCAGCAACCCATGTTTGTTGTAAGAGGCGACTAACGGGATCGGGTGGTTATGCTCGCTGACTTGGTTGATGCATGTCATCCTATCCCAGTTGTGTAGATCGATGCTCATGATGTCAATCACTGGATTGTCTGGTCCAGATTCAGTTATTTACTGACCATCGTCACATAGATGAAATATTGCCGAGTTCGGCGTTAAACAACAAACAATCAAACTAATTAGCATTGTGTTTCTCGTGAAATACATTTGTGGGATGATACAAAAAATAACTGTCCTTAGAATGAGATGAAGAGATTATGAAAGAAATGTCCTTAGAATGAGATGAAGAGATTATGAAAGAAATGTCCCTAGAATGAGATGAAGAGATTATGAAAGAAATGTCCCTAGAATGAGATGAAAAGATTATGAAAGAACTGTCCTTAGAATGAGATGCAGAGATTATGAAAGAAATATCCCTAGAATGAGATGAAGAGATTATGAAGGAACTGTCCTTAGAATGAGATGTAGAGATTATGAAAGAAATGTCCTTATAATGAGTTGAAGAGATTATGAAAGAACTGTCCTTGGAGCAAAATGAAGAGATTTCAAAGAAATGTAAACTTGCCTATAAGAAACTGAAGAGGGTAGACAAAAAATGTTGTCTTCTCTGCTGACTTGGTAGCCAGGCTGAGATGATGAGGGAAGAAGAAGAAAATCTCTCTGCCAGCTTGGAAGGACTGGGAAGATCCAGGGGAGGGTGGGGGGAGAAAATGGGGGGGGGGGGGGGGGGGGGGCAATTGCCCAGTCTGCCAATTGCCCAGACAAGCTGCCATACCAAAGACAAACACCAGTATCACAAATCAAAACAAATTATGTCATGTCAGTTACCATGGAAACCAGGGCAGAATTCCTACAGAATCTCCAGCAGAATGAATGGCCACTCAGATTGTTGATGACAGTCCTAAAGGATGGAGTTTCCATTCCCACTTTTTAATCAACCAATTCAGATTTTGTAGCCAGTCCCATCTGACTTTTTGATCAGCTTCAGAAGAATGGGGCATTCTGATTGGCCAGGGACAACTTCCTGTGGTTCCGCAAGTGTAAACAGCCTCTTATGCTTGTCAGTAATTTGTAGTAGGAGTTAAATATGGGGATAAGAATTTTATGTTGTTTGATAGGGAGACCATCTCGTCTGTTTATTTTGCCTCTTAGAAGATCTCATAACTGTCAGATAGTCTCTTAAAGACCTGGTTGATCTTTCAATAAAAACATCCCTATGCATTCAGCCATCTGTAAAATCATACTTTTCAATTGTAGGGCATTCAAAAATGCTGTTGTAATTAAATATTAAGTATCCCGGCCTTTCACCAATATATCTTGTTACTTTGTTTTTATTAGATAGCTATCTACCCAAACAGTTTCCTGTATTGTGTATATATCTGGCCTTAGATATGTGAAAACACACTACTGTTTACTACTTTAAAACTGTTCTGTACATGAAAACTTGACACTTATTTATGGATAACAGCTTCTTCATTCTTTGTAAACAGCGTTTAAGAGCTACCTCTTGCCACTTTATCAGGTGAATGTAACATACAGTATCTTAGATGAAAAATTTGAATCCTGATTCGTCTCAATTATGTTTCTAGGTTTGTCAGCACCATACCCATGTTCATGGGTTTTACCAAGATAGTAAACATCTTATACCTGCATCGCTTCGGGCTGTCCTCCCACATGAAGCTGACATGCCGTGATATAACTTGAATACTGTTAAAAGCTGAGTTAAACACAACTCACTCAATTAGATAAAACTAGTTGATTGATGAATTCAATCTGAATCTTAATGTGGGCCGTATCAAAAGAAGAAAAATAAGTTTCACAGTAGATTTGATACTGAAACCTAATACTGGCATCTATATAAGTGTGAAGTTGGTATTGTTTTTGACTGAAGTCCACTAAGTGAATTGCCGATTGAGGGCAGTTTTCTTTGGAATCTTGGAGCAATAATATAGAGAGTACCAAGAACACACATGACATCACTCAGATATAGTGCAGTGGCATAGGCCGTGTTTTTCCACTCATGAAAGAGATCTTTCACATTGAAGCCCACAGACATCTTTTGGCAGCAGAGAAACTGCTTTATTAAAAACACTGGGAGATCCGAAATTTGTATTTTTGAAAAATTGAATATGTTACTCCGACTCCTGTTTTTTGTCAGCTTCTAATTTTTCTCATCTCTCTTGGAGGCGGGTTTGTCAGAATCAGCCAAAATATCTCATCTAAATTCCAACCCTTGCCAGACTACCTTTGGAGTTTGACTTGGAGCCATGGGGAGAAGTTGACAATTGATAAATGGAGCTTTTATCAAGTGGAGCCTGTTGCCAGGAGGGTTGGGAGTGGGGAAACGTACAGTATTTCTAGTTGGTGGCGAGAGCACCATCCATCATAGGGATGCCCACGTCTTTCATCAGTGAGTGCTTCTCAACAGATGCTGAAACATACTGTGTCTTTGTCTCCTGGCAGGAGAGTTCTTTAATGGGAGACAATCCATTTATCTCCCTTAATACACAGCCCCCTATCTTGAAAAATTCTTGGAAGAGTTATAATGGAGGTAGATATCGCTGAGCTTATCAGGGTCTTTTATACAGTGTCGGTCACGCTCGAATGGGGTGGATGTTGGGTGTCAGACTTATGTTCTCAAATGGATTCTTGATCTTGTGAAAAACATCTTTTGAATAGAAGTCAGTTGGATGAGGAATGGTGACTTGGTGTGGGCTGACTGGGGGCTCTGTCCAGGAAACAAGAGAAGATAGAGTAATGGGTGGATGTTTGGTGGTTGTTGGGGTGACAGTGATAAGCAGTTGTCATGTCCTGGTCTGTGTGGAGGGTTGTCATAAATGGGTGGGTGTTTGGTGGTTGTTGGGGTGACAGTGATAAGCAGTTGTCATGTCCTGGTCTGTGTGGAGGGTTGTCATAAATGGGTGGGTGTTTGGTGGTTGTTGGGGTGACAGTGATAAGCAGTTGTCATGTCATGGGCCGTGTGGAGGGTTGTCATAAATGGATGGGTGTTTGGTGGTTGTTGGGGTGACAGTGATAAGCAGTTGTCATGTCCTTGGCTGTGTGGAGGGTTGTCATAAATGGGTGGGTGTTTGTTGGGGTGACAGTGATAAGCAGTTGTCATGTCATGGGCCGTGTGGAGGGTTGTCATAAATGGATGGGTGTTTGGTGGTTGTTGGGGTGACAGTGATAAGCAGTTGTCATGTCCTGGGCTGTGTTGAGGGTTGTCATAAATGGGTGGGTGTTTGGTGGTTGTTGGGGTGACAGTAATAAGCAGTTTTCATGTCCTGGTCTGTGTGGAGTGTTGTCATAAATGGGTGGGTGTTTGGTGGTTGTTGGGGTGACAGTGATAAGCAGTTGTCATGTCCTGGGCTGTGTGGAGGGTTGTCATAAATGGGTGGGTGTTTGGTGGTTGTTGGGGTGACAGTAATAAGCAGTTTTCATGTCCTGGTCTGTGTGGAGTGTTGTCATAAATGGGTGGGTGTTTGTTGGGGTGACAGTGACAAGCAGTTGTCATGTCCTCATAAATGGGTGGGTGTTTGGTGGTTGTTGGGGTGACAGTGATAAGCAGTTGTCATGTCATGGGCTGTGTGGAGGGTTGTCATAAATGGGTGGGTGTTTGGTGGTTGTTGGGGTGACAGTAATAAGCAGTTTTCATGTCCTGGTCTGTGTGGAGGGTTGTCATAAATGGGTGGTGTTTGGTGTTGAAAAAGCAGCTGGTCCACCACAGATTTCGAGGGCTATTTGGAAATGATAGTTTTAGTATTTAAGTTGTTGAGATGTATTTTTGTAAATCTGGTGTGATCATGACAGGTTTACTTTGTTTTCTGAGTGTAGGTCTTCATGAAGGTGTCACTCCCCTTCTGTTCAGACTGTACCTTTTCAATTGACGGAGATGCAAGTAGGATCATCATCAAACACTACTGAAAGACTTCCAGAGCATATATGTCACATGGTATCATTCTTCTAGTTGGGAGACTTTGGCTTGGGAAATTTGAACTTATACAGCGATAAGGATGGTTTAGCCCTACATTCATCCAATCCTCTCTGGGTTTCATGTGAAAGAGGGAAGTTTGGCAAATCAGAACAGAGATTGGAAAAATTGGAACTCTATTGGATGGGTTTAGTTTGGTTTGTGAATATGTGTCTCGTCAGATGTTGGTCATTACTTATGTGACAGACATTTCCAGTGCGAGTGCTAATGAGAACCTCTTGCATCGTCATAATGATTTACGCGTTGTAATTACGTGCGCTTGCACACCATCCTCCATCATCAGTTCATGGTAATGTTTCATAATCAAGACAATTTGGGCTGACGACTTCACTCCCATCTCCACAGACAACTTCTGTCTGCACGTTGCCAGTATACCTTGGCCAAAAGTTTCCGCCTCCTTTAGTTAGAGAGTGCTCTCACCAGCTGATGTCAACTGAGTGTGGAGAGTTGCCTCCCCTTACAAGCGGATGTTGGCAACTGAGTGACAGAAGCAGATGGAGCTGTGTGTGTTATAACTAATAGATCCGATCCTGGGCATGATGCCTCTATAAATCATAGAGAAGGAGGAATTTGTACAATCCTGGACAAATCGGCAGGGATCTGTAAGAATACCATAAATTCTAAGCAAATGGCACATTTTCAGCTGAGGGAGTGGGCAAAAACCATGGCAACGTGTTTCTGGAAATACCCTGATTATTATGATTTATATATGATTTATTATAAGTTTTTTTCAAAATTGTTGTTTTTTATCCCCACATTATTTGTTCAGATTGTGTTCAAATTTGGTCAGTAAACACTTGTTCAGTGTTGGGATGAGGATCCTGACACACAACTCTTGGATGATCATTTGCTGTTTTTGTTGCAGATGTGTTTACAGTGCTACCATCAGGGAGTGTGTTGATAAAGAATGTGCAGCAGTCTCACAGTGGCAGGTACCAGTGCAAGATGAGCAAGCACGTCACAGCGTTACAAGACATCGATCTCACTGTGCAGGCACAAGGTGAATGTTTTTGCTCTCTGATGAGTGAGTGAAGGAGTGAGTGTTTGTATGTTGTTCAGAGCTTGGCAATATTCCAGCTCTGTGACAGCAGTCTGTAAATAATCGAGTCTGGACCAGACAATCTAGTGATTGACATCATGAGCATCGACCCATGCAATTGAGATACGATGACATGCATTGGTCAAGTGGGCGAGCCTGACCACCCAATCCCGTTAGTCCCCTTTTACGACAAGCATAGTCACCTTTTATGGCAAGCATGGGTTGCTGGATTGTGGGTTGTCCATAGATGGAGGGTTACAAGTCAAGGGGTCCTTGTCATTGTGTTCAGTGTTGCTGTGCAGGCAGACATAGATTCAGTAGCTTCAGCAGTAGACAACAGGGACCCCAGGCCACAACACGAACAGTGGATAGTTCAACATTGTCACGTGTACACATACAAAATTGCTGAAATTGGTGAAGTGGTTATTGGAATTAAAAATGCATATTTTTTAATCTTTCTGATATTTCGAGGTAAACTATCCTTCCATCCTCCAAGCTATAATTCATTTTCCCTTAAATTTGTAATATCATCAATCTACCCATTCAAACTTCCTTCTATCCATCTATCAATCCAACTCTATCTGTCATTCATGCATCTTTCCTTTCTTCAATCCAACACCATCCTTCTCTCTATCATCTATCCTTCCATCTTATCCTCTCTATCCATCCTTTCTTCCATCAATCCACCTCTATCCCTCTTTTTATCCATCAATCCAACACTATATATCCTCCCTCAGTACAGAATAAGGTGTGAACCTGTCTGCAAACTTGGCAATGTCAAACGCCATGTTTTCAAACACCTTTCTAGGAAATGAACACATTACTGCTTTACTCTGATTGATAGAAGTGTTGTATATAGCAGTTTGATTGACATGTGTCTTGCTGGCAACCCAATAGGCTGGTGTGTCTCACGCTCTGGTGATACAAACAGATAGCCCTCAGAGCTGGCTCCTCGCACTAGAAAGTTGGCTGTGCATGACTGGTCTTTCACACAACAAGGTCGAATTATCATAGGAGCAGGAGAGGGGAGCTTTCAAGATTGCTTTGCAAATTATACTTCTTTTACACCCTTTTAAGGAAATCAAGAAATTCTGAAATATTTCGACTGATTTAAGCATTTCTTATCTTAAAATGGTCCAATTGTGCCTTTTGTATTGAACTTTAAAGACAAAAGGCATCACTTTGTCAATTCTATTTTTGAATTAATGAACCATGTTAATCTTCAGTTTCTTTTTGCTTTCCATTCAATTTGACTTCATTGTGGAATATATGTCATGAAACTTGGGGATGGGCCTCACGCAGATTGGCAGTTCAGGTCCAGATTGTCTTTGGTGTGGAGTATTATTAAAGGCGGCCTTTTCATTTGTCTGGGTGTGTTTATAGGGCTATGTGCATTGTTTCGCTCAAGGTCAGTTATGTTTAGCAAATCCGCCCAGGTTTGCAAGTTTAAGTGGCCATGGTTTGATTAGAGCCCTGCACGAGACAGGCTTTTGATGGACTTATTTACGCTGCTGTAAAGTACGAAATCTGAGACAAAATTAGACATCGGGTTTAACGCACAATTTTTACCATTGTCAATCCATTGTTAGAATGATTTACTGGACAGCCAGATGTAGAGGCAACTGAAATAGTCCATGTGCTTGGCAGTGTTTTGTGTTTCTAGAATATGAACAACTACTTCTTGAAAAGCAATTTTGAATCTCATGTTGAGCAGAATTAGTTGTAACAATTGTACTTTCCAATCTTGACACATTTTTGCAAGTAACTACACAATTGTGACAATTATAGTTGAAAGGAAATGTTTTATACAACAGCAATATTACAGCTGATGATGATATATAATGGGGTTGCCAAGCAAATGTTGGTGGTTTATAGTTTGAGCGATGATCCAAACATTGTACAATGATGTGGTTTATAGTTTAAGCAAATTATCTAAACATCGTACAATGACGTGGTTGAAAGTTTGAGCAATGATCAACACTATTGGATAATGAGGGAGGGAGGGGGTATTCAGTTGACACAATGGCTCTTTTACCAAAATCTGCTTCAGTCTGCTGGTTTTAACATTTAACATTTTAATAATTTCGACATTTTGGTAGGATATGAGATGGAAAAGTTTGGAACTAGAGTTATCTTCAACAAATAATATAAACCTACAATTAGAAAAAAAGTTTGACACAAAGGCTCAATTTGACAGTTTGACCATCATTTGACTGAAATGTTAAACCAACAATTTGAAAAGGGTGTTAGCTTTGTTGAGATGTTGGCAGAGCCTTGTTGGTAATTGGTGGTTACGAAGATGTGTAGCGACAGGATTTACTGGCCTGTCTATTGTTAATCCAAACTTTGCAGAAAATAGGAGTCCCGCAGTCGAATATTGGAATGCGTATCTTTGCTTCCACTCTGTCATTAACGTCCACAGCTATTCAGCTTTTATCTTTTTTCTCTGTAAATTAGTAAGCTTCATGGCTGTTCTTGGTGGCAAATTTATCTAATAAGAAAGGTGGAGACACGTTTTTGTAGTTCCGAGTATGATGCCCGATCATGAGGAGGAAATGTGCATCTCACAACAGTAGTGGATCTGACACGCTGCAAGGGATTGTGGGAGTTAAGGGTGTTGTTACGGGTGCAAGATTTCAGTGTCATTTTTCACTTAAATTTATCTTCTGATTTTAATTTGACAGTTCTTAGGTCAACGTGTTCAAAATATGGCCTTTTTCCTGAGACTAAAAAGTGGATATGCGTCATTATTCTGACTCCCTACAGTGTTCCTGAAAGATTTTGATTTAGTTTCTAAAAAGGCCTTTGTTGTTGCAAGGGATATTTTACATTCTTCAGATGGGTTCATAATTGATAAACCTAAGAAGTGTCTGAAAAATGATATATGAAGTTTATTATCACAAAAACAGAAGTGAACATGATTTATACTATTTTGCATTTGGTGGAAAGGAAAACTTAAATTTGTCCACACTTGCTGATATTAGAGTAACTTTCTTTCTCTCTCTCATTGTATCTTGGACTCAATTGCATTTACTCAACAGAAAGTAATAATATATAACTAAGACGTTAAAATCAGATTGTGTAAAGTCGTGGAAAAGTCATTAGACGCATCAGGAGTGTATGATCTGGTGTGTTCCCGGGTACATGCTATAACGACTTCACTGACATACAACCCCAGCTACGGGGCGGCACACAAAAAAGAAGTAACTTCCTTCGTAACACGTTGGAGCTTCATAGTCCTACATTCACACAAACATTCAGCTGTGGATGAATAGGAGAAATGTCGCTTCGGTTGCAATTCCATCAATACCCACTGCAATATCGGAACAATCAGCGCGATCCCACGTAAAATGCTATATTCACGTTCATCGAGATAAGGTGGCTTGGAGGTGACCCACCTTTGTCAGGGCATAGGATCAGGACATTCTCAAATTGTAAGAAGTTGTTAGGGTAGTCCTATTTTTTGTGGTTGATTTATAGAAATGGTGGGAATAGACTCAATGATAGAGGAATATTCTCTGTATAAGGATTGTTGCTGATCAGAATGACAGTGGGGAAACATTTCCTCACACAATTCACTATTCTAACACCGAGCGCCGATGTAGAATTCATCGTTCGTCCAGCCTGCCTGTGTGTATTGTGCATGAAAAACTACTGCCAGTGGTGTGGCAATGTTATTTCATTTTCTCTTTGAGACTGACCCAGGTGACCCCAGATACTATTCCTTTCATGGAGGACAACTACTTCTATGTTAGCGCCACTGAAAGCACTTCATTTGAAAAGTTTTTGTCAAAATGTTTTGAGGTTAAAGAAAAGACGTGGATATTCTCCACATTGACACTGGCAAGACATCTGTATGAATTTTGATTTTAAGGAAATGTTTCAGTGTTCAGTGTTAAGATCATAAGATTCAGAGTGTGAGATTCAATGTACCTTGAAAGTTGTGAAGATGTATATTCCAGCTCCTCCTCTAGTAAGTTTTTGAATGGCATTTAGAAGTGATACACAAAAGGAAGAGAATTTGTGTATGTCAACTTCTTTATTATGAGGAACACAATGTTTCAGAGTAAACACTTACTCCTTCATCAGGTGAATAAATGCACATGATGGAGTACGAATATACTCCAAAAGTTATGTTCCTCATAATAAAGAAGTTGACATCCCTAAATTCTCTTCCTCTCCTCCTCTGTCATCCAATGTTCTGCATCTCCATGCTCCTACGATAAACCCTTGGGTCCAGTGAGTGAGTGGGTGAGTGAGTGAGGGAGTGAGGTTATAGCCGCTTTTAGCAATATTCCAACAATATCATGGCGGGGGACACCAGAAATTGGCTTCACACGTTGTACCCATGTCGGGAATCGAACCAAGTTCTTTGGCATGATGAGCAAACGCTTTAACCACCAGGCTACCCGCCCGCGCCCTTGGGTCCAGTCCCCACCAAAGCTTTGCTGAGAAAGTCATGTCACAATCACCATCTCTCTTATATCTAAAATCTCGATCATGAGTGTAATTTAGTCGGACAGCCATTAGAATTTAGCCTAAACTTAAAGCTGTGGTAGTGAGTGTGTCCAGGGAATGTAATGGAAATATATGACCCTGGAGGATCAAGGATGGTTCAAGCTATGTCCATGTGTTTTGGAACTATATTATTATTATAAGATAAACTCAGAAATTGCTTTTTCAATAAATGTTGAATACTTTCCTTAATACTTTCTTTTTCTAACTTTTTATTTTTTATTTTTTATTTTTCGGGTCAACGCTTATGTCAGGCCAGCAGACACCTTGGGATAAACATAATCGTGTCTTCTAAATGATTAACAATGAATTAGATAGAAGAATGGAGGTTATAGTTGAGATAGCATTAGTATGATGATGTTTATGTATAGGATTATATTTGACGGTATGTAGGAAGCCTGCTTAAATTTTCATGTTGTCATTTTCAGCAGCTGGATCTGAAACCTCGATAGTGGACACCAGTAGAGTGAAGATCTTCCCCTGGATCGGTGAAAGCGTTCTGCTGGAATGTCCTACCTCCTCAACTGGAACCCCAAGTGTAACATGGGATAAATATGGAGGCACTCTGCCACAGGACCGTACTGTAGTGGAAAATGGTAATATTTTCAAATGTTAAAATTGTGTTTATTTGTTGTTTAAAGCCGCACTCAGCAATATTCCTGGCATGTGACGTCATCCTGTCAATAAGTCTGGACGATATAATCCATCCAGTGATTGATATTATGAACAACAATCCACATCACTGGACTACGATAACACGTCCACCAAGTCCACTGAGTCAGCAAGTCTGACCACTTGGTCACCTATGTCTTATGACCAGCATAAGTTGCCAGGAACCTATTCTAATCCCCCAAACACACAGTTTAAAATATAAAAATAATGATTTCATTGACTTAACTTAAGTTATTTAAATATATAAGTAAATTCAAATGTATTTTATTTTCAATGGTATTCAGTCACTATTTTGAGTTGATTGATACTGATTTGCATGAACTGGTATGAAGGCAAGAATACATTTTGTGAGCAAGGGGAGATAACTTGTAGTATCCCTGATAGACTGATGATTGAAGATCAAGGGCCTCAAAGTGGGTTCTCATCCTAGGTGGGCTTCTTTATTTTTCAGGTAATTTAAGAATTAAGGATGTAAAGATAGAAGATGCAGGAACATATATTTGTAAAGGAACTTCAGAAGAGCCAAGCAGAATAATTGCAATGGATGTACAAGGTAAGAAGTTTGTTTGTATTAGGTAGTCGTTATTTCTTTCTTCAATATTCAAGAACACTCATGAAATTGCAACTCACATTCCAGACAGACCAATGAAGACAGATTTTACAGATTTTCATGGTTAATTTCTAATTATTATGATAAATATTTCAACAAAATGTTAACAAACTGATGTTGAAGCCCGTTCAATCTAAACCATTATTACAGCAAGTATGTTTATAATGAACACGCTTATAACAATCTGACAGATATTAGGAAGTGTTTTTTGTTTTTTGTCTCAGCTATTTGCTGTATTTATGCTGTATATACACTTATACTGAACTACAGTTATAACAAACTAAAATTAGTGGTCCTTTTGAGTTCGTTATTGACCTGTACAAGCGAGAATAATATTTTTGCCTAAACAGACTGAGAAAATTACAATTGTTATGGTTGGTATAAATACGTTTCTCACATCTGTCTGCCGTCAATTGTGAATTTAGATAAAAGTTTGATGTGATAACATTTTTTATTTTGTTTCTTTCAGAATCTGTGACAGCAAAGGCACAGAGGTTGGTGATAACAGTAAACGCTGGTGAGAGGGCGGAGCTACGCTGTAATGTGACTGGTCGACCCGAGCCCAAAGTCATGTGGTACTACAACGCAAAGCCAGTCCCGAAAACAACAGGCATCAGTAATGGAGGTAGGCACCTATTTCCAGGCAAGCCATTGTCATGGTGATTCACTTGAGAAGTTGACCTTCATGTTGTCCCACATGATTGCTACAAGCCAAGGAATTAGATGGTCAAGATGGCTGTGAGAATGGGCTGTTTCCAGTCATGGTATCCAAGTTGTGACAGACACATGTAGAGAGATGGGTATTAGATGGTAAAGATTGCTGTGAGAACGGACTGTTTCCAGTCATGGTATTCCAGTTGTGACAGACACATGTAGAGAGATGGGTATTAGATGGTAAAGATCGCTGTGAGAACGGACTGTTTCCAGTCATGGTATCCCAGTTGTGACAGACACATGTAGAGAGATGGGTATTAGATGGTCAAGATGGCTGTGAGAACGGACTGTTTCCAGTCATGGTATCCCAGTTGTGACAGACACATGTAGAGAGATGGGTATTAGATGGTCAATATGCTGTCAGAATGGGCTGTTTCCAGTCATGGTATCCCAGTTGTGACAGACACATTAAGTGAGAATGGTAATACTGGTCAATAGAGTATGGTTTTAGCAATATTCTAGCAATATCATGGCGGGGGACACCAGAAATGGCCTTCACACATTATACCCATGTCGGGAACGAACTCAGGTCTTGGCTTTAACCATAAGGCTACCCCACCGCCCCAACTCTTTTTCTGTATACTGTATGGTTTTAGCAATATTCGAGCAATATCATGGCGGGGGACACCAGAAATGGCCTTCACACATTGTACCCATGTGGGGAACGAACTCAGGTCTTCGCTTTAACCACTAGGATAACCCACCACTCGAACTTTATTTATTTATGTTGTATATAAATCTTGATTGTCTGTAGATATGAGAGAAATGAAAACTTGGCCTCTTTTCTTGCAGCCATGGTACTTGTGATCACCAAGGTGGTGCCATCACGTGCTGGGTTCTATCAGTGCCAGGCCCTGAACAACGCTTCCTCAGCCAGCGCTGTTATGAAACTGGAGGTCAAGGGTCAAGGTCTTGACCCAACAGGTAACACAGGTATGTTACTTTTATCATTTAGCTGAGCACATATTTGTTGAATGAAACTAACCCACATGTAATTTCTCTTGCTGTTGTATAACTTGTCTGTGGGACCTAATTGTTTATATATCGCTTTGGGTAGTGCTAACACAATGCTTCCTGCATATGATTGATGTTTGAAGTTTGAAGTTTATATATATCAAGTACTGCGATGGAGTAGAGCTCTACCATGAATCCACTCACTCATTCACTCACTCATTGTCTTAGTTGGTCAACATGTAGAACTGCTCACTCACTCACATGACCATACAACTATTGACTGCTTTAGAACCAGCATTCATCCTAGTAATAAACTATTCTCTCACTCAATCTCAGTCAGTGAGTCACTCACTCTCAGTCACTCGCTCACTCACTCTGTCAGTCAGTCAGTCAGTCACTCACTCACGCTCAATCACTCGCTCACTCTCAGTCACTCACTCTCTCTCTCTCAGTCAGTCACTCACTCACTCGCTCACTCTCTCACTCGCTCACTCTCAGTCACTCGCTCACTCTCACTCACTCACTCGCTCACTCTCACTCACTCACTCGCTCACACTCAGTCACTCGCTCACTCTCAGTCACTCGCTCACTCTCAGTCAGTCAGCCAGTAGCTGTATGTTGTCTCTGCTTCCAGCTATATTTGTGCTGTACGTTTTCTGTTTTACTTAGCTTTAAATCTCAGCCAATCCCAGCTCAATCACACCATAGCCGCGCACCTGCCCCACTTCACACTATGGCCAACTCACATGACGGTGCAGCGACACACGACGGTGGCTATTCCCTGTCTGAGTGCTCGTGCCAACCAACTCCACTGGTTTAAGGATGGCCAGAGATTGAGTCCAACTCACGGCCATCTTGACATTGCACCGAGCGGGTCCCTGCAGCTGTTCCGTGTAAGGGCCGAGGATTCCGGAAAGTATTCCTGTATCGCAAAGAACGAGAATGGAACTGCATCGGCACACTGTTATTTAAATGTGTTGGGTTTGTTCTTCCACGAGTTGTCAGCTTGCATTGTAATAGAGACCTAGGTTTGCTGTGGATAGTCAGATTTTCTCTGGATGGCTGAAAGAGAACTAGTCGTTTGCTGTGGATAGTCAAGTATCCTCTGAATGGCTGAATAAGAAAAACTCCAAAATTTTAGACTTTAAAGCACCATTATTTGCCCCTTAGGAATAGCTTTCTTTCAAGTCATGGATCAAAAATGCATGTTTATGAACTTTGATCTTTGTTCTCCGTTTGGTATGCTGTGATTCATATCATTTCAAATTAAAGGGAGGTAACTCATTCCCTCTATCATTTCAAATTTAAGTAAGATTTTCAGTTCATTATTGGCCAAAGTGAATGGCTGCGGAATAGCTTGGTGGTTACACCTAAGACCAGGGTTTGATTTCAATGGGTGAAGCCCATTTCTGGTGTACCCTGCCTTGTTATTGCTAAAAGCGGCATAGATCCATTTTCACTCAATAATGGCCAAAATGATGTGTTGAATAAATTCTTCTCAACATTTAAGTAAAAAGTTCAAAATATGTTAGGTATGACATCTTCAGACCATATTATAAATTGCATGAGACTCACAGATTGTTGCAGTTGTGTGGGTTCATTGTCATTGAAAAGATAATGCGTTTGTGGCATATCAATGGTAACCTGCTGTTGTTTTCTTCTTCCTCAAAGCAGGGCAACTTTAATATAAATTTTTAACTTTGTGAATGCTAAAATTATTTACTTCATTTTTTAGATGAGACAACTATTGGCGTGACCGAAAGTGACCAGGCAGGGACAAATGAGACGACTTCTGAGAACTTGAAGGTCAACGGAGATATCAAAGTCCCGAAACGGAACAGGCCAAATAAAAATGGTGGCCGTAAGAACAGGAAGAAGGGAAAGAAAAATAAGAGAAAGAGGAAGAAAAAGAAGAAGAAGAGGAAGAAGGGCAAAGGTGAATGTCATTACGAGATGTTGAATTGTAGCAGACACGTGAAGCAGGAATGTGTAGAAGGCATATGTAGCAGACATGTGTAGCAGTGCGTGGAGTCATCCCATGACCTCTTTATTCGGGGTTACCCTGATTGGCCATGTGGACAAGGCGTCTGACCTCGGATCAGAATTTGAATCCCTTGGTTTGAATCCTATCATGGGTCTCAAAAATGTTATAGCCGCTACATTGTCGCCAACAGGTGAGCACGTTCAGATTGAATTTGAGCACAATCAGTCTCAGTACGCTATTATGCAGCTCGGGTCATGTCACTGTGCTTCAATTGGGTCGGACGGTACTCATTATATCAATCACTGGATTGACTGGTCCAAACGCTCATCAACAGGCCACCGTCATATAGCAGGAGTATTACAAAGTGTGGTGTTATACAGACAAAAGTTGACTGAACCACAACTCACTTTGTATGTTGTCTTTTTAGCCAAACTGGTTCCCCCATCTCAGCCGCATGTTGACCAACTGTCTGACACCTCGGTCAAACTGAACTGGACAGTGCCACAGAATGACGGCCTACCGATCGTGTTCTTCCGGGTGCAGTACAAGGAGGTTGCCCCCAATAAGGCAAGCTGGCACACCGACGACCACGACATCGACAAGGACACCACCATGTATGAAGTGTCCAATCTCAAACCAGGTACGCATTCTACAAACAAACCTGTCACTTTTTTATTCCCCCGTTTGAAAAATGGGGGTGATATATTTATCAGCATGTCCATTTTACGTTTTTGGAGCAGAACTCCTAACTCGTTGAATATATCGTGTTGAAACTTGCTGTACAGACCAGTCTTGTGGTGAACTGGTGCCTTTTGATGATTTAGGATTTTGAGAAATACTGAACAGCATTATTTTTTACTTCACTGACCTGAACAACAGTTGGGTATAAGTAGCCAAGTTCCATTTCCGATTTTCACCAGACTGGGACGCTATGTCATCTCCTGATTACTATTGTCACAATATGAATGTCCAGCAATTGACTTACCAATGTTTCTCTTCGAATAAGGATATATTTTTCAATTATGAGATAAGTAATAAAATCAGTTCTATCTAGATTTGATCTGTGCTCAGTGTTATCGATACCAATTTAACTGATACATTGTATTTGTTTTCCAGGGGGAATTTACAAATTTCGTATCGCAGCTGTGTATTCTAATAATGACAACGAGGTCGGCCAGAACTCTCACCGTTTCTTCATGAAGGTGGCTCCGGCTGGCAAAGCCCATCCCCCGGTGGACAGACCCACCATTGTAGAAGCGATGCCACTCCACAATGAGGAACAGGGGAAGGATGTGTTCGGCATTGGCATCAAGTGGCAGGTGTGTACCTTTAAGAACAAATAATAATAGAGAGATTTATTAATACTAAGTTTTATTTTCTGGCACCGAATGAGTCTCAAAATATAATGCTTAATTACTTCAGAATTGAAGAAAATATGAAATTTTAAAAAATCTTAATTTTGAACAAAATAACATTTCTTTCCAAAATTGCCTGACGAACAGATAACAAACACATTATGGGTCAGTCCTTAGATGATTTAATTGTGATCGTTTATTTCCCACAATAAGATTGTCCATCCGAAAGTTTATTTTAAGCATCATGCTCAAGTTTGAGCAACACAGTGCAATTAAATTCAGGCAAGTCCAAGAACAAAAGTGCATTATATCACTGACTATCCTCACTTGTTAGAAGGACAATGTTGACGCCCTGCTCTCCATGTGTACATAACAGTTATAGTGTTGACAAGCTGATGTTACCCGTCAGACGAAGCTGCTTCTTATCTAAGTAATCCCTCATGTGTGTACACTGCAGGTGTTAATTGGTAAGAAAACAGGTAATTAATGGGACTGGGTTCTTAGTCTGACCACTCGTTAGCCAGAGGTTTATACAACTGTAACAGCAGGCAGTATGTCTTCACACATCATGTGTTGGACCTTCTCAAAGTAACTGCAAGGTTGTTGGTTCGTTTGTGCTCCATGCATGGTCAAGTCAGTAGCTTAATTCTGTTCTATTTAACTCCTTAGACCAATTTGTAGATTTGCGAAATACGCTGCAGTCGGAAAGCGCACGTTAAATCTTCTATATCAGTCAGTCAGTTGTAGATTTGTGTCTGTGGGGGCATGGTTGTACGGAGTGATCCCACTTAATCAAGCACGGACACACTGACCTGACTTGAATCTGATTTGTGTCTACGGGGGGCATCTGTACAGAGTTATCTCCCTTTTTCAAACAAGGATACACTGACTCTGGATTGGAATCCCAGATGTGCCTGGGTAGAATACTTGTTCTGCTCATGGTTTTCACAAATGACGTAAATGTCGAGAACAGAGCTGTATCACTTTGGGAGTACCTTCATCCTGAGCTGACATGTTGAGACATAACTGAACTACAGTTTTCAGTTGCTCACTCAGTCTGATAGTAAATATATAATTTTTTGTTTGCTTTGTTTCAGTATATCCTAACAGAATCCTCACCAATCGAAGGCTTTTTCATCTTCTACAAGCCATACGACTCAAAAGACCAATGGAAAAAGATCACAATCCTTGAAACCAAAGTTCGTGGACATGTGTTGGGCTATCTGAAGCCTGACACAGAGTACAGTATTCGTATGCTATGTTTCAACTCGGCTGGGAACAGTGACAGTAGCAACACTGTTGTGAAGAGAACATTAGGTAGGTTGTAGTTACTGGTGGTTCTTGAGGAGGTGAAGTAAAACCAGGATAGATTTTAGATGTCTGTTAACCCCAGACTTAAAATTTTGAGGAAGATCACATATTATTTCATCATATTTTGTTGCATGTTTAATTATACATTCTTTTCAAATTACTTTACCTTAGTTTTGACTTTCAAATGTTCAAAACAAGGAATATTTAATGCTCACACTGGAATTGGTAGCAGCGCTTTATGGATGCCACCTTCTTATTGAGGATAGCTATACCACATAATGCCTGCAAATACAAAGCCTCTATTACATCATAGCCATAAATCCTGTTATTTTGGGTGTCCTCACACTTAAAAATCTTCTGATTTGCAACAAAAGTTCTCTTCACTGTCAACTATCCAGTCAGTTGTGCAAGCAATAGTATCTTGCTGCTAAGACTTGGTGGGAAACCTCACTCCTGTACATGAGCTCTGTAGATGCAGATAATCGGGGAGGTGGGTGGGATTACTCCTAATTTAAAAGAGGGAGTATTCTTAGAAATATATTAATGATTACTGTTGTTTGATTTCTAGAATGATCTTGTTTCTTTGCCCTCTTTGTACAATGACTTTTGATTCTTTAGGTTGATGTTTGAAAAGTACAATTTAAGAAGTGTTCCCAACTCACACCCAGCACCTATTTTCAGCTCTGACCAAACCTCCCAAAGCATTCCCGGTCGAGCCAGTAACTGACAAGGCCAACACAAGGAATATGCCGTCCCCGGACAAACCCCGTGTCGAGGAGCCCCGCAATCCGACACACAGGGGAGACGGGATCGACACGGAGAAGACAAGCACCCAGTCCAGCAGCGAGACCCTCTACATGGTGCTGGGAATTGTCCTCGGGGTCATGTTGTTGCTGTTGTTCGTCTTCATCGTCATGTGCTGGTGGAAACAACGACAACAACGTCGCATGATGGGTAAGTGATGACATCAGATGTATACATAGTGGCAACATTGTTGTGTGGATTGAAGGACAACTCAGATGGTATACATAGTGTATACATAATGACATCATTATAGTGTTGATTAAGGGCCTACTAAGCAATGCTAAGGTTGTATTCATAATGGCAACATTGTAGGTGGATTGAAGGCCAACAAGATTGTATACATAGTGGCCAGACCGAGTTTGGATTAAGGGCCAACAAAGATTGTATGCATACTGTATACATAATGGCAACATTATAGTGTCGATTAAGGGCCTACTAAGGTTGTATTCATAATGGCAATATTGTGGTTTGGATTAAGGGCCAACTCAGATTGTATACATAGTGTATACATAATGGCTTCTATTCTGTTGCAGCCATGAACGGGGTGATCCACTCCAAGTACCAGGATCAAGCCCAGAGAATCTACAGCGAGTCTATGAGGAAGAAATACATGAATGGATACCCACTCAATGGCCTCAACGGACTGGTTGCCAATGGACACGGTCCCCATGGCAACAGTAACCATAACAACAAGATGAACATCAACGTGAACCCAATGTCTGAAGTGGAATGTCAGATGATTAACTCCCAAGCTGGGAAAGGCAGCGTTCCTGTAAGTACAAAACAACAACAAAGAATATGTTTTTGTTTGTTTCTTTGTTCTTTAACGCTGCACTCAGCAATATTCCAGCTATATGACGGGCAGTCTGTAAAAAATCAAGTTTGGACCAGACAAGTCAGTGATTTACATCACGAGCATCGATCTACGCTATTGGGATACGATGGCATGCATCAACCAAGTCAGAGAGTCTGACCACCAAATCACTGTTAGTCGCCTCTTACGACAAGGGTAGTTGGCTGTTAGGGCAAGCATAGTTTGCTTAAGACCTATTTGAACCCAGATCTTCACTGATCACAAAGTATATGAAATGGTTCAATGGACCTAGGGCATGTGTAGACTTTTATTTGTCCATTCATCTTCCTTCCCTTGCCCCAGTCTGTCAGATCCCTCCAGGTGCCCTGTACAGCAGCTACTCGAACTTAAACAATACTGTTTGTTATGTTCACAGAATCACACTCTTGTGCCGAACGGGTCCATACCTCACTACAGCGGCCCTCACAGCACCAGCGACAACAACTTCAACAGCATCAACACAGCGAAAAGCGTTGACGATATTTCCCCAGGTTAGTTACCTTGACAATACGTTAGTGTGATGCTTTCTTAATACTAAGGTGATCATAACATGACTTTCAACTGTCATCTATGAGAGCGCTTTGTAAAACAGGGCCAAGGAAGCTTCGAAAATTAATATGTAAGGGAGACAAGGCTTTTGACCATGAGGCTTGCCATCTCAGGTAAAGTGAAATAGAAAATGAAATGAAATCTTAACATGCTCTCCTCAAACTATTTCAAAACTCCCTACTAAAAGTCAACTTTTTGTACTTAGATCAACCTTTGTTGGACCAAAATGGTGGCACAAGAAACGGAGAAAAACAACTTCACGACCCTGCTGTGTTGTACCGGCTGGGTCAAAGGTCAAGTTCCTTACAACATGTGCCACCCCAAGGTCATGGCCATTCCTCCAATGAAGCTGACATGTCTGGTGCGGAGACAAATAGTCAAAAATCTCCCAGAATGCATGTTCCCGGCGGAGTTGACTGTTTCCTCCCAAATGATAGACAGCTTCGGACTTTTGATGGTGGGACAACCCCCAATATATTCAGTGCCAGAAATACTATGGACTCTCTGTCGCCTAGCGACCACATTTCAGGGAATCATGGGAAGCATAAACGCCGCCGAAAGAGGCCGCACAGCCGTGAACACACAACAAAGGATCAAGCTACTAATACAGACTTGAGCAGCAATGGTGAGACGAACAGTCGATTAACTAGCTCACTGTGATAGAATATTGTATGATTCTATGACGTTTGCCTAAAACTGAACAAAACGAGTAGGGTTTTGTGCCAATTTTTTAGTATGTTTATTTGGACCTGTAATAATAATAATAGTGGCAGGCTGTGACAAAAATATTTTTATTAGGTATCTTTTCATCATTTAAATAGATTATACGCTATGTGTGGATATTTTCAAAGCTTACTAGACCGAAAGAGATTTTACTGGGCTGGGGCTGCAGGCTAGTGGTTTAAGTCACAAACTGTGATGGTGACAGAGGTATAGTTCTCATGACTGTTGTAGCCTGATTAAGTCAGGGGTCCTATCTTGCCAGATGGTATATTAGCGTGTACAGTAAACAGCAAACGCAAACATCAATTTCCACTCAACATTCTCTGTGTCTTGACCTGTAAGGCTAGAGTACATGTATCATGATATAATTACATCGCAGGGTTAGAAACTAACAGTTTTCAGCCACTAATCCTTATAATGATAACATATAGCAAAACCCTTAAAAAGGGCAAATTTCTACTAGCCCTTATGATACCCTTACCATTGGGCAGTTTGGCAAGGACTATAGGACTAGTGCCAGTTTCTAACGCTGCATCGTATGGCTTGAATAATGATTAGCTGATATTTGCATACCATTATATGACAAGAATAATGCTGATTTAGGTCTAGAGTAATGCTGACTGTGGCATTACAATGGTCCATTTACTGACATTTATTTTTTGTTCTCTTCAGAGGGGACGATAGAGTTCACAACGTTTAACAAGTCACCATCGCTTTCGTCTGAGAAGTCTCAGTCTTTCACGAACTGTGCCACACAATGTACTGACTACTCCCATATGAACGGGGCTCTCTGACGAAAGGAGGGTGCGCGAGGGTTGAGATTATAACGAGAACTTCAAGCACAGTGATATGGACTGAATATAGCTGTTTGTATATATAAATTATCACAACAGAGGGCAGGCTCAAGTCTCATTGGAGGAGATTTGAGGCGGAACATTCTGATTGGACAAACGTCCAGATCATGTGACCAACAAGAGATATTTTCATTGGATGAAATTGGTGCAAAACTGCTGAGATTCGAAATGGATATTTATCATGGAGTGTTGCCATGGAAACTATGGAGCCATTTTCAAAATGAGGCTGTGAAGAGAAATGGCAGAAAGTAGGCCAATGTGACAAGCTTTGTTGGTGGGAGCGAAACTCTTGTGATGGAACGTCAGTATGCATTTGGGCTTGCTTGTAACACTGTATTATATGAACGATGGATCCTAGCCGTTTCATATTCAGGGACCGACATGCTAAAAACTGTCACGCAATAAGTATTGAAAGGACATTACAGCGTTTCAAGTATTTTTGGCAGCTTTTGCAAACAGATAAATGACTGTTAAGAGGCTGGATGGATAAATCATGCTCTTGAAGTGCATAAGAGGCTAAACAGATAAAGTGTGCTGCCATCGCCGGCTGTCTGTGTTGTAAAATGACGGTATTAACCGACGCTGCGGAAGCAGCTTGTAGCCACCTCAGTCACCAAAAGATATATTCACACTTTCAGATGTTTTTTTGAACGTTGTTTCAAAAATGAATTGCTCAACTTAGGGTAACTGTATAGCATCTACAAGGCAAAACGAGAAGATATGTTAAATTATGACTTTTGTGTTATACTGTATATAAGGGTTGCTCAGTATTAAGCCTATATTTTTGTTGTTTCATAAGAGTTAGATGTCTTATGTACATTGTGTTGAATTTGTAGCGATACAACCTTACACCTTTACTTGTGATGTTTGAAGAGTTTGAAATCAAGGCCTGACCAGGATTCATAGGACATTTTCTATGTTTTCTACCAAATAGGGCACTTTGTTTACAGTTCCTGCTTGTGTCTGCTTTTTGAGGCAACTGCCACTTCATTTTAACAAATTAATAATCCTAAAAGTAAATACTCATTTTTCCGTAATGTCACAATTTGAGTCTTTTCAAAATTGTGAAAAAGTAATTTTCTTTTTGAAAAGTACATGTTTTGTTTAGTATCCCCAGGACATGCGATACTCAGAACAAGTTACATGAGAGATGATTTTATGAGTGCTTCCAGCATCACTGATTTCACATCGTTCCAAAAAACATGGTGTACACTTCTTTGAAAGCATTTAGAAATGATACACATAACCAAGAGAATTTATGGATGTCAACTTCTTTATTATGAGGAACAAAACGTTTTAGAGTATATACTTACTCCTCCATCAGGTGAAAAGCAGGTGAAAAGATCATCTGTTCCCCATAAAAAAGAAGTTTACATGCATAAATTCTCTTTCTTATGGCGTACAATATTGTGTAAATCTGTGGAACAGTATTACAGCTCCATTAAACTATACTGAGAATGCTTGTCTTCCCGGAACGGCTGGTCTGGACAGGACTTGTGGTTTCTCAACCATGCTTCTTAAGATGTGTGCTTGGAAATTAATGTAACTGACTTAGTGTTAATTTAATCAAGGCATAGGATGTAATGGTTGTGGAGTTCAGTGAACACTTATCTCAGGGTTGTTAAGTGGATTATTTTCTTGTCACAATGAATTTCAAACTCTTCAAATTCCTGTAATTTAAAGATAAATGTAACAAACAGTGCTTGTGCAAATGCGAAGTATTTAAAAAAGTGCATGTTGGTATAATAGTTTCAGATAAGAAATTATGTTGGAAAGAAATACAACGTATTTGAATTTGTTCAGTGATAAGGCAGCTGATGTTACACTTAGTTCTAAGTTACACAAAGGAGGGGTAAGGTTACACCAAGCAAGTTCATAGACTTCCTGGAGTAGGTGTTATACCGATGTGTGATACGAATCGATTGCGTGAGTGGCTATATGTGGTATAAATGTTTATAACTGGTTACATTTTAGTGTAACTGATAGGTTACACTAAGGTGTAAACACACTTGACTACAGTGAAATATGGAATATTTTACACTTAAATGTAATTGGTTCAACTCGAATGTATTGATGTTGGCAAATTACACTTGAGTGTAACAGGTTTGTATTTGACACGTAGCTGTTACATGTGTTAAACATGTTTACTATGTCAAGTGGTTACACTTAAGTGTAATTGTGTATACATGGTGCGACCTAAGTGTAGTGTGTATTTCTACATGGTCATGCGTGAAGGATGTGTTAAATGGGTGTTGCCACCAACAAGTGTTTTGTTATGAGCGAGTGTAAGGTGTTAAAGTATTAATTAACACATGGGTGATACGAAGTGTAACACTACACTAAGATGGACACAAATGAGTGTAGTGCAGATGAAAGTTGAAAGCAGGATATTGTTTTTAGGATTTAGAAGAAATAATATTCTCAAATATATATATCATGTTTTACGAGGTAATCTATGTGGAAATTCAATTTTTCCTGCTTGCATTTTCACGATCTAGACAAGCATTTGTTGAGCCATCGGTCATTGGCTAATGTTGACAATACTCAGCACAGTTGCATTATGGGTAGGGTACCAGTGTCGCACAATGACAAAGTATGGGTAAAGTAAAAATACAAAAATGTTTGTTTAATATACTCAGGTTGAAGTTTAACTCATTTTCTTTAAAAACACAACCATGGTTAGTTTTTTTATGAATTATATTCTGGAAGGCTGTAACCAGTCCTGTTATATACAAACTACAACCCCAGATGTTTTGCCGGTTTGTTTGAAGATAGCAGAAGGTACAAATTGGCATGTGTCCTGTTCTGAAATATCAGAAGGTACAAATTGGTATGTATCCTGTTCTGAAATATCGGAAAGTACATCATTATTGGAAAGTACAAATTGGCATGGGTCCTGCTCTGAAATATTGGAAAGTACACATTATTGGAAAATACAAATTGGAATGTGTACTGTTTTGAAAAATCGGGAGGTAAAATTACTTTTTTTTCTTTTTTTTTTTTCTTTTTTGCGGGGGTGATTTAGAAGGTTGAATCCACCTGAATATTATATGATTGGGGGAATTTTGAAGACCTACACGTCTCAAACAACTACAATTTATTTTAGACTGGGCCGTGCCATGGGTTTGGACATGTCTTGTTTCCAACCAGGCTGATGTACAAGACATTGTGGGACACTGGTGTACGGGGACTTCCAAATGTGATATTATCCTGTACTGCAATACTTGGCAGGGCTGCCACACATTTCACATACCAAGTTTCATAGATCCACAAATAGGTTTGAGAGCTGATAATAAGATGACCCACTTTGAAGCAGCTGTTCTGGACCAAAATAAGAAAGTCTTCAAAGCATCAGCCGCATGAAGGGGAGAGAACTCTTCCTAAGTATTCTGTGCAGTGAGCTGTACCTCCCACTGCTTGATGTATCAATAACTTCATCTTACAGGGACATGTTCAAGTCTATTGTCTCTTCAAAAATAACGTATTCTCCCTAGATTGATGCGAATGTATTTTTGCTTTTTTAATGTTTACATGGAAAGATGGTCCGTTTTGGCAGAATAATAATTTAGTGGTGACTGTTTCCAAAAAAAAAAACAATATTGAAAAATACTATTTTTTCCTTTCATTTCAAAAAGAGTATTATGTTTTCAATCTAGAGGAGACATGTTGTTTCTGATGAATGTGTTGATGAATTATCAAACCAGTTTTCCATAATTAGTTTGTAACATGACAATGATATTTAAAAACTATGCAATTGCAAAGATAGCAATCTCGTTATATGTATTATCTATTTAGCCTGCACCTAGTATGCAAAATAAGCCGTTTTGTATTTTTTTAAAATTAGGTAATCTTGTGGATGCAACTCTTGCCATTGTGAGAAATTGTCTGTCAGTGAGTGGGACTGTCTTCAAATTCAAAAATCAAAATGTTGTTTACAAAGTAAATTTGAAAATTAAGTTAAAAAAGAGTCTTCTTACAAAAGGAATTATGTGGGGGTAAGTATTACAGCTAGACGAATATTTCAAGTACTTAGGCAACAATATGTTTGGCATTATGTTTGAATGACAGCAAATATGTGTATTTGTACATATTATTCTGATTTGAAAACAGTTCCCCATAGTAGAAGTCTTAACCCATCATTGAAATCAGGGTCCAGGGATTGTGGGTAATCCTCCGTCTTCCTCATGGTCACATGACTGTCATGTGATATGCTGTCTTATGTGGTCACATGACTGCCATGTGATACACTGTCTTATTGTGGTCACCATTGTGTAAATACTCGTCAATAAATGTATAATAAATGAAATTAACAATGTGTATGTCTTGTGTTGTGGGTTTACAATATGCGGTGGTGTGATCACCTGGATGTGAGTGAATGTTGTTTTACACTGCAGACAACTGTCTGCCATCTACATCACCTGTAAATACTCCAATCTGGCCAGTCGAACCATGCACCAGGGGTGGATCACATCATCTAAGTCCCATTGACGGTCACGACGATGACACACTCAGCCAAGTCAGAGCCTGGACAACCAATCCTAGTTTTCAGTCTGTTGTTAGGCCAGTTTTAAAATAAAAATTGTGAATAATCGAGTCTAGACAATCCAGTGATTGACATCATGAGCATCGATCTACGCGATTGGGCTACGATAATAAACCAAGTCGGTGAGCCTGACCACCTGATCCAGTTAGTCGCCTAGTTCACGTTGTCCTTGTTTTAATGTAAATGGCTGATATGTCCATACCGTATGCAGTACATACACATCAACACGACCAGCTTATGAATTGTAAGATTAAACACAACTAGGAAGTGGACAATTAGGTTGAGAAGAAAACGGCCCAGGTGGAGTAAATCAAGCAGTGTTCATACAGCCTGGGGCCTCTTTAGGGATTTTACAAGGAAAGGTATTACTCGTTTACATAAGACGCAGGGGTTCAAATCGGGTCATGTTTGAAGACATTGACTGATTGTCACCTATAATGTCCAAAAGAGTTTGAAACTTTGGGTTGTCGTACAGAAGAAGGTCCAATCAAAAGTTTAAACATCATGTAAATTGTAACAGGTTTGATGCCATCAGGTACCCCTGCTCAGGTTGCCACCAAGATCACCACCACCACCCCATTATTTCTATTACACATAATACTCTGAAGCTATTGATTAGCTACAGTTGTTATATTTCCATACAACTGTACCAATAATAGGGTATCTCCTACTGAACTCCATGTTTGAGTTATCCCCCTTTACATGATAAAATGCATACAGATACTCAAAATGTTTGATCAAACTTGATATCAAATTTATCAAACTTGACCTGTAAATATTTATTTTGATCTCAGAAATACTAATAACACTATCGTACACAAGATACACAAACTGAAAGAACATCTTCAACTGACGGTTGATTGTTAAGAGACAAGACAGAATTATCTCCCCTTAATTGCAATGCAACTGTTATTCCTGTGCAAAGACTATTTCTTGACCTCACAATCATTCTACAACAATGCTGTAACCCTTATACATGTATTTACAAAGACACTACTGCACAAACATATTTGTCAACATTGGAAAAATTAAAACTTTTATGTGCGTAAAACTTGGGAAAGCTTTGTAATTCACAATGCACAACCCACTAATCTACGAGAATATCTGATATCCCGATCAAACCTCTTAAGCTTGTACCATAGTTAGGCATAAATTGTAGAGATTCTACACTTAGTAGGAGATATTGATCAAATCTTAACCATCCGTTAACTCACACTGAACGCCACTGAACGGGACGTCAAGTTTGTTTACTTCCCCTGTGGCAGACAGCCAAGGGACATTACTGCCTACATAGATTCACTCTGCGTTCCGCTAAAACACTGACTTAGCCGCTAAACTACCATTCTAACAAAATTACTTTGTACTAAGGCATAAACGACACTGTATTCAATGTGAAAACTATCAAAGAACTATTTCTCCTCCATCTCATGTCTAAACTAGCATGATATAACAACATTTTCGGAAACATATATCTTCGACTGACAACTATGGCGGCCACGAGCAGACGTTTTTCCGATGACGGGCTTGCTGACTTCTAAAATTTAAATTCCAGACTTACCATGTGTTGATACATACGTCAAAACATACAACATGATCTATATGTTTTGGGGAACAAGGGGAACCTGTTTCTATGCATTGTTTCCTCACCTGATGCCGATGAAATCGAATCGATAAGATGAACAGATTTTAACGCTAATGATTTAGTAGAAAACAGTCTGCGCATGCGTTAACCGCACGTGGCAGTCAGGTACTGATTACCCAAAACAAATTAAGCAATCATAGGCTTCTGATGAATAAAAAGTTCCTTACAACCTGATAATAATCTTACGTCATGTTTATAACACAAATCTGTTTTAAGTAAACAGTATAAATAAATTTTAGGGGGTGTATATTAGTTCAGTGTTTGCCTGCAATCTGTATCATACTCCTCGTAATAAGAGCCATGGGCGATTAGAACAGGTATTCATTTACCAAGGGAGCCACTTATTAAGCACCCGTGAAGATCCCGGTTAGAACTGGTCCTCAGCAACCCATGCTTGTCGTAAGAGGCGTCTAACAGAATAGGGTGGTCAGGCTCGCTGACTTGTTCGATGCATGTCATCGTATTCTAATTGCGTGGATCGATGCTCATGACGCAAATCACTGGAATATCTGGTCCAGACTCGACTATTTACAGACCGCCGTCATACAGCTGTTTGCTGTCGGCGTTGGTATCCACATTTATCCTGCATACAAAACTAACACGAACACAAAACATAATGTTATCATAAGCAGAAACATACAAGCTAATAATGTGATCAATCAGGCTGAGAATAAGAAGGTTACAAATCTTGAGAGGAAATAGGAACATGGTTCAAACATGTCATAGTTTCGCCGGCGAGTCCCCGACCTTGAGGGTGATTTACAAGAATGCAAAAAAGAAAAGAAGTTCACGTGCATACATTTAAGCGGGCCGACGTGTGGAAGGAAAATGTTCCCAAGTTCCTTATATATTTTGAGATTATCAGGGTATCACCACTGTGTTATGTCTTTATGTACACTCAATGTAATGGTATATGGGAGATAACTCCGGACGGCTTAATGTGTTCATGGTATGGTCTAGGGGAGATAACTCCGGACAGCTTATGTTATAAAATGTACCATCGCCTAGTCTGGATCGGCTTATGTCCCCTGGAGGAGTGAGTCTATGCTATGTGCTCCTCGCTGAAATATGGTTACATATATTGCAACAAGCGGCGTAAAATATAATTCAAGCGTGTGCGGGATTTCTGCCTTTGTAAATATTGTGCATCTGTCCCAAAGTCACAAGTCATTACTCTCCCAACTCCTCCCAAGACAGTAAACTTACACAATCAAATGAAACCGTCAGTGACAGATGGGTTGACATTGAGTGAGTGAGTGAGTAAAGCATAACGGGATAAAACAAGGACTGGTCGGCTCGGAGTCAGTACACAGAATCTAAGCCGCTTGTCCATGTTAAACTGCGGCATGGTATTTCAGTGAGCTATCACCATATAAAACCGATATTAATTTGGCCTAGTACAAGCATACGCACGTTAAACCCCATTTCACCTCACCTTACAGATCTTAGAGCATAGATTTGAAGAAAAGAGTCACCTCATTCGATTCTCAGCTATTAAGACGCCTAAGGGCTTCTTGATAGAATGAGTTGTATAAAACCTAAACCTCATACAAGAGGTCTGCCGTGTCTCATCGATCTACTGTTGTTGTTGATATGCATCACTGTTTACCTGGGACAATAGACACGATATTGACAGTTGTCAAGCAAGTATTAACCATGCAGTATATCCCTGATGACTATCACAGGGCGTGAAGTGTCACGTTTTGACGAAGTCTCCTGACAACCACATGACCAGCGCACGTCTCGTGCATTGTACGGTTTTACCATGCAGATAAATGAAAAGTACCCTCGCAGTTAGTGCTGATGAACACTCTTAGTCGTCCAGACATGTCAATAGGTAGGACAAACAACTTAATAGATCTTAATGGTTATGCTAATGCACGATCCGTACTTGAGTGCCGCGGGCGACTTTTGTCGCCGAAAGCGAGATGTGAATGCTTAATTGCACGAAAGGTGTAACGGCTAAAATGCATGTGACACGACGTCAGAAACCACAAGCATGGGTATGGTGCTAACAAACCTGGAAAAGTAATCAGGACGCACCGGGAATCACTCATAGATTTCAACTCTGCAGAGCGAATTGCACATCCTCAGACGACTGGGAATATATCACAAACCCTATGTAAGATGTGTACAGGTTCGATACGTGAACATTTCACAATCCATTAATATGTTTAGAAGGGGAGACAAACTCGGGTTAGTCTGTTATTGTGGTGCTGGTAATGTTGGTGAGGAAAACACCTGGCACACATTCGCTCGTCACCATCACCGTCACTCGCCACCGTCGCTCGTCCCCGTCACTCGCCATCGTCCCCGTCCCGCGTCCCCGTCACTCGCAACCATCACTCGTCCCCGTCACTCGCCCCCGTCACTCGTCCCCGTCACTCGACACCGTCCCTCGTCCCCGTCACTCGTCCCCGTCCCTCGTCCCCGTCCTTAGCCCCTCGTCCTCCGTCCCCGTCACTCGCCCCTGTTACTCGTCCCCGTCACTCGCCACAGTCCCTCGTCCCCGTCACTCGCCCCCGTTACTCGTCCCTATCACTCGCCACAGTCCCACGTCCCCGTCGCTCGCCACCATCACCGTCACTCGTCCCTGGCCCTCGTCACCGTGACTCACCACCGTCACTCGCCACCTCCACTTGCCACAGTCACGCGTCACCGTGACTAGGCCTGGGGGTCTATGTGCACACTCAATTTCTAACACATCTGTGGGTTAGAAACCCATTTGAGATAATTGGTACAAAACACATGTGTGAGGTCGAATTCCAGCCCCGTGATTGGCTACTCCATGGTGATGAGGACTACTTTCATAAGTTTCTTGAGCTTCAGTCGAATGTTCGCCTACGTCTGTGTTGAACGAGCTGTTGTTTTTGGAGTGTAACCCCCCGAATGCCACAGCGACATACATTATGTCCGTCCTCTTCAACGCTCACTTCGAAGTCTGATAAGATGCAAAATAAATCACGCACACTTATACATTTCACGGTTTTAAATTCTGTGGGAATTTCCCTCTTCTGTGATAGCATCCACTGTCAATTTAGGCAAAACAAAATTACTGAAAGTGACCTCTGAAAATTAGGTACACCGTAAATGAATCGATGCATCTTGTCTATACTGTAATGTACATTACAAGGGTCAGGTAAATTCAACAGAAATCGTTAAGATTTCCGTCCTGTGTGACGCGATGAGTAACGCAACGTCACGCACAACGACGACGACGGTAGTTACCTGCATTTCCCGACCAATTGTCTTGGTTGCATTGGAAAACATCAAACAAATACTGGTAACAGTACGCAGATTGTCTGATTGTATCTGATTACTTACATAACACATTTATGTACCATACCTCAATCGGGGGCACGGGTGGCCCAGTCGTCTAAGGCGCTGCGATCTAAGTTGCGTCCCCTGGGCACGCCAGAAACCTATGATTGTGGGTTCGAATCCCTGTTCGCCCCGATTATGTTTCTAGGTTTGTCAGCACCATAACCGTGCTCGTGGGTTTCACCGAAGTGGTAAACGTCCGAGACCCGCATCACTTCGGGCTTTCCTCCCACATTAAGCTGAAACGCCGTGATATAACTGGAATACTGTTAAAAGCGGCGTTAAACCCAACTCACTCACTCACCATACCTCAATCAACGAAAATCCTCCTCAGAAAATCCTGCGTACTGTTGTCAGTGAACATGCCATTATGTAAATGTCGGTCACCGGCAGTGATATCTTATGGAAATAAACATTGTTGTAAAATCATTAACTCGGCATCCCGCAGGTTCTTTGATCTCATCTAGTTTGCAACATCATCATCGCCTTAAAAATTAACAGATACGGCGGAAACTTTTTTGTGTAGTGTCACATTATATATGAGGAGTAAGCAGAACATCGGATGACGTCACTCATGACCGTGGTGTTATGAATTAATGCGCAACTGCGATCATGAGAATAAACAATATGCATCGATTCGATCCCCAAAAGGTGCGATCTTAGGCTGTGTAAGAAACAGGTCACTACACATGTGCTTGTCAGATGCCATTTATCTTACAACTTGTTGTTTCAAGCATATCTAACTCACTTTCGTTCGTCAGACACGTTTTGAAACCACTCGTTAAAAGATTAATGGTATCTGACAGACACTCGTGTAGTAATCAATATAAAGGACGTCTTCAATATGTCCTGATGAGTAAGTGAGTTGGGTTTAACTCTGCTTTGAACGGGGTCCTGTTCTTAACCCGTGGGTTTTACTGTATGAGCGACGTCCCAATTCACGACAGGGTCTTCAGCAACCCATGCTTGTCGTAACAGGCGACTATGCTTGCCGTAACAGGCGACTATGCTTGTCGTAACAGGCGACTATGCTTGTCGTAACAGGCGACTATGCTTATCGTAAGAGGCGACTCACGGGATCGGGTAGACAAGCTCGCTGACTTTGCTGATGCATGTCATCGTATCCCAGTTGCGTGGATCGATGCTCATGATGTCAGTCCCTGGATTGTCTGGTCCAGACTCGATTTATTTTGGAATAGTGCTGAGTGCAGCGTTAAAATAAAACAAAAAACAGTCAAGCACACAAACAAACACTATAATGCTATGGACATACTCTTGCTAGGGTCACTACGGGGTTTAAGCACGGAATGCAGTTCATAATTGTCAGTTTAGTATTTTATTTTAGTGATATCTTTCGTTAAATGGCTCGCCGTCCCATGCAGGCGGTATACACATGTGTCTTTGTTTGTTGGTTGTTAGATAACCGCCTCCGTGGCCTAGTGGTAGAGCGTCCGCCCGGAGAGCAGAAGTTCCGGGGTTCGATCCCTGCCTGCGTCATACCACAAGTCATTTAAGGATGGTACTTGTTGATACCCTGCCTGGCGTCGGCATTAAGGGGGTAAAACAAGGACTGGTCGGCTCGGAGTCAGTATACTGTTTGTGGATGGGGTATTCGTGTTAAACTTTGGCATGATATTTCATTATGCTAGCACTACAAACCCGGCATTAGTCCGGACTAGTACAAGAAGGCGCGCGCTAACACACACACATGCACGTCGCTATACGAGTGCAATAATCTTGGACGCGACGTTAAACCCCATTTCACATTGTTAAATACACACTCGGCAATAGGACGGCGGCCTGTAAACTATCCAGTCTGGACCAGACAATCCAGTGATTAATATTATGAGGTTCGTCTACCTGCCCATTCATTTGGACCCTCCTAAAAGCTTACGCGACCAGCATAGATTGCTGAGGACCTTTTCTAACCGGAACCCCATCGACTGTACTGACCACACACTGAGTCGTGATCCGGGGTAGAATAGGTCTTCAGCAACCCATGCTTGCCGTAAAAGGCGACTATGCTTGTCGTAAAAGGCGACTAACGTGATCGGGTGGTCAGGCTCGCTGACTTGGTTGATGCAGGTCATCGATCCCTATTGCGTGGATCGATGCTCATGATTTCAATCACTGGATTGTCTGATCCAGACTCGATTATTTACAGACCGCCGTCATATAGCTGGAATATTGCTGAGTGCGGAGTTAAACAACAAACCAACGCGATTGTAGCTGACGCCAACGATGCGCCGAGGAAATGAAGCATACACATTTTAAAATGAACAATCATCATTTACCTTTGTTACACGTTTGCCCAAACACAGCTTTCTCAGGGCAGATTTGACTTAAAAGGAAGTATTTAATTTAAACGCAAGGCATATCACAGAACCAGCCAACAATCAACACACGCTTTATCCATCCAGGCGTTATAATACGCCCACCGCCTGCATAGACATGTTATCGGCTTGATTGTGTTGTCTATCAGGCGTAGTCTATCGATGACCATACAACACGCCGTCTTTTGTGTCAGTTGTATGTTTTGGGGCTCAAGACGAGGGGGCTCATCTGTTTATTATGACATGGCTTCACAATGTATCAATTGGTAATTCCGTGAGAATAGGTCCCCAGAATTCCTTCTTGTTGTAAGAAGTGACTAAAGATGCTCGGATGTGCACCCTGACCTCATCGCTGGTTGGTCCAGAAGCCCTGGTTTGTTTGCAAGGGCTCGGTTTTGTTAGGTTGCCATGATACAGCTGTGATGTTGCTGACTCCGGTGTAAAACAATACTCACTCACTCACTCACTCTACTCTTTTACGAGTACGTGGTAACCTTTTCGCCCCGACGCGAATCTTTTATGGTGGCCATTCCTGGTGTTCCCCGTTGGGATATTGCTGGAATATTGCTGTCCCCATTGTGATATTGCTTGAATATTGCTGTTCCTCGTTGTGATATGGCTTGAATATTGTTGTTCCTGGTTGTGATATTGCTGGAATATGGCTGTTCCCTGTTGTGATATATTGCTGGAGTATTGCTTTTCCCCTTTGTGATAATGCTGGAATATTGCTGGCCCCATTGTGATATATTGCTGGAATACAAACGCTTCACCAATAACCCAAAGATCAGCTTAGCGATCTTCCTGATGCAAGGGTATGACAAACGACAGGTACACAATTCAAATCGTCAACCTATCCGAAATGTCTTTCACTTCCACCCAACCCCCATATCCACCCTCATTGCCGTTATAAATCTCTTCACGCTGTCAAGTTCCCTTGAATCAACATTTCTCGCGTGTAGCACGCATTCCTCTTGACCCTCATTTACATGGAGCCCGGTCCCAGGAATCGTTACCTGTTTATATCTCTATCAGGGGAGGGACGTTACACGGGGTGCACTCGTCATACACTGCCGGACAGGCATTGTTTACCGTGGAGTACTTGGTCCGTGCTGACAGCGGACAGATGTAGCCGGGGGAGGGGTTCCGTGTCGCAGACAGGTAGATCCGCGGGGAGTGGACAGGTACCTACGGCCAGCTGTGCAGTGCAGGTAGACAGGAGGGCGAGATAGGGGCGCCTACACACCCGGGGAGCTGGTTGACGGGGGAGGAATGTTCATGGTGAGTACTTTGAGAAAT
Source organism: Haliotis rufescens (assembly GCF_023055435.1). Taxonomy (NCBI): domain Eukaryota; kingdom Metazoa; phylum Mollusca; class Gastropoda; order Lepetellida; family Haliotidae; genus Haliotis; species Haliotis rufescens. The sequence goes on along the minus strand of NW_025964377.1, from coordinate 508,527 downwards.
CCTTGCTTACACAGCGAGTGAGTTTAGTGTAACGCCGCTTTGAACAGTATTTCTGTTAAGCCACATGTCAGCTGTGTGGAGGAAAGCGCAGTGTAAATCAGGTCTTGGACTTTGTGATCTACGAGCTTTGGCCGACAGATCAGGGCAAATCTTAGGTTCGAACCCACGATCAGCGGATTCTGTCATGGGTAAGGGACGTAACTCTGTAAAGCGACTTAATTCGCTGAGCCCCAGTCATACACAAAATTGGAATTGTGATACACTGTACAGTACCAATCACACTTATTATATCATGTATATCATGTGTATGCCATTGTGTTAGTCAGCGTTGTGCTGTTCTGGAGCAGGTGCGTGCATGGGTGTGACTGGGCGTGGGCTTGTAGTTTACCCTGCAGCGCTTCCATAGACCCCCTCTGTCAGTACATGCAGTAGTACTGCGGCCAGATGTGTTAGATATTCAGTAGCCTAACACGTCCCTTCAGTGTTATCAGAATACACACAAAGTGTGGAGAGGTGGTGACAGGCACAACTTGTAAACCCCCTTCACTTCACGAAAGTTATTGTCCCCATAACATGTTGACAAACAAATGAAGCAAACTATAGAGACACTAAACAGAGTGAGACCTCGTTAATCCGAACATTATCCCACCCTGAACGTCCGGATTAACTAATCACGTGAACAGATGATTTGTGCATTCGGAAGTTACCAATAATTCGTTACTCCTGGAATTTATTACTTCAGAGAGTACCGATGATTCGTTTTTCCAGGGTTACTCGCGATTCGTCCCGTGTTAGACTTAGTCTGGGATCCATGAACCTATAGTGTAGCTTGTCGTTAGTAGCGGCTAAATTGCATCGATGGCTGTTCGGCTGTTTGACTTTGCTGTTGGCGTGTTATCGTGAAGGCTGAGTCGTTGCTCTTTGTGCCAGTCACTGGTCTGTCTGGTCCACACTCGATCACACTGGATATAACTTGACTATTGCTGACTGCGGCCTAAAACATCATACGCACTGTTACTGGGTACCTGGGATTGCTGAATGCGCATTAATCGCTACACCATACAATGCATTATATTATAAGATGTTCTATTTCGACACACCTGAAGTACGACAGTCACCACTCACTAGGGCATTGCTTCCTGGAGAGGGTTCGTTGTTAGTCTAGTGGTTAAAGCGTTCGTTCGTCACACCGAAAGTCCGGGTTCGATTCCCTCAAGGGTATAATGTGAAGCCCATTTCTGGCGTCCCCCACCGTGATATCGCTGTACTGTTGCTATAAGCGGCGTAAAACCATACTCACTCGTTCACCCTGGATCCGGGAAATTGGTAACTATTTGACATACTGTATACTCCTTCCTCCTACCTGCTTAACCCAGTGACACATGCGGGGCTCTAGTTCTGCCCAATTGGTCCAAATACTCATCGTTTATTCAAACCAATTTAAACCGGTATAAGATAATGTTACTTGCGAAACGCCGCGAAAAACAGCGTTAAATAACCTTTTGACCCACAAAATCTCGAAATATCTTCTGTATATAAATACTTACACGGAATTAATCCCTGCGCCACGCACCAATACATTTAAAAAAGGGTGGACCACTTGATTCTCCTTAAATTGCATCACGACTCTACCCACCCAAAGAGCAAAGCGCAGAAAATCCAATTACAAAATGGCTAAAGAATGTAACACTTCAATTACAAGCGACTGTGCGCCCGAGTGACAGCGTTGGTTTCAATGGCAGTGTTCAGTTATCAACTCACTGGACACAGATAAATGACATGCCACTATAAATCTACGTGACTCCGACACACTTAAACTGGTCTACCTAGTATATTGAAGTCTTTAATCTTGATAGGCGGACGCCACAGGTAAGACCAGGTAAAGCCAAGGTTAGTCAGTACAAAGGCCATATACCGGGTATAATCTCCGTGTGGGGCGTTGCTTATTAAACGGTAGAGTCTGCACGCTTTTAGAATGTATTTATCGGCAATAGGAAAGCTGAGTAATATAACGTACACACATTGCTCGACAATTAGTGAGTGTGATGTCAGGTGGCTTCTAGCTGTGATATGGAGGCGGGGAACGCTGTGATCCTCACCGATGGCCATGGGTGTCGTTGTAGAAAACAACCTTAGCGCTACGACTGTCGTAAGTCTATGTTAAGGTATGGTTGGTTGGTTGTTTAACGCCGCACTCAGCAATATTCCAGCTATATGACGGTGGTCTGTAAATAATCGAGTCTGGACCAGACAATCCAGTTATTGATATCCACACAATTGGGATCAATGACATCCATCAACCAAGTCAGCGAGCCTGACCACCCGATCCCGTTAGTCGCCTTTTACGACAAGCATAGTCGCCTTTTACGGCAAGAATGGGTTACTGAAGACCTATTCTACCCCGAATCTTCACGGGGCTGTTCAGGTATGGGAATTACGATCACCTGAGCGCTGAGGTCGGGCGCTGAGATCGGGCTGTCCTCCGATGGACAAGGGAGAGCTTTAACCACTAGACTACCCACCACCGTGTGCCCCGAGCTAGTGTTTAAGATGATATTCTCTCAAAACTTCTAAATGCCAAAACGTCTACAGACTAAAACAACAATTATCATGGCACAGTGCACGCAGTTCTGCCTGCATATTACCTGTTAGTGGAATGGAACAGCACAATAGAAATAACAATAAGAATGTATAAAATATGTAAACGATTTAATTTATGCAACCTTTTGTTACATTTATTACCTATATGTATAAAACTGCATTTATCATAGCTCATTAAACAGATATAGCACATTAAACAGGTATAGCACATTAAAATGCAAACATTAGAAGTCTCAAGATAATTCTTAAGCCTTGGTGGGTGTCTGTCTTTATGCAACTTGGCGCCTCGCCGTGCTTCTCATTTGTGAAGGGCGGGGTTGACAAAGGCGCCTTGTGGTTAAAGTCATGCCAATGGACCGGGTTCGATTCTCATATGGGTGCAAAGTGTGAAGCCCATTGGTGATGCCCCAAACCGTGGAATTGTTTATATAATGCTAAAGGCTGCGTAACACTCACTCACTCACTCACTCACTCACTCACTCACTCATTCACCCACTCACTCACTCACTCACTCACTCACTCACAAGTTATTTCCCCTGTCTTGTGACTTGACAACTTGAGTACAGTATAGAGCAGATACGCCAGTCCGACACCAGCCTTCAAGGACAACCAACTCTTCAGTGACAGGGAGTAATGTGTTTGCACCCGGCCGGGGGACAGTGATGGAAGGGGCAATGTTTGGCAGTGTTAGTTTTGCACTCACTCAACGCTCATTCTGACAACGTAACGGCGCTCATTAATAGCAAACTGAATCCATAACATCTGGTGATGAAGATTCGTTAATTAAAAATTCCTGTAGGCGTGTAAAAGATGACTCTGATTCCTGGGTCATGTTGGCAATATATTTGTTGAACACCCCGCTGTGAAGTAATTGGGCAACTGACGCACACACCTCGTCCCACGGCATTTATGACACACTTTTTTACATAGTTGATCCATATTTGTCAGTATCTTAGCTAGATAAAACGCTCCGAAGTTTTGGTTGGTGTTGAGAAACCCGAGGGTAGCAGGGGTAGGGCGATGAAGTTCAAGGGGGATGATGAACTCCTTGCGGGTAGTTTCAGCAAGCTATGTCCTAGGTTATGTAAGTATCATCTTGAGATCAGCAGTATTAAAGGGCACGTTTACCTAGAGTGTCAGTTTTTCTAGAGGTCCAGTCTTCCTAGAGTGTCAGTTTTTCTAGAGGTCCAGTGTTCCAATAGGGTCAGTTTTCCTTGAGGGGTAGTTTCCCTAGAGGGTCATTTTTTCTAGATGTCCAGTCTTCCTGGAGGGTCAGTTTTCCTAGAGGTCCAGTGTTCCTAGAGGGTCAGTTTTCCTAGAGGGTCAGTTTTCCTAGAGGTCCAGTCCTCCTAGAGGGTCAGTTTTCCTAGAGGGGTAGTTTTCCTAGAGGGTCAGTTTTCCTAGATGGGTAGTTTTCCTAGAGGGTCAGTTTTCCTAGATGGGTAGTTTTCCTAGAGGGTCAGTCTTCCTAGAGGGTCAGTTTTTCGAGACGTCCAGTCCTCCTAGAGGGTCAGTTTTCCTAGATGGGTAGTTTTCCTAGAGGGTCAGTTTTCCTAGATGGGTAGTTTTCCTAGAGGGTCAGTCTTCCTAGAGGGTCAGTTTTTCTAGAGGTCCAGTCCTCCTAGAGGGTCAGTTTTCCTAGATGGGTAGTTTTCCTAGAGGGTCAGTTTTCCTAGAGGGTCAGTTTTCCTAGAGGGGTAGTTTTCCTAGAGGGTCAGTTTTCCTAGAGGGGTAGTTTTCCAAAAGGGTCAGTTTTCCTTTTGGGTCAGTTTTTCTGGAGGTCAGGTTTTCCTAGAGGGGTAGTTTTCCTAGAGAGGTAGTTTTCCTTGAGGGTCAGTTTTCCTAGAGGGGTAGTTTTCCCAGAGGGTCAGTTTTCCTAGAGGGCCAGTCTTCCTAGAGTGCCAGTTTTCCTTTCGGGTCAGTTATCCTGGAGGGCCATTTATCCCAGACGGGCAGTTTTCCTAGACGGGCAGTTTTCTGGGTAGTATCCATGGTACCAGTTACCCTATAATCCCCAAAGCTGACAAGTGAAGTTAAGTTTTGAGGCGGTCGAGTCGCCAAGAGTCTAAAGTGTTTTGCTCGTCATTCTAATGACCCTGGTTCGATTACTCACATGGGTACAATGTCCATTCTTTGCAACGGCGTGAAACAATATTCACTTGTTCCTTTGGGGCCTTAGACATACCAATATATATGTAGAAATACCGAAACCACAGGCAAAGCTCGAATAGACGTCTTATACCACGAAGATGTATCGGCCTCGATGTGTAGCTGTAAGTAAGTTAGTAAGATAGTCATATTTTCTTTTTAGAGAACTGTTCGTAATACTTTGAGGCACCATAGCGTATAATGGAGATCGCGGAGGAACGGGACTGAAACTCACTTTATCATCGAAAATGTTTAATGGATCGTGGGACCTTATCGTGTCAAACAATTCGCTTTGCTGTGCGGTAAACGTCTAAGACCTGCATTAAGTCAGGAGTGTCACCTCAATCATCGTGACACACTGTTCAATGCAGACTTAAACCAAACTCACTCAGTCAGTCAGTTCTCCACTACCAAGTGATGTTAGAGTCGCAATGCTGTCTTCACCCCCGTGTACCGAGCTGTATTGATATACTGTCCCAGGGGGTGTTTGTATCACAGCTTTGTCGCGTATAGTGTCCTGTAGTCACTGGTTCAACAGGCACTGTGTAGTGTATTCACGAGACTTGCACTGACAAAGACGCCTTTGTTGGGACACACCCGGTTTCACCTCCACATACCTCCGACTTAAATCCCAGTAATACAAATACCTGTGTTATATACATGATAAGTGCTACGTGATCAAGCACTGGCTCCGAGTTGGAAGTACTGAAAGAAATAAGGAGATCGGGTGGTCAATAATAAGGGGATATGGTGGTCAGTAATAAGGGGGTGGTGCGGTCAGTAATAAGGGGTAGGCGTGGTTAGTAATAAGGGAGTCAGGTGGTCAATAATAAAGGAGTTAGGTGGTCAGTAATAAGTGGGTGGTGTGGTCAGTAATATGGGGAACGGGTGGTCAGTAATAAGGGGATATGGTGGTCAGTAATACGGGGGTGGCGTGGTCAGTAATATGAGGATCGGGTGGTCAATAATAAGGGGGTGGTGTGGTCAGTAATATGGGAATCGGGTGGTCAGTAATAAGGGAATCAGGTGGTCAGTAAATTAGAGAAAGGGGGGTCAATAATAAGGGAATCAGGTGGTCAGTAAATTAGAGATAGGGGGGTCAATAATAAGGGAATCAGGTGGTCAGTAATTTAGGGAAAGGGTGGTCAGTGGATCGGGTGGTCAGTAATAAGGGGATCGGGTGGTTAGTAATAAGGGGATCAGGTGGTCAGTGGATCGGGTGGTCTATAATAAGGGGATCGGGTGGTCAGTAAAAAGGGCATCTGGTGGTCAGTGGATCGGGTGGTCTATAATAAGGGGATATAGTGGTCAGTAAATTAGAGATAGGGGGGTCAATAATAAGGGAATCAGGTGGTCAGTAATTTAGGGAAAGGGTGGTCAGTGGATCGGGTGGTCAGTGGATTGGGTGGTCAGTAATAAGGGGATCGGGTGGTCAGTAATAAGGGGATCAGGTGGTCAGTGGATCGGGTGGTCTATAATAAGGGGATCGGGTGGTCAGTAAAAAGGGCATCTGGTGGTCAGTGGATCGGGTGGTCTATAATAAGGGGATCGGCTGGTCAGTAATAAGGGGATATAGTGGTCAGTAAATTAGAGATAGGGGGGTCAATAATAAGGGAATCAGGTGGTCAGTAATTTAGGGAAAGGGTGGTCAGTGGATCGGGTGGTCAGTGGATCGGGTGGTCAGTAATAAGGGGATCGGGTGGTCAGTAATAAGGGGATCAGGTGGTCAGTGGATCGGGTGGTCTATAATAAGGGGATCGGGTGGTCAGTAAAAAGGGCATCTGGTGGTCAGTGGATCGGGTGGTTTGTAATAAGGGGATCGGGTGGTCAGTAATAAGGGGATCGGGTAGTCAGTAATAAGGGGATCGGGTGGTCAGTGGATCGGGTGGTCAGTAATAAGGGGATCGGGTCGTCAGTAATATGGGGATTGGGTGGTCAATAATTTAGGGAAAGGGTGGTCATTGGATCGGGTGGTCAGTAATAAGGGGATCGGGTGGTCACCTTTTTCGGCACGTCGCTTATTGATTCAGTGGTTGGTTAGCTTGGTCCAGACTGGAGTATGTGCACGTCATTGGCAGTAACTGAAATATCCACACACTCACTCGACACCAAGGCCCGCCTTGCTCCGTACACATAGACATCTCCATCGCCAGCAACCCAGTGTATGAGTAATGGGAATTTTCCTATTACACAATAAATCCTGTAACCCCATCACCAGGGCTTCAAGAAACACGCATCTATGAACTAATGAACTGAGAGTTTGCAGATACTGTTGGTCTTATTAATGTCTACATCTCCAAAACAAATTCTGACAGACAGGTGTAAATTCAATTTTCTCATCCTCGATAACAGCTTGGTTGTAAATTAATCTAAAAACTTTGAGACGCCCACCCTGCTGGCAAGTCTCCAGTTCGTAACCACCCAGGTGGCCCGATCTGGAACTACTTTTATAACCATGTATTCATCCGCATACCTACCACATGCACTGACGTCTGGCAACTGCACCGGTACAGGTGGTTGAGGTCAACATGTTCGTAAAATAGTTCGTAACATATTGAACAATGTCAACACACATAGCTTTGATAACATTACAACCGCATCTGTATGAAAGACCAGGTGATCCCCCGCCCCGCTCCCCGCGAGTACACCTGGGAGGTAGGGTTGTGTGTGTAACAGGGGTGTTATTAATGATATATAGGGGGAACATGTGACGTAAATCACGTGGAAGCGGTGAAAGACGGGTGTGTGAAATCCACAGGTGGTTGGACGAATGCCTTTCATCTTTTGACAGAATTGGACTGAGAGTGGAACACGGCGCATGCGTAACGTGATTAATAGGGGATATGTCAAAAGTCCCGAGATAGTACATTATATCATGGATGCATTGTGATATAATGGTTATCACATTGGTATTGTTCCCCAAGTATATGTTTATGGTGCTGTATCCAGTAAGAAACTGAACTGAGTGACTGAGTGCTGTGTTAATATCTGGGGTCTTTTTAACCCAGCTGTTAGATAACCAGTTTTATTCAGATGTATTACGCTCTGTGATATAAATGAGACGGTTAATACCTCACACCGCATCTAACAATACTCGGCTGTATCACAGCTTGTAAATAACCGAGACTGGGTCGGGTAAACAGGTGGTTGATATCATGAGCATCAGTTCACGTCATCACCCACGTTATACATTGTAGCACGACTCTTATTCCGTGTGACTCGTGAAGATCCGGGGTAGAATAGGTCTTCAGCAATCCATGCTTGCCGTAAAAGGCGACGATGCTTGCTGGGAAAGGCGACTAACGGGATTGGGTGGTCAGGCTCGCTGACTTTGTTTGATGCATGTCATCGTATCCAAACTGCGTGGATCGATGCTCATGATGTCAATCACTGGAATTTCTGGTTCAGACTCGATTATTTACAGACCGCCGTCATATAGCTGGAATATTGCTGAGTGCAACGTCAGAGAACAAGTGAGTGAGTGAGTATGGTTTTACTGCGCTCTTAGCATTATTCCAGCAATATTACGGGGGTAACCAAAATTGGGCTTCACACATTGTACCCATGCAGGGAATGGAACCCGGGCTTTCGGCCTGACGAGCGAACGCTTTAACCACTAGGCTACCCCACCGCCAAACAAACAAACTTATTCCGTGTCCAAGATCAGCATTATCGTCCTACAACAGCGACTTGATGTACAGATGTCAAGCACAAACGAGCAGGCATATATGACTTGTATTGCGGCAATAAAACTCGAACTACTTTACGTTAAACCCTGTCCTGACCTCAGATTTGTACTAACCTCATACACATCAAACGTGTTGTCGTAATGTCATCCCGGGTCAGCAACTCGCTGTGGTTTGTGTTGCACTATGTATCCTGGACACAGACACATTGACAGAGGGACGCTCAGCTATTGAACCCCGGATCACAGCCAGCAGAGGTTTATGAGCTGTAATACCCGACCTCAGACATTCTCACTATGCCTTCAGCTTATAATGTCATAAATATTTATATGTTTCTGTATAAAAGGTTAGACCGATAAGATACCGTTAGAAAGCAACGTTCAGACCTCGTGGCGGGTCGGTGATGCACATCTATTTGTCGTGAGAGTTGGGGGTGGTGTTGGAGTGTTGGTCTGGTAAGCAAGGAAGTGAAGGGTTGGTGGTGTTTGGCTGGTTTGGCTCGTAAGTGTTAGACGGATTGGTTGCTTAGCAAAGAAGTAAATGGTTGGTTGTGCTTAGTTGGTTTGGCTCGTAAGCGTTAGACGGTTTGGTTGGTTTGGCCCGTAAACGTTAGACGGATTTTTTGGTAAGCAAGGAAGTGAAGGGTTGGTCTGACTTGGTTTACGTTGACCTAAATTTCTGTCTGGCTCAACCCACAGGTGCTCAATTGGGGTAACGGTCATGCTGAAAATTGCACCTGATGCTTGCAGTGCCAGGACAACGCGAGGACGTAGGATCTCGTCAGGATAACGCACACCTGTTAAGTTGCCCTGGCTATGAACACAATCTGTTTATCGCTCTGAGAGATGGCTCAACATATCAATGAAGGCATACACAGGCAAGGGTCTCGTTTTAATTTGGATAAATCACCAAGCAGGTTATTGAGAAAGAAATTCTACCTCGGACGTGGATAGTGAGACGCCATTGTTTTTAGATAGGAGCATTATGGCAGTAGGGTTCGTTCCGATTCGTTTAGGGGAAATCAATCGGAAAGATTTGGCTCGCATCCAGTTCTACTTGAAACAGCTGAAGTGTTATATTTGAAACAAGCTATAATCTTGAACCTAACACTTGCTGGCTAGCCCTTGTTTGAAGTATAAACAACTAACGCCATTAAATTGTTTCCTTGTCACTACTAGACCAGTTGTGTCTTTGGACAATCAGTGGTGAGGTGACTGACAAGACTACTACTACTACTACTACTACTACTACTACTACTACTACTACTACTGCTGCTGCTACTACTACTGCTACTACTAGATACTACTACCACTACTACTACTACTACTACTACTACTTCTACTACTGCTGCTGCTGCTACTACTACTACTACTACTACTACTACTACTACTTCTACTGGCACTAGGAACGCCTCTCTGGACCAGTGCATAGAGTCCTCCTGTTGTCACCCTGCCTCACGCTCGGCATTAAGGGGATAAAACAAGGACTGGTCGGCTCAGAGTCAGTATGCTGTATCTGAGTGGGGTATATATGTTGATATATATTGTTTTGCTTCAACTCCTAACATAATTAGTCCATTGTGATGTTTTTGAGTTCGTTTGAACTTCTTAATCATATATAGTCAAATAAAAGGACAGAGTTTTCAGTATATTTGAGAAATGTGACATTTAGGCATTTTATTAATTACCCAAGTAAATCACATTTTACACATTGACTGCAACGTATATACACCGAGAAAATTAGATCGACTGTCGACGATAATCTGTCGTATCCCTTATTCTGTACCTGAAGAAACAAGTGTTAAGTCAGTTTTCAGTGACAGTCAGTTGCTATACGTTTCATCCCGCGTGGAGAGATATGGGACACTTCATTTCTGAAAACTGTATCATCACAATCACGTGGACGACGTGAAAGGTTGGCATGTTCAATATGTGCATTCTACTAAAATAACCCGGCCGGTTTATAAATTTTGGCTCCACATCTGTACATTAGTGTTGCTCCATGTTAGTGGTATTCTGAATGTATAAATGGTTCCCCGGGTGGGAAAATAACGTCAGCAGTCTCGGTGGTCAATTGTCTGTTCCTAAGTAACAATGTAGCGTTTTTATACTGTTCAGTATATCACGTGAACCCGCAAGTTGGAGGGCGGTTTATGTGCTGTGTTCCCTAATCAGATGTTAAAGCTTGTAGTCTAATCTGATTTTAAAGGTTGTGACCCTTATCCGATGTAAAACAAGCTGGAGATGATTGAAATCACGTCACACAGCTAATTGCTTGAATGTGGGTCAAGGTCATAAGGAATAAATGTGTGTTTGATAAGCAAGGTCCTGTCCTAATCGGCGTTAAGCTGGTAAACAGAATAATCTCTAAGCCCAACAGCCCCTCTGCTGAGCGTGCTAATCACCGCATTCCATTTACAACCAGGTGAATATCAATAGTTCGATACTGCTAGCGTGCAATACAATACCTTCATTGTTTTCCAGAGCGTCACGTGACAGCGAGCAGACGACATTGAGCTCGGCAGACGACATTGCTAGAGTAGACGACGAAGAGAGGCTACGTCAAACGACTTGCAATGAAGTTTGATGACATGTAGAATTTTCGGAGAAGACGACACTGAATAAAGCAGACGACAGAAGGAAGAAGAGCAGACGACCGCAGTAATGGCGGACGCAGAGATCCTCAACGCTCTTTCGGAGGGTCTCTGCAGCTGCGGAATTTGCGGCCGTCCTCAGCGACGTCCTAAGGCTTTGCCCTGTCTACACTCTTTCTGCAAAACGTGTCTGAACGACCACATCAACGGCGAGCTCGAACGAAACGGGTCCAAGTCTTTCCCTTGTCCGAAATGCAGACAGACTACACTGCTTCCTTCCGACGGCAGGAGAGGGAGGTACGGCGATAGCTTCAAGGATGATTCGTTTGTAAATAAGCTCAGTGAGGTCTTGACCGCTTATAACGACGACAAATCCTGCGACATATGTGACAGAAGGGACGTGACGGCACCTGCAGTCAACTGGTGCATGGACTGCTATGACGCAATGTGTGACGCGTGCGGCAAGGTCCACCTCCACGGGGCGACCACCGCTGACCATGTCGTCATTTCCGCTGACGAGATGCGTAAACTTCCGCTGGAGAACGTCATGAAGCGGAAGCGTAGTGTTCTGTGCGGGAAGCACGAAGGGGAGGTGCTCAAGCTGTTCTGCGTGGACTGTCGAGGTCCTGCGTGTGTCCAATGTGCAGCGACGTCACATAGAACATGTAAGAATTGTGTAACGGTGGTGGAAGCTATGTCTGAGCGGGAGGAGGATTTAGGCGAACTTATCGTTCAGGCAGAAGCGCTGCAGCTCAACCCCGAGGGGAAACCCAGGGGTCAGGCCCTGGGGGATTCGGGGGAGGTCTTGGAGGAGACCATTAAGCGTTCAGAGGAGAGGATTAAATCCCTCTCGGCAGATTTGATCAAGAGGATCGAAGAGAGCCAGAGCAAACTTCTCAGTCGTCTGAACGAGTCGGCACAGAAGCTTCGTAGCCAACTAAACGGGTCCAAAAAAGGCCCCCCAAAAGACCACATGACGACCCTAAAGTGCGCAAGTGAACGGATGCAGGCTCTGCTCAAGTACGGAAGTGACGTGGAGATCTTGCAGGTGTACGAGACTATCAAAGACTCGATCCAACAGATAGGGCAGGAGGGGGACTCGACCGTGGAACCCCCTGAAGACATGATGGTCAGGGTCAACTTTGCTGTGACAGACTCTGTGAAACTGTTCAACAGGGACTTTGAGGAACTCGGTGAGATTCAAATCGAGGATTGCAATTCGGACGAAGGTCTCTCCTCGTGGGGAGTCGCCTGCACGTCGAAGGGGGAGATAATCGTGGCTGATTGCCGGAACAAACGAGTTCAGAAGTTCACCGCTAATGGCGATCTCATTGATCAGATCCAGATCAGCGAGGAACCACGAGATTTGACGAGATGTGGCGACAGAGAGGAGGTGGCCATTACCATCAACAAAAAAGTAATCTTCTTTGTCATCACTGGTGGACAGATGGCGCTCAAGAAGAGAGTGAGGACGGACAAACAGTACGACAGTATCGAAATGTCCAAATCGGAAGACAGTTTGCTCGTCAGCTGTCTCAAAGATGCTTCTGTGGATCTCCTCAGCCTTGAAGGGGAGGTCCTGAAGTCCTTCAACGCAGATGCTGAGGGCAATCCGATATTCGTCCAACCACGATACGTTTGCTTCACAAAGGAGGGGAACTACGCTGTCACCGACGTCACCAGCAACACCGTCAAGTGTATATCCCCCGAGGGTCAGCTTGTCTACGCCTACCACCCCGACGGCGCCCACGTCCTCAGAAAACCTCAAGGTCTCTGCGCTGACAAGATCGGCAACATCTTCATCGCCGACTACGCCAACAGTCGGATCCAGCTGATCACCAGCGAGGGGTACTTCCAGAGGTTTGTCCTGGCCAGAGAAAGTGGACTCTCTCGACCAGTGGCCATCAACATGACGTCCTCCAACAAGCTGATCGTGGTCCAGAGTGACGGGATGGTCAAAGTCTTCAGCTATGAATGACCCGGGCATATGAAGCCCCGCTTCAAAGTGAGTAAATTGCTTGTTGTGAGAATCTTGTTTTATGTCGAGTCAGTAATATTTCAGCTTATATGTCGGCGGCCTGTAAATAAGCCAGTCGGGGCATCCAAGCCAGTGGATGTTATAATCATACAACAATGTACACCCTCTTGGTATGAAAACACAACAGGCACGATATTGTTTAACGCCGCTCTCAGAAATAGTTCAGTTTTATAGCGGCGGTGGCGGCCTGTAAATAATCAAAAATGGATAAGACAATCCAGTGATTGATATCATGAGCAACGACCGACGCCGTATAGCGACGATAACCCGCAATCAACCAGGTTAACATGCCTGACCACCCGATCGCCTCTTACAAGCATGGGTTGCTAGGGACCAATTTAAAAACCGAATCCCCACGGGTACAAAATAGTTGTGATAACAGTACTATTAATGATGATGATGATGATGATGATGATAATAATGTTGTTGATGTTGATGATGACTATATGCATCCAGCGTTAACAGCGCATTTTGTTAGGATGTGCATTTTGTCAACAAAGCTCCCATGTCTAACATCCCACGCAAACCGGAGCTTTCAAAAACCTTTTGAAAGATGGCAAAGCTCAAAAGGATAAATCATTCTCGCATTTCAAATTTCAAACTCTGATTTGAAGATGAAAAGACCCTCCTTATCTGCTATAGCTTTCCGTTTTGAAATTCAGAACCGCGGAGTCATTTCGTAACTTTCTCTTTTACGGCATTCATTCACAATACGTTAAATTATGCGCGAAGTAGGAGGATTTTATTGCGCTTCAGGCGATGGGGGTTACCAGAAATGGGCTTCACACATTGTACCCATGTGGGGAGTAGAACAGGCATTCTTTGCGTGACGAGCGAACGCTTTAACCACTAGGCTACCGCCGCTTGTTTTGGCTATGCCTATAAATATCATGGAAGATCATCGTGAACGGATGATTTGACAGGGTCAGAACCTCATGCTTGTGGAAAGGCCTGAAAGTAGGACTGGTGGTCAGCCTACGTGACCGCTGGGCATATTACCAACTGGGCTGTCTGTGGTTTGTTGTGCTGGTGGAGGGTCGACCAGAGCGTGGGTCATCTTCCAAACTCGCTCTCCCACCAAATGTCATACGATGGGTTTGTCTGTGGTTTGTGGTGCTTGTGGAGGGTCGACCAGAGCGTAGGTCATCTTCCAAACTCGCTCTCCCAGTCAATGTCATACGATGTTTTTTTTCTGTGGTTTGTGGTGCTGCTGGTGGGTCGATCAGAGCGTGGGTCATCTTCCAAACTCGCTCTCCCACCATACGATGGGTCTGTCTGTGGTTTGTGGTGCTGCTGGTGGAGGGTCGACCAGAGCGTAGGTCATCTTCCAAACTCGCTCTCCCAGTCAATGTCATACGATGGTTTTTTTCTGTGGTTTGTGGTGCTGCTGGTGGGTCGATCAGAGCGTGGGTCATCTTCCAAACTCGCTCTCCCACCATACGATGGGTCTGTCTGTGGTTTGTGGTGCTGCTGGTGGAGGGTCGATCAGAGCGTGGGTCATCTTCCAAACTACCTCACCTACTTATTGTTTAACTGTTGTATAACACACACACACACACACACACACACGCACGCACGCACGCACGCACGCACGCACGCACGCACGCACGCACGCACACACACACACACACACACACACACACACACACACACCCCTAAACAACATGCAACCGTTCCCCAATATTCTTTGGTGATTGACCCTCCATGGTAAGACTATTGATGACTACTATATATTCTCACGCCATACGGTAAATACTGACGTCACAGGTAGGCACAATAACAACCTATGTGTGACAAGCTCAGACACTTTCTGATATTCCCTCGTCTTGTTTAAAGGGGCATGAAACGCTATCACTCACTCTATCACTATTATCAGGTGGGCTTTGGGGTGATCATGGGCTAGTTATCAAAGCGATGGGTTGTCACGGATGCGATTCCCCACATGTGTACAATGTGTGAAGTCCATATTCTTGTGAAGTCCTCCTTCTTGTGAAGCCTATATTCTTGTGAAGGCCATATTCTTGTGAAGCCCCTCGTCTTGTGAAGGCCATATTCTTGTGAAGCCCCTCGTCTTGTGAAGGCCATATTCTTGTGAAGCCCCTCGTCTTGTGAAGCCCATATTCTTGTGAAGGTCATATTCTTCTGACAATCACATTCTTGTGACGCTCAAATTCGTGTGAAGCCAATAGTTTTGTAAAGCCCATAGTCTTGTGAAGCCAATATTGTTGGTACCATGCCTGGATATTGATGCACTGTTCTGCAATGTCGTGAAACTCACTCACTCACTCACTCACTCACTCACTCACTCACTCACTCACTCACTCCATCTATCACCTATCCTCCATGTTTTTCAGGTGACATGTTGGTGCCCACGCTGCCTCGCCAAGGAAGAACAGGAGGCGGCAGCTGCGCAGTAGACGCATTCAAAGAATTCTGGGAGATTATTAGCATCAAGGCCCTGCTGCAGACGCTATATCAAGACACGCCGTCATAGATTCAGATGCTTGTAATGTGCTCGTAGAAAACATGACGTACTTGACTGTGTATATATCAGTCACGATGGCTTGTAAACCTAGAGGGCAAACTTAGCAGATTAGGAAGTAATAAACTTATTGGCTTTAAGAATAAGTAGCAAAACCCCATTGACACATAGGTAGGGTTCTTATGAGAATTGTATATCTGGATAAGCGTAGATCCACAGAAGATATGAAACTACATGTACTGAACAAGAGAACGTTGAATATTTCTAGGGATATTATTTATAAAATTATGTACTTAGTCTTAGTCTACAAAAAAGGATGTTTATGTTCAGTATATTTGTATCTTGGTAAGTAATGGGTTTCAAGACCATAATGAACACTGCTACTCTTAAATACAAACTAATGACCCCTATTTGTTTTCCTAACAAGGAGACGGCGACGACAGTGTAGTCATCACGCCATCAACAACACTTATCGTGCGCCACTTGTTTACCTGTAGAAACTTATGGCGGTTTATTCAAACTAGTTACCCAAGATGTAATCAGCAGCTACTAGTTATAAGGTACAATTTAAATCCAGAATGTAATACAGTAAAAATGTTTTGCATGCTGTGTCTACACCATGCATACATCAAGTAATAGAGTCGAGAAATAATGGGGCGGGTTGGGTGGGTTCATTTCATCCCTAGATGTAGATTGGGTTCGACCCTCGGTAGGAGCAGGTTACGAGTTCATCATTTCTACAAGTATTGAAACATGCATCATGTCATGTACAGGGAGACCCCGTTAATCCAGACGGTACCGTTCCTAGTATTGTCCGGATTAACAAATGTTAGGTCTGTCGAATCAAGGGACGCGTTAATAGTGGCCCTTTGGCTTGGAACAAAACCTGGAATCGGCCGGATTAATGGGTGTCCGCTGTATATTTACACGACACACGGATAGGTAAGACTAAAAGATTAAATGGGAACTCCAGGAATAAGCTGAGTATGGAACCATTGGGAGTTGTTGAGCTTGAACTGAAAGTGAATTGATATCCCATCACAGCAGAAGAGGAGAAACAACCTTTTGACCTCGAAGAATATGATACGCATGACCCAAGCTCCTCGGGAGCGGTCACGTGTTGATGACGTCACTTCCGGTCACACTGGTAGGATTTCCGGCGCCTTTGCTTTTCCTTCCTATCTATCACGTCAGTATTGCCATTTTAGTTCCTGTGTTTAGTTTGTATTTAGCTTTCTTATATTCCACGTCATGCGTCTTTCACCCGGATACACATGCGTTAGACAGTTTCAGAATTCCGCTGCCAAGTGAAATGGATCCTTAGGCTAAGGTTCTGCAAGTGGCAGCCAACCCCTACACGTTGCTGCTGAAAAAGCAAATATGAAAGATTGATTCTGATTACATACACCTTCACAAAATGATATTTTGATTTATTGTTAAAACAAACACCTCTTAAGCAAAACATAAGGGCAGGTATTCAAAGTCCGGACACTTGGCAGCGAATATATATTTCCATTAACCTTTCGTAGCGTTCCTAACAAAACATTCCTTTTTTTATGCATATATTATTCAACAAACTTCCTCTATGTGTTGTGTGTTAATATATTGTTGAAAACCTGATCCGATAGGGATTGTCGTTTGTTATGGAGATGGGTTGGACCAGAGATGTGCCACTCGTGACCTAACTAGGACCGTTCTCGTCAAAGTGGGTGAAACGCCAGACATAACATAGTTCCCCTTTGTTAACCCGTCCCCCAACACCCTCTGTAATACCATGACAAGTCACTGACGCGCCATGTTGTTGTTGTATGTTGCGGGACAAAGCTATGTTGTACTGAAGATGCTTGGCTTAAGACATAGGAATACTCATTCTTACTGAGGTCGTCACAAATGTAGGGGGACAAGGGACAACAAAGCTATGTTGCACTGAAGATGCTTGGCTTAAGACATAGGAATACTCATTCTTACTGAGGTCGTCACAAATGTAGGGGGACAAGGGACAACAAAGCTATGTTGCACTGAAGATGCTTGGCTTAAGACATAGGAATACTCATTCTTACTGAGGTCATCACAAATGTAGGGGGACAAAGGACAACAAAGGTTTGTGGAACTTTTCCTTGCTTTACGCCTGTACAATATTTAACGAATTTGTTGATGTTTTCTTTTGTTCATTTCATCTTCACGTAAACGTTTCGTGTTTCAATTTCCTTAATAAAGTAGACAAACAACAGTTATCATACATGAGGGGGATTAACATGTGTACGTTAACAAGTAAGAACAGTGTCGAGGTTATCAAATTATGGCGACTGAACCAGACTGAACCAGGATGAAAATGTTGCCCAACATGAAGTATTATGGTACAACAAATACTATATTTAGTGTGTATATATATTTCGTTAGCAAATACATCTATCTTTCGTTATATCAGAATCGCTTATATAGAATATTTCTTATTTTAATTCCTGTTACCTTTCTTGTCTATTTAGTTCCTCGACACATCCACTCATATTCTGTTTTTATTGTCCGCTAACACGGTGCTATGGACCCACGCGGCTTGCTGCCTTTCTTGCCTTTAACGTTTATAACGCTTTTATGCACTCGCTCTGTATTATTTGTACTTTCTAACAAGTGTTATTTTATTTCTGTTAGAAGCCGGAATGACTTCCTTGTGAAACGTGGCCCGATCGAATCATATGTTATGTTCATTAATGTTAATTCGACTTTGATACTGTATAGAGCATCTTCCTTGTTACCATTTACAGTATTATGAAATGAACAAAGTTGTATGTGTTCATTTTAAGATCTACGTCAAACATAACCCCCAAACACGTCATTGAAATATATTTCTAAATTCATAATCGTGTAAATGTAGATTCACTGACAAAATGTTTCTATCCAGACTAAATCCACAGATCACGTATAATGAAAAGCAGTCTTGCCAATTAATTGACAATTAGTACTTTTCTGGCACCTAGGTAAAACGTAGATAGGTTTCGATATATTTACACATGTGCCTATGTCAGGTAAACCGACACTTTTTTAAATCATGATGACGTTGAATTGCTTTTTCACTTTTTTAACATCAAAGCTGGTTCAGCCTCCAACATCACAACAACCTGGATTTATTCCTCACTACTCGAAAATGTATTTTTCCACATAAAAAATAATTACAGATAAACAACCTGTAAGCCTCAATTAAAAAAAAACAGGTGCTTAGTTTAACAGAGCAATATGATTACGTAAAGGAATTGGAAGATGCACTTACATATCCATTGTGTCGACTAAATACCGTCATATTATCCACATCTTCAAAAGGTCATCAATCACATCATAACCAACAGGACTGTATTACTTTCAAATACCCAAACGACGTAACTGATGGAGTTTCCACTTCAAAACATAACGCAAGATGAACTATTCCTGCTATGGATTGAAACTTGGTGCTACATTTCTTGTTTCCAAAATTCCGACAGTAGACCAACTTACATTGTCAGCTTACTATATATTCATTGGATTGTTGTGTTTGTAGTAATTTATTCATAGTTTCGTGATGACGTCTTACATTAAACAATTACTATAGACATTCATCAGAGGGGTTCTTGAAATTCCACAGTATTGTTTGAGCAAGTTGATACATACAAAAGCATGATGATGCC
Organism: Haliotis rufescens; assembly: GCF_023055435.1. Taxonomy (NCBI): domain Eukaryota; kingdom Metazoa; phylum Mollusca; class Gastropoda; order Lepetellida; family Haliotidae; genus Haliotis; species Haliotis rufescens. The sequence goes on along the minus strand of NW_025964377.1, from coordinate 489,323 downwards.
ACTTTGGTACCATAATACTATTTTTTTCAAATAGAAGTTTACGTTTTTCCAATTCTTTTCCCGTTACTTCGAGTTTTTTCTTATTACTTCAAGAATATTTAAAAAACTTGAAATTTCGATTTTTTTCTCTTATTATTTTCCTTGTTTCAAATCTATTTCCAAAACTCGAAATTGCGAGAAAATTATTGACATAACGAGAATTAAACCAAAATAATGAGAATAAAATCGAAATAACGAGAAAAAAAAATCGAAATTTCGAAATAATATTTGAAATAAGGAGAAATTTCGATTTAAAAAATAATTTAAAAATATTGTACCAAAGTGGCACCATTAGATTTTCGTAGATACACGATTAAAAGTAGTGTATAAAATAAAAGCGACAAAACCCTAAAATCAGAGTCCATTGTATGATTCAGACTATATCATAAACATGTGTTAATGAATCACTATCAAATAGTGATGACGGCAGGTGTTCGGCAGGAAGAGGTGAGCGTATCCTGCCGCACAGGTGGCACCCGTCACAAACACATGCAAAGGCAAGTGTTTACACGAAGAAAACAACCCACGGGAACACGTGTACCATTGCACATGTCATTATATTGTCAGTTTTTATTTGTATTATTTATGAATTGAATAATGTATGTTGTTGTTGAATAAATTAAGATAGAGATTTCCATTTTGGTGTTGTTTGTAAAACACACTTGTATAACAAAAGAACCTGACGAGTTCCAGAATGAAAGGAGTCTAATAAACATCACACAGTTACATCTCGGGACAAATCCCCGTGTTTCGGAAGGTCAAGGGTGGGCAGACTGTGAGTGAGTGAGTGAATGTGGTTTAACGCTGCTTTAAACAGTATTCCAGTTATATCACGGCGTGTCAGCTTGATGTGGGAGGAGTGAGTGAGTGAGTGTGGTTGAACGCTGCTTTGAACAGTATTCCAGTTTTATATCACGGCGTGTCAGCTTGATGTGGGAGGAGTGAGTGAGTGTGGTTTAACGCTGCTTTGAACAGTATTCTAGATATATGACTGCGTGTCAGCTTGATGTGGGAGAACTGAGTGAGTGTGGTTTAACACTGCATTGAACAGTATTCAAGATATATCACGGCGTGTCAGCTTGATGTGGGAGGAAAGCCAGAGGTGATGCAGGTCTCGGACGTTTGCCACTTTGATGAACCCACGAACATGGGTATAGTGCTGGGAGATGGAGGATGGCTCTACCGGTCGCACCAGCCACTCGGACACTGTGCATGACAAGTGTCAGCAGTGCTCCTGTTAAACACGGTGATAGTGCTGGGAGATGGAGGATGGCTCTACCGGTCGCACTAGCCACTCGGACACTGTGCATGACAAGTGTCAGCAGTGCTCCTGTTAAACACGGTGATAGTGCTGGGAGATGGAGGATGGCTCTACCGGTCGCACCAGCCACTCGGACACTGTGCATGACAAGTGTCAGCAGTACTCCTGTTAAACACGGTGAGGTGGCCTGGAATGGGGTTTGAGGTCGCGTCCAAGATTATTGCACATATATAGCGACGTAATGCACGTGCATGTGTTTGTGTGGCTGCTTGTTCTAGTCCAGGCTGATGCCAATTTTATAGTGCTAGCCCACCGAGATACAATGCCGCAGTTTAACATGAATACCCCACTCAGACACAGCAGTATACTGACTCCGAGTTGACCAGTCCTTGTTTTAGACCCTTAGTGCCGAGCAGACAGGTTAACAACAAGTACCATCTTTTAACGTGTTTTGTTATGACGCGGACGGGGATCGAATCCCGGAACTTCCGCTCATCGGGCATACGCTTTACCAGTAGACCACGGGAGCGGTTAATAAAACTGATATAAAGATATAGTTGTTTAGATGGCCCTAGTTCAGTAGCGGCCTTAAAATCGCGAAGACATTGTAAATCACCAAAGTTGCACTCTATCTTTAAACGTTAAGATAGCAATGGACAATATTTCGTCAGTGGTAACAAAATCCTATTTTTGGAAATTTGGACATATTATCCCCATTTAGTCAGTGTTTGGTTATCTCGCTTATTCCAACCATCGACCAGCCAGCCAGCTACTACGAACATAGGCACTCCAACCTCCAAGTTTCTTTCAGAAAATAAGTTATTTAAGTAATTTAAAAAAAACCCCACCATTTTACTCCCATATGTCAAACAAATCTGTGCTTAATACCGTGTTTATTCTATATAGATTCCTGTGATTTCGAGATATGACAGGACATACAAACTATATCCCCCTTTTTAATGGAAAAGCATTTCAGTGTGGAGTTTATGATTATTGGGCATATGAATATTTTAAAATAAATTACAAAAGTACGTAAAATTTTACGTTGTATTGGTGTTTGGCCGCTGATTTTCATTTCCAAACGTTTTGAAGGATAACTTCTTTGAGAGGCATTAAGAAGTTGTTCATCCACACTGACTGATTTGAAGGATATTTTATGTCCGCTTCAGCGAATACGTGCACACCTCCGACTATCGCTGTTCAGATGGTGCGTCGGTTAGCTGTGTCACTTATGAACCTGGTGTTCGGTTAGAACGATTAATGGGTCAATCAAAGTCAATATGCGGCTTGATACTTCTAAACAAATATTGGATGTAATATTAAAAGTGTGACTAGATGAATAAACGTCTTAACATCTAAACAAAGAGTTCCTTATATTACTGCTTACATGGCATCACGAGAAAATATATTTTTGAATACATGGATATCTATGTACCTCGCCTAATGAAAAATATAATTATTATATAGCTTCCATATTCTCATTGTGAAAATTAGGTAATAATACATTACAGTTATCAACATAGGCCTGTAATCAACTACGGTAATTATACATAAGAGTTATCGATATAAACTTACAAATATCCCCCTACAACATGTACTGTATCAACAACGGTAATTATACATTAGAGTTATCAATATAAACTTACAAATACCCCCCCCCCCCCCCCCCCCCCCCACCCACCCACCACCACCACCCACAACACGCACTGTAGTCAACTACGATAATTATACATTAGAGTTATCATTATTAATGTAGTATATCACCAGGGAGCAGCACGGCGAGTGGTCTTGTCAAAGAACGTATATCCAGTATCATAATTTATTAGACGAGGTGTCATAAACCACTTTACATACGGCTAGCATGTTAGGTACTGAGTTCTGCAAACACTTGCTGGTTTGATCATTGCCAAAGCTACATTAGTACTTTAGGCACCATGTGTTAGGCGTGTACGTGCTTATAATAAACATGTAAACAAATACACTGCCCGAGGCACGTGTACGGCTCTAGATGGACTCAGGTATTAGGGAGAAAACCCAAAAGCCATAACTCCTACTGATTGTTTAATGAGTGAGCGAGTGAGTGTGTTTTTTTGTCGCTCTTTTGCAATGTTTCAGCAATATCACGGCAGGGGAAACCAGAAATGGGCTTAACACATTGTACCCATGAAGGGATTCGAACCCGGGTCTTCAGCGTGACGAGCGAACGTTTTACATCGCCGTCCCTATTCTTTTTTAGTCCAAATGTATTTATGTAAATATTACAGCTGCGTTCCCTCATCCATGTTTAAAGTGAATGAACATCTTAACAAATGTATTTATGTAAATATTACAGCTGCGTTCCCTCATCCATGTTTAAAGTGAATGAACATCTTAACAAATGTATTTATGTAAATATTACAGCTGCGTTCCCTCATCCATGTTTAAAGAGAATGAACATCTTAACAAATGTATTTATGTAAATATTACAGCTGCGTTCCCTCATCCATGTTTAAAGTGAATGAACATCTTAACAAATGTATTTATGTAAATATTACAGCTGCGTTCCCTCATCCATGTTTAAAGAGAATGAACATCTTAACAAATGTATTTATGTAAATATTACAGCTGCGTTCCCTCATCCATGTTTAAAGAGAATGAACATCTTAACAAATGTATTTATGTAAATATTACAGCTGCGTTCCCTCATCCATGTTTAAAGTGAATGAACATCTTAACAAATGTATTTATGTGAATATTACAGCTGCGTTCCCTCATCCATGTTTAAAGTGAATGAACATCTTTAAAAATATATTTCAGTTTACCGTTTCGTTTATTTTACTTTTTTTTCAAGGAAGACGTGAAGAAAGAAAAGAAATCTGACTGTGCGAAAATGTTTCTAAATAACTTGCTGTATGATAAGCCAACCTGAATATATCAATCACAATTTTGATTTTGTCTTTTTATATATATCTACAATTTAAAAACTAATTTATTCAACGATTGCGGGGGTCCTTTCACGGTGACCACTTAGGGATTCCTGGTAAGAATAACTCCCCAGCAACCTGTCAATCCCAAAATATCGCATGGCCTTTGTAAAAGTCGCTGCTAGTTGAAATTTAAATTGTTGTGGGGAAATGAATAATCACAATATTTTCAACAAATGTAAAGACATTAAATCACAACAGCAGATGAGACGTGGTTGTTTAGGCGACGGTGAACTGACTGCACCACACCAGATGCCACAGACCAATAAACCCATAAACCTGAGGGAGGCGTCCAGTCCGCAAACAATGTCCAGAGCTTGCACATATATCCAAATAGAGAGTGTGAAACCGGATCCCACCCATCAGACTCAAGGGTTGACTTAGTGTATCACAGCCCACGCCGTGAACATCTGCTGGATCTGGATGAGATCGTGACGATATATCATAGTTAGTCATTTTTAATTTTGGACCATATATGTCAATTTAATGTAACACCCTAGCTTATATAAAGAACACAAACTGTTTTCAACCCACGACGTGCAGCTGAGAGCCGATGCAGTCAGGTAAGCAGCAATTATACTGTTATCAATACAACAATCTATACCGCTGTATCGTGCAGTTTGTCGTTCATGCATCTTGCTTCAATAACACTTCAATCATACTTCAGTCATACTTCAGTCACACTTCAGTCATACTCCAGTCATACTTCAGTCATACTTCAATCATACTTCAGTCATACTTCAGTCATGGGAAATAAACTGGCGGGCAAAAGAAAGTAAGTTACAAACTTTATGAAAATGTTTCAAAACTAAAAACATTCGCCGAAACACTGCAAATTTGAGGTCCAAAACGCAACAGTGATACCCGTATCAAATACATCACCATCGAATAAACATTTCTTGTTTGTTTCATTTTAGCCTTATCGCACATGGTGTATACTCTTTTTTGCATACATACTTCTACAAGTAGAGGGTTACATCCTTGTGTGTTTCACTGTCGGTTCACATAATATTCGGGGCGGTCGGGTAGCCTAGTGGTTAAAGCGCTCGCTCCTCACGCCGAAGACCCAGATTCTAATCCCGACATGGGTAAAATGTGTGAAGCCCATTTCTGGTGTCCCCCGCCGTGATATTGCTGGAATATTGCTAAAAAGCGGCATAAAACCAAAACTCACTCACTCACTCACATAATATTCTGGGTATGGATGTGCTTTACGACCTCGTCACGGCTTGTCTGTAACATCAGGAGTTGTGTAGTTGTCACATCAAGGTGGGTCCCGTCACACAAGTGTGCTGGTACCGTGTTAGCCCTGCCTTTACACTACTCCAACTGTACAACCTCTCTTGTTGGTTGTCAGTACAACAGTGTGACGAGAGGGGGCCATTGTACAAAATGACAGTACAAGAGAATGACGAGGAGGCGAGATTGTATAATATGACAGTACAACAGTATGACGAGAGGGCGAAATTATAGAATATGACAGTAAATCGGTATGAAAAGAGGGCACGATTGTATACTATGACAGTACAACAGTGTGATGTGAGGGCGCGATTGTAGACTATGACAGTACAACAGTGTGAAGTGGGGGCGCGATTGTAGACTATGACAGTACAACTGTGTGATGTGAGGGTGCGATTGTAGACTATGACAGTACAAGAGTGTGATGTGGGGGCGCGATTGTAGACTATGTCAGAACAACAGTGTGAAGTGGGGGCGCGATTGTAGACTATGACAGTACAACAGTGTGAAGTGGGGGCGCGTTTGTAGACTTTGACAGTACAAGAGTGTGATGTGAGGGCGCGATTGTAGACTATGACAGTACAACAGTGTGATGTGAGGGCGCGATTGTAGACTATGACAGTACGATAGTGTGATGTGAGAGCGCGATTGTAGACTATGACAGTACAACAGTGTGATGTGAGGGCGCGATTGTAGACTATGACAGTACAAGAGTGTGATGTGAGAGCGCGATTGTAGACTATGACAGTACGATAGTGTGATGTGAGGGCGCGATTGTAGACTATGACAGTACAACAGTGTGATGTGAGGGCGCGATTGTAGACTATGACAGAACAAGAGGGTGATGTGAGGGCGCGATTGTAGACTATGACAGTACGATAGTGTGATGTGAGGGCGCGATTGTAGACTATGACAGTACAACAGTGTGATGTGAGGGCGCGATTGTAGACTATGACAGTACGATAGTGTGATGTGAGAGCGCGATTGTAGACTATGACAGTACAACAGTGTGATGTGAGGGCGCGATTGTAGACTATGACAGTACAAGAGTGTGATGTGAGAGCGCGATTGTAGACTATGACAGTACGATAGTGTGATGTGAGAGCGCGATTGTAGACTATGACAGTACAACAGTGTGATGTGAGGGCGCGATTGTAGACTATGACAGAACAAGAGGGTGATGTGAGGGCGCGATTGTAGACTATGACAGTACGATAGTGTGATGTGAGGGCGCGATTGTAGGCTATGACAGAACAAGAGGGTGATGTGAGGGCGCGATTGTAGACTATGACACTACAAGAGTGTGATGTTTGGGCGCGATTGTAGACTATGACAGAACAAGAGTGTGATGTGAGGGCGCGATTGTAGGCTATGACAGAACAAGAGAGTGATGTGAGGGCGCGATTGTAGGCTATGACAGAACAAGAGTGTGATGTGAGGGAGCGATTGTAGACTATGACAGTACAACAGTGTGATGTGTGGGCGCGATTGTAGACTATGACTGTACAACAGTGTGATGTGAGGGGGCGATTGTAGACTATGACAGTACAACAGTGTGATGTGAGGGCGCGATTGTAGAATATGACAGTACAACAGTGTGATGTGAGGGCGCGATTGTAGACTATGACAGTAGAACAGTTTGATGTGAGGGCGCGATTGTAGACTATGACAATACAAGAGTGTGAAGTGGGGGCGCGTTTGTAGACTTTGACAGTACAAGAGTGTGATGTGAGGGCGCGATTGTAGACTATGACAGAACAAGAGGGTGATGTGAGGGCGCGATTGTTGACTATGACAGTACGATAGTGTGATGTGAGGGCGCGATTGTAGGCTATGACAGAACAAGAGAGTGATGTGAGGGCGCGATTGTAGACTATGACAGTACAAGAGTGTGATGTGAGGGCGCGATTGTAGACTATGACAGAACAAGAGTGTGATGTGAGGGCGCGATTGTAGGCTATGACAGAACAAGAGAGTGATGTGAGGGGGCGATTGTAGACTATGACAGTACAACAGTGTGATGTGTGGGCGCGATTGTAGACTATGACTGTACAACAGTGTGATGTGAGGGGGCGATTGTAGACTATGACAGTACAACAGTGTGATGTGAGGGCGCGATTGTAGAATATGACAGTACAACAGTTTGATGTGAGGGCGCGATTGTAGACTATGACAGTACAAAAGTGTGATGTGAGGGTGCGATTGTTGACTATGACAGTACAAGAGAGTGATGTGAGGGCGCGATTGTAGACTATGACAGTACAACAGTATGATGTGAGGGCGCGATTGTAGACTATGACAGTGGAAGAGTGTGATGTGAGGGAGCGATTGTAGACTATGACAGTACAACAGTGTGATGTGAGGGAGCGATTGTAGACTATGACAGTAGAACAGTTTGATGTGAGGGCGCGATTGTAGACCATGCCAGTACAAGAGTGTGATGTGAGGGTGCGATTGTAGAATATGACAGTACAACAGTGTGATGTGAGGGAGCGATTGTAGAATATGACAGTACAAGAGTGTGATGTGAGGGCGCGATTGTAGAATATGATAGAACAGCAGTAAAACGAGAGGATGCGATTGTAGACTATGACAGTACAACAGTATTACGAGAGGGGACGATTGTTCAAAATAACAGTACAAGAGTATTACAAGGAGGCGAGATTGTATAATATGGCAGTACAACAGTATAACGAGAGGGTGCGATTGTAAAAGATGACAGTACAACAGTATGACGAGAACGCCAGATAAAAACCAGTCCCCCGTGGAAAAGGCAAGATTGTGGTGAAAACTATTTTCTATGAACAGATTACTGTTACGTCGCGAAAAGGGTAAGCATGTCCTGCCCTGCCGGTAACACCCGCCATTCACACCCGCCATTCACACCCGCCACTCACACCCGCCATTCACACCCGCCACTCACACCCGCCACTCACACCCGCCGCTCACACCTGCCACTCACACCCGCCACTCACACCCACCTCTCACACCCGCCATTCACACCCGCCACTCACACCCGCCTCTCACACCCGCCATTCACACCCGCCACTCACACCCGCCACTCACACCCGCCACTCACACCCGCTATTCACACCCGCCATTCACACCCGCCACTCACACCCGCCACTCACACCCGCCACTCACACCCGCCATTCACACCGCCGCTCACACCCGCCATTCACACCTGCCACTCACACCCGCCACTCACACCCGCCTCTCACACCCGCCGCTCACACCCGCCATTCTCAGAGCCGCCACTCACACCCGCCACTCACAGCCGCCACTCACACCAGCCACTCACACCCGCCACTCACACCCGCTATTCACACCCGCTATTCACACCCGCCACTCACACCCGCCACTCACACCCGCCACTCACACCCGCCACTCACACCCGCCTCTCACACCCGCCACTCACACCCGCCACTCACACCCGCCACTCACACCCGCCACTCACATCATTTGCATAAAAACCTACGTAAGGAATGAGGGAGACATGAACGACAGTAGGACACTGCAGTACTACATTGCGACATAATGAGCCAGCGATATAATGAGAGCAACACCACAACGCGGGGCTATATTGATCAATACAGCGACATTACGTAACTGAAGATGTTATTATTACGTGTGCTGTCCTGGAATTACCATGCGATCTCGTCTAGAATTACCTAACTTACGGTAGGGCGACTGTAGGACGACACAAGTTGGCACATGGCAGCGATTGTTTTTTACATCACCCATTGTCTTGTTTCTTAGGCAACCGTAGAAAAAAAGTATTTTGTTTAAATCTCAGGGAAATTGGGGGAAATTGAGGGGTGTGGCTAAATCTCAAGGAAGACATTAACTCAGTGAGTATATTTCTAAAACGACGTCACAGAAAATCTTGCATGACGCAATAAACAAATGGTGTCATCTTCACTGGTTAAAACATTACATTCATAACGTGAATGGAAACAATGACACAGTTAGCCATTCAGAGCGAAGGGAAACGTTTGTAGTTATACACACTAAAGAAGTTGTTGTCCATAATAAAGTGTCATATATTAACCACTAGCATGTCACTGACCTCATGTCTTCTTTGGGTTTGGCGTGGTTTCATTATTTAGCACGTAGTCATGACAAACCAAGGCGACTTTGGTCAATATATGTCTCTGTTCACACAGCAGGATGGTAATGTGACTGTGACCTCACAGCGCCTGACAAGGCAGCCTGTGTTGTATACTTCCTAGGGAGCTGAGAATGAAAATCGAGGACACTTAATAATGTTGGCACTGTGCGCATGCACCGAGTGTAGGGAGGCTAGCGCCATAGAAGTACACACATTATTATTATCATTATTATCTAAACGAGATCAAGCATGATTCCGCAGGATGTAAACACCTAGCATATTATACAATTCACAGAATGGTAAACAAGATCAAGCATGATTCCTCAGGATGTAAACACCTTGCATATTATACAATTCACAGAATGGTAAACAAGATCAAGCATGATTCCGCAGGATGTAAACACCTAGCATATTATACAATTCACTGAATGGTAAACAAGATCAAGCATGATTCCTCGGGATGTAAACACCTAGCATGATATACAATTCACAGAATGGTAAACAAGATCAAGCATGATTCCTCGGGATGTAAACACCTAGCATATTATACAATTCACTGAATGGTAAACAAGATCAAGCATGATTCCTCGGGATGTAAACACCTAGCATGATATACAATTCACTGAATGGTAAACAAGATCAAGCATGATTCCTCGGGATGTAAACACCTAGCATATTATACAATTCACTGAATGGTAAACAAGATCAAGCATGATTCCTCGGGATGTAAACACCTAGCATGATATACAATTCACTGAATGGTAAACAAGATCAAGCATGATTCCTCGGGATGTAAACACCTAGCATATTATACAATTCACTGAATGGTAAACAAGATCAAGCATGATTCCTCGGGATGTAAACACCTAGCATGATATACAATTCACAGAATGTAAACAAGATCAAGCATGATTCCTCGGGATGTAAACACCTAGCATATTATACATTTCACTGAATGGTAAACAAGATCAAGCTTTATTCCTCAGGATGTAAACACCTTGCATATTATACAATTCACAGAATGTAAACAAGATCAAGCGTTATTCCTCAGGATGTAAACACCTAGCATATTATACAATTCACAGAATGGTAAACAAGATGAAGCATGATTCCTCGGGATGTAAACACCTAGCATATTATACAATTCACAGAATGTAAACAAGATCAAGCATGATTCCTCGGGATGTAAACACCTAGCATATTATACAATTCACAGAATGTAAACAAGATCAAGCATGATTCCTCGGGACGTAAACACCTAGCATATTATACAATTCACAGAATGGTAAACAAGATCAAGCATGATTCCTCAGGATGTAAACACCTAGCATATTATACAATTCACAGAATGGTAAACAAGATCAAGCATGATTCCTCAGGATGTAAACACCTAGCATATTATACAATTCACAGAATGGTAAACAAGATCAAGCATGATTCCTCAGGATGTAAACACCTAGCATATTATACAATTCACAGAATGGTAAACAAGATCAAGCATGATTCCTCAGGATGTAAACACCTAGCATATTATACAATTCACAGAATGGTAAACAAGATCAAGCATGATTCCTCAGGATGTAAACACCTAGCATATTATACAATTCACAGAATGGTAAACAAGATCAAGCATGATTCCTCAGGATGTAAACACCTAGCATATTATACAATTCACAGAATGGTAAACAAGATCAAGCGTTATTCCTCAGGATGTAAACACCTAGCATATTATACAATTCACAGAATGGTAAACAAGATCAAGCATGATTCCTCAGGATGTAAACACCTAGCATATTATACAATTCACAGAATGGTAAACAAGATCAAGCGTTATTCCTCAGGATGTAAACACCTAGCATATTATACAATTCACAGAATGGTAAACAAGATCAAGCGTTATTCCTCAGGATGTAAACACCTAGCATATTATACAATTCACAGAATGGTAAACAAGATCAAGCATGATTCCTCAGGATGTAAACACCTAGCATATTATACAATTCACAGAATGGTAAACAAGATCAAGCATGATTCCTCAGGATGTAAACACCTAGCATATTATACAATTCACAGAATGGTAAACAAGATCAAGCATGATTCCTCAGGATGTAAACACCTAGCATATTATACAATTCACAGAATGGTAAACAAGATCAAGCATGATTCCTCAGGATGTAAACACCTAGCATATTATACAATTCACAGAATGGTAAACAAGATCAAGCATGATTCCTCAGGATGTAAACACCTAGCATATTATACAATTCACAGAATGGTAAACAAGATCAAGCATGATTCCTCAGGATGTAAACACCTAGCATATTATACAATTCACAGAATGGTAAACAAGATCAAGCATGATTCCTCGGGATGTAAACACCTAGCATATTATACAATTCACAGAATGGTAAACAAGATCAAGCGTTATTCCTCAGGATGTAAACACCTAGCATATTATACAATTCACAGAATGGTAAACAAGATCAAGCGTTATTCCTCAGGATGTAAACACCTAGCATATTATACAATTCACAGAATGGTAAACAAGATCAAGCGTTATTCCTCAGGATGTAAACACCTAGCATATTATACAATTCACAGAATGTAAACAAGATCAAGCATGGTTCCTCAGGATGTAAACACCTAGCATATTATACAATTCACAGAATGGTAAACAAGATCAAGCATGATTCCTCAGGATGTAAACACCTAGCATATTATACAATTCACAGAATGGTAAACAAGATCAAGCATGATTCCTCAGGATGTAAACACATAGCATATTATACAATTCACAGAATGTAAACAAGATCAAGCGTTATTCCTCAGGATGTAAACACCTAGCATATTATACAATTCACAGAATGGTAAACAAGATCAAGCATGAATCCTCGGGATGTAAACACCTAGCATATTATACAATTCACAGAATGGTAAACAAGATCAAGCGTGATTCCTCAGGATGTAAACACCTAGCATATTATACAATTCACAGAATGGTAAACAAGATCAAGCGTTATTCCTCAGGATGTAAACACCTAGCATATTATACAATTCACAGAATGGTAAACAAGATGAAGCGTTATTCCTCAGGATGTAAACACCTAGCATATTATACAATTCACAGAATGTAAACAAGATCAAGCATGATTCCTCAGGATGTAAACACCTAGCATATTATACAATTCACAGAATGGTAAACAAGATCAAGCGTTATTCCTCAGGATGTAAACACCTAGCATATTATACAATTCACAGAATGGTAAACAAGATCAAGCATGATTCCTCAGGTTGTAAACACCTAGCATATTATACAATTCACAGAATGGTAAACAAGATCAAGCGTTATTCCTCAGGATGTAAACACCTAGCATATTATACAATTCACAGAATGTAAACAAGATCAAGCGTTATTCCTCAGGATGTAAACACCTAGCATATTATACAATTCACAGAATGGTAAACAAGATCAAGCGTTATTCCTCAGGATGTAAACACCTAGCATATTATACAATTCACAGAATGGTAAACAAGATCAAGCATGATTCCTCAGGATGTAAACACCTAGCATATTATACAATTCACAGAATGGTAAACAAGATCAAGCGTTATTCCTCAGGATGTAAACACCTAGCATATTATACAATTCACAGAATGGTAAACAAGATCAAGCATGATTCCTCAGGATGTAAACACCTAGCATATTATACAATTCACAGAATGGTAAACAAGATCAAGCGTTATTCCTCAGGATGTAAACACCTTGCATATTATACAATTCACAGAATGGTAAACAAGATCAAGCATGATTCCTCAGGATGTAAACACCTAGCATATTATACAATTCACAGAATGGTAAACAAGATCAAGCATGATTCCTCGGGATGTAAACACATAGCATATTATACAATTCACAGAATGGTAAACAAGATCAAGCATGATTCCTCGGGATGTAAACACCTAGCATATTATACAATTCACTGAATGGTAAACAAGATCAAGCATGATTCCTCGGGATGTAAACACCTAGCATGATATACAATTCACAGAATGTAAACAAGATCAAGCATGATTCCTCGGGATGTAAACACCTAGCATATTATACATTTCACTGAATGGTAAACAAGATCAAGCTTTATTCCTCAGGATGTAAACACCTTGCATATTATACAATTCACAGAATGTAAACAAGATCAAGCGTTATTCCTCAGGATGTAAACACCTAGCATATTATACAATTCACAGAATGGTAAACAAGATGAAGCATGATTCCTCGGGATGTAAACACCTAGCATATTATACAATTCACAGAATGTAAACAAGATCAAGCATGATTCCTCGGGATGTAAACACCTAGCATATTATACAATTCACAGAATGTAAACAAGATCAAGCATGATTCCTCGGGACGTAAACACCTAGCATATTATACAATTCACAGAATGGTAAACAAGATCAAGCATGATTCCTCAGGATGTAAACACCTAGCATATTATACAATTCACAGAATGGTAAACAAGATCAAGCATGATTCCTCAGGATGTAAACACCTAGCATATTATACAATTCACAGAATGGTAAACAAGATCAAGCATGATTCCTCAGGATGTAAACACCTAGCATATTATACAATTCACAGAATGGTAAACAAGATCAAGCATGATTCCTCAGGATGTAAACACCTAGCATATTATACAATTCACAGAATGGTAAACAAGATCAAGCATGATTCCTCAGGATGTAAACACCTAGCATATTATACAATTCACAGAATGGTAAACAAGATCAAGCATGATTCCTCAGGATGTAAACACCTAGCATATTATACAATTCACAGAATGGTAAACAAGATCAAGCGTTATTCCTCAGGATGTAAACACCTAGCATATTATACAATTCACAGAATGGTAAACAAGATCAAGCATGATTCCTCAGGATGTAAACACCTAGCATATTATACAATTCACAGAATGGTAAACAAGATCAAGCGTTATTCCTCAGGATGTAAACACCTAGCATATTATACAATTCACAGAATGGTAAACAAGATCAAGCGTTATTCCTCAGGATGTAAACACCTAGCATATTATACAATTCACAGAATGGTAAACAAGATCAAGCATGATTCCTCAGGATGTAAACACCTAGCATATTATACAATTCACAGAATGGTAAACAAGATCAAGCATGATTCCTCAGGATGTAAACACCTAGCATATTATACAATTCACAGAATGGTAAACAAGATCAAGCATGATTCCTCAGGATGTAAACACCTAGCATATTATACAATTCACAGAATGGTAAACAAGATCAAGCATGATTCCTCAGGATGTAAACACCTAGCATATTATACAATTCACAGAATGGTAAACAAGATCAAGCATGATTCCTCAGGATGTAAACACCTAGCATATTATACAATTCACAGAATGGTAAACAAGATCAAGCATGATTCCTCAGGATGTAAACACCTAGCATATTATACAATTCACAGAATGGTAAACAAGATCAAGCATGATTCCTCGGGATGTAAACACCTAGCATATTATACAATTCACAGAATGGTAAACAAGATCAAGCGTTATTCCTCAGGATGTAAACACCTAGCATATTATACAATTCACAGAATGGTAAACAAGATCAAGCGTTATTCCTCAGGATGTAAACACCTAGCATATTATACAATTCACAGAATGGTAAACAAGATCAAGCGTTATTCCTCAGGATGTAAACACCTAGCATATTATACAATTCACAGAATGTAAACAAGATCAAGCATGGTTCCTCAGGATGTAAACACCTAGCATATTATACAATTCACAGAATGGTAAACAAGATCAAGCATGATTCCTCAGGATGTAAACACCTAGCATATTATACAATTCACAGAATGGTAAACAAGATCAAGCATGATTCCTCAGGATGTAAACACCTAGCATATTATACAATTCACAGAATGGTAAACAAGATCAAGCATGATTCCTCAGGATGTAAACACATAGCATATTATACAATTCACAGAATGTAAACAAGATCAAGCGTTATTCCTCAGGATGTAAACACCTAGCATATTATACAATTCACAGAATGGTAAACAAGATCAAGCATGAATCCTCGGGATGTAAACACCTAGCATATTATACAATTCACAGAATGGTAAACAAGATCAAGCGTTATTCCTCAGGATGTAAACACCTAGCATATTATACAATTCACAGAATGGTAAACAAGATCAAGCGTTATTCCTCAGGATGTAAACACCTAGCATATTATACAATTCACAGAATGGTAAACAAGATGAAGCGTTATTCCTCAGGATGTAAACACCTAGCATATTATACAATTCACAGAATGTAAACAAGATCAAGCATGATTCCTCAGGATGTAAACACCTAGCATATTATACAATTCACAGAATGGTAAACAAGATCAAGCGTTATTCCTCAGGATGTAAACACCTAGCATATTATACAATTCACAGAATGGTAAACAAGATCAAGCATGATTCCTCAGGTTGTAAACACCTAGCATATTATACAATTCACAGAATGGTAAACAAGATCAAGCGTTATTCCTCAGGATGTAAACACCTAGCATATTATACAATTCACAGAATGTAAACAAGATCAAGCGTTATTCCTCAGGATGTAAACACCTAGCATATTATACAATTCACAGAATGGTAAACAAGATCAAGCGTTATTCCTCAGGATGTAAACACCTAGCATATTATACAATTCACAGAATGGTAAACAAGATCAAGCATGATTCCTCAGGATGTAAACACCTAGCATATTATACAATTCACAGAATGGTAAACAAGATCAAGCGTTATTCCTCAGGATGTAAACACCTAGCATATTATACAATTCACAGAATGGTAAACAAGATCAAGCATGATTCCTCAGGATGTAAACACCTAGCATATTATACAATTCACAGAATGGTAAACAAGATCAAGCGTTATTCCTCAGGATGTAAACACCTTGCATATTATACAATTCACAGAATGGTAAACAAGATCAAGCATGATTCCTCAGGATGTAAACACCTAGCATATTATACAATTCACAGAATGGTAAACAAGATCAAGCATGATTCCTCGGGATGTAAACACATAGCATATTATACAATTCACAGAATGGTAAACAAGATCAAGCATGATTCCTCAGGATGTAAACACCTAGCATATTATACAATTCACAGAATGGTAAACAAGATCAAGCGTTATTCCTCAGGATGTAAACACCTAGCATATTATACAATTCACAGAATGGTAAACAAGATCAAGCGTTATTCCTCAGGATGTAAACACCTAGCATATTATACAATTCACAGAATGTAAACAAGATCAAGCGTTATTCCTCAGGATGTAAACACCTAGCATATTATACAATTCACAGAATGGTAAACAAGATCAAGCGTTATTCCTCAGGATGTAAACACCTAGCATATTATACAATTCACAGAATGTAAACAAGATCAAGCGTTATTCCTCAGGATGTAAACACCTAGCATATTATACAATTCACAGAATGTAAACAAGATCAAGCGTTATTCCTCAGGATGTAAACACCTAGCATATTATACAATTCACAGAATGGTAAACAAGATCAAGCGTTATTCCTCAGGATGTAAACACCTAGCATATTATACAATTCACAGAATGGTAAACAAGATCAAGCATGATTCCTCAGGTTGTAAACACATAGCATATTATACAATTCACAGAATGGTAAACAAGATCAAGCATGATTCCTCAGGATGTAAACACCTAGCATATTATACAATTCACAGAATGGTAAACAAGATCAAGCATGATTCCTCAGGTTGTAAACACATAGCATATTATACAATTCACAGAATGGTAAACAAGATCAAGCATGATTCCTCAGGATGTAAACACCTAGCATATTATACAATTCACAGAATGGTAAACAAGATCAAGCATGATTCCGCAGGATGTAAACACCTAGCATATTATTCAATTCACAGAATGGTAAACAAGATCAAGCATGATTCCTCAGGATGTAAACACCTAGCATATTATACAATTCACAGAATGGTAAACAAGATCAAGCATGATTCCTCAGGATGTAAACACCTAGCATATTATACAATTCACAGAATGGTAAACAAGATCAAGCATGATTCCTCAGGATGTAAACACCTAGCATATTATACAATTCACAGAATGTAAACAAGATCAAGCGTTATTCCTCAGGATGTAAACACCTAGCATATTATACAATTCACAGAATGGTAAACAAGATCAAGCGTTATTCCTCAGGATGTAAACACCTAGCATATTATACACTTCACAGAATGGTAAACAAGATGTATCTGGTTTTGGCACTGTTCCTGTCTGGCACACTCGGAACTGCAGGCGGAGCGGACTTGACGTTGAATCCCGGAGTTTCCGGAAGCTATGTTGTCAACGCCGTCATAGACAGGATCAGGTCCAAGTGCATCCTCGGTGACGACCGACTGTTCCTGCGACGTCTGGCCTACGTGGAGACTAACGATGGCAAAGACTCTAAAACCTACAGGTCTGGGTATGACGGAGGAATCTGGCAGGTAGGACAAACCATCATTGCCATGTGTACACAAATACAGGCATGCACTCAGAAGCTGCCTTCCAACATAGATTTTATAACTGATATTTCATGTCCCGATGAAACAGTAAAGCAGAACGTGCACCAGCACCCTATTGTTGTAAGAAAAACTTAAATGGATCAGACCGTCAACCCAGGTTTATTGCATGTCATCGTGTGACCCGGCAGCATCTGACGTCGCTCGTCATCACCTATAGTTTCTTTGGTCCAGACTCGATAAGATGCAGCTGGGATACTGCTGACCTGGGTGTTCAGCAGTATTCACCATCACAGAATAACTTCATGCTGGGCACAGAGCTAAGGTTTCAGATATGAGTTTTTCATTTAATTGAATTAAATAGACAGAGCTTCTAAATAATCCTTAATAGAAGGACATGCCATTCTGGTGCAGAAGTACAACGAGTGTTTAAAAAGAACTTTATCAGTCTATGACCATTAGCCCTTGATCATATGTGTGTGTTTGCGAAACGCTGTCAACGTGGCATCAGAATATCTCAAAGAATGCCTACTGATCAGTGTAATTGTTATGTGATTTGGACATCTGAGTTCATTATTTACCACTATTACTATATATATTACATCTTTCATTTTGAATATTTACAGGTCGATAAATCAAAGTTCCTGATGACAAAGACTTGTCCATCATCCATCGCAGCTGAGTGTAGTATTGTCCAGTCAGCCTTCAACATCGACTGGCGCAGTACATCCTGGGCTGACCTGAGAAAGCCTCTATATTCCGGCCTGGCAGCTGCCCTCTACATAAAGGAGAACCAGAGCAACAGTCCTCCTGGTGACGTCGCCAGTCAAGCCTCGTTCTGGGCCTCAAAGCTGAGACCTGGTGGCAGCCAATCTGGATTCATAACTAAAGCTAGAGCAATGAAAGGAATTGGTATGTGTGTGTGTGTGCGTGTGTGCGCATGCGTGCGTGTGTGTGTGCGAGAGATATGTTTTTATGTCCGTCAGTACAATGCCCGCACTTGTCGGCTTTCCTCCCACACTAAGCTGAAACAAATCCATATAACTGAAATACTGTTAAATGCGGCATTAAACCCAACTCAATCAAACCATCCATCTATCCGACTATATGTATTCATCATAACATGTACATTCTAGATTGCAGGACACAACTTGACCTTACGTTCATTCTTGATGGTTCGGGAAGCGTCTCACGACGTGACTTTCAACGTATGATTGAATTCGTTAAAGCCGTTGTCACTAAACTGGACATATCAAAAGATGCAGTCAAGATCGCAGTCGTAGAATATGCTTCCAAGGTTGGTGATGACATCAAGTTCCAGGACCACACAACCAAAAGCAGCTTGTTAAAAGCTATCGGCAGAATCAGTAAGAGTAACGGTGGCACAAACACATCTGCTGCCATTCTTCACACCTTTAACGTCCTGCTGAGCTCAGCAGCAGGTGCCCGGGCTAATGCCAAGCGTGTAGCAATCCTTTTGACCGACGGCAAGTCCAATGACAAACCAGCGACCATCAGCGCTGCTGCGAAGGCTAAAGCGGCCGGCATCACGATGATATCGGTCGGCATAGGAAACGCTGACGAGACTGAGCTGAGGGGTGTGGCTACTCATCCTTCCTGTACCCACGTGATCATGCTCAATTCATTTAAGGAGATCGACAGTCTGCTCTACCAACTGAAAGACAGTTCGTGTGGAGGTAGGTCGCTTTAGACTTGTAGGTATTGTGCAAGCAGCAAACGTTTGAGAGGAAGCAGTTGTATGTCAATCCGTGTTTCTGTCATATGAGTATCAGATTATTAATTGTTGTCATAAAATTATGAAGCAAGAGCGATTCTAAATGTGGCACAAAGGATACTTCTTAGAATGTTATTTCATAGGTATGTCAAATGTGTGTCTGGCAGTGAAATGTATTCTCCGTTCCGGCAACACACATGATACATGAAATACACTGTATGACATAAGGCCATAGTGTCACAGTGCTACTGGTGTATGCTACATATTACGGAGAGTAAATCACAACTCTCAGTTTCATTTGTATCGTTATGTTCAAAGTGGTAGACATCGAAAAACTTGTCGCTGGGTATGTGCTTTGTAAGAAATGTTGGTGTGTTTTCTTCAGGTTAACAATTGACTTGCCTTTGCATGTGCTTGTGACGGATGGCACATGGGGGCCGGGGGGGAGGGGGGGGGGGCGGGGGGGGGGGGGGAGGGGGCGGGACTTTTTGCGAACACCTAGTATCATCGCTGTTTGAAAGTTATTCATAAACACACGCTCATGATCCAGTCGAAATCGTACAATGGACTCTGCCTTTAGTAGACATTCCTTATGATTATGGATATTATTTTGGTTTTACGTAAGGGACATACCTTGTGCAATGCTAAAACTTTGGGCTGCAGCTTCAACTGCTGTTGAGGAGGGACATCCTATTAATAAACCGCTGCCAGAGAACGGCACAGTGGAAGAAACATTTGTCACCAATGAGGGTAACCTCACCAGCCCCGACGAAAACAAAGCAGTGGTATGTGGAGGCGGATATTATATACATATGAAGATTTACTAAGTATCACTTGATTCCAAATCCAATTCCGAAAACTAATGACAAACCCTCATATGAACACCTCTGAGAGTACGTAGGCCGCCAAGTGAGAGCTGGGGGCCTCACGGTTGAAGACCTGAAGGAATCCACACTGCGCCAGGACTGCCAGAGCATCCCAGTATTGAACATGAGACGTCTGAGCAGCAGCAGGCCCCTCTCGAATGTCATCCGTGTGAGGGGTGAACACTCCAGATACTGATTGCAGTCTCAGTGCTGACTCCTTTTGTTTCACTGCACAATGTGACAGTCCGATTAGAGGTGTGGCTTGGTGCTGATACTTTTCAACGTTGTTGAAATGAACGTTTTAGACTTTGTGTTCCTTGTAAAAAAAGTTGACGTCCATAAATTCTCTTCCTTATGTGTATCACTTCTGAATGCATTTCAAAGACTTTTGAATTTTGAAACATTAACATCACTGCTAACCTAATTTGAACGTGTTCACAGATTGTGAAGGTGGTGTGTGGTACCCTAGAAATGTACTCCTCCTACAACACCCCCCGTCCTGGACCCGCCTTCTATGACGTCAGACACAGTGTTACGGATGGGAGGCCGGGTATCATGCACTTTAACGAAACCATGAAAGGGAGACCACTCTATATTACTGTGATTGGAACACGTCTGACCATTCAGCAGGTGGCTTCTTGTATCAACGCCAGTTACAGCATAGACATTAATCAACCTCCTACAGGTAGGTCACACAATGATTATGATATAAATAATAACAATAATAATATGAAATGAAATATGAAATGTACATTATGTAATGAATTTAATGACTGTGCAACACATTGTCAATGGATGCACAGCTTGGGCACAAACACAGTATCTTAAGCGGCATGATGGAGTGATTGATCATTTTGTTACCATCTTCGTCATACTTGTGGTTTCGAAATGTCATGCTTGCACCCAAGTACCAAGTTGTCCGACTCCCCACTGTTCTCAGTGCCTTAGGTTTGGTACCTCCCAATTTGTTGTCTGACATTGGGAAAATACCCGGGTTTGCTACCAGTAATACAGCCCTTCTGACAAACTGGGTAATGCAGAAGGCTGCAGAGTTTCACATTATCCGAGGCAGCACTTCCTATGAGAAGTCCCATTCGCTGCCTGTGCTGCGTGTAGAGGGGCCAAGGACCCTGGGCTGATGATGAGCCTAACCAGCCAAACTGTGCAAGGATCACCCAAACCCTCTCAGCTGCAGTTATTATTATATCTGTACACAATACAAAAAATGAACGTTCTTGTCTCTCCATGTATGATTCATAATGACTCATCAACTTAATGGCCATATTTCAAGAGAGAAGTAAACATATTTATTGTCTCCAAACCTTTCAGTTGTGATCGTGTTGTTTCAAGGAAATACGTCACTGAGATGTATACGCAAGTATTTTATGTTACAGACACCTTCAACAATGTCACCAACCCCTGTTCCCCTGGCGACACCTGTGACTACGCCCACCCCTCTGACACCACTAAATTCATCCATTGTGACACCAAGGGCAACATGTTCGTCACCCAGTGTCCGGGTCAAACCCAGTACGACCCTGATACTGTCAGCTGTGGATCTATAGCAATCGAGGGAGGAAAGGCCTGTCAAATCTGCCAACCCTAAAATAATCCCCCACATGCCGGAAATCATTTAAAGTACAGTAAACTACGGTTATAACGAACTCAAAGGGACTACTAATTTTAGTTCGTTATAACCGTAATTCGTTATAAGCATATATACAGCATAACTACAGCATATAGTCGGGACTAAAAAGTTAGTTCGTTATATCCGTTAGTTCGTTATAAGCGTGTTCGTTATAACCATAGTTTACTGTACACCTGACGTGATGCATTCGGGAAACTCTGATTAACGGAATGCCTTAACCTTTGTTATTGAAGCCTGGCTTTCAATACTGTAGTAACATACCCTCTGAAGTTCGGAACTGACGTCAACCTCTACACTAACTTACTTCACTGTCTTTGTCCATGCAACCTCCAACCACTGTGTATGACAAGCAGCACTGGTGTTTCTGTTGATTTACCATTTGTGATTACCTTAATGAAAATAAATATGCTTTGCAAAGCTCATTGTGGTTTGTGTGGCTGCATAAAGGTATGTCGTGGTGTTGCATTTGTTCGATGTCTGGGCCTTGGTCAGTGACATCTTATGCCACACAGACATAGGCG
Source organism: Haliotis rufescens (assembly GCF_023055435.1). Lineage (NCBI taxonomy): Eukaryota > Metazoa > Mollusca > Gastropoda > Lepetellida > Haliotidae > Haliotis > Haliotis rufescens. The sequence continues at coordinate 466,345 of NW_025964377.1, read as the reverse complement.
GGGATGAGACTAACCGATACAAGAACTAATCAACTACCTGACATGACTTTAATGTTGAGATCTGAGCAGAGCTAGAACTGCCATGTCCTCTGATGTGGCTTTTGAACGTTTAAGAAAAATATATAGATGAACTCTCACATAGGAGTATGTACACTACTCACCAGACGCGAAAGAATACCGACAATTGGAAGGTTGTGTGTTGCAATACCCACCAGCTACCACAGTTTAACTATCGTCGCAGTAATCTCCCGTCTTGGATATAGTTCATGTCGTCATCGACAGGCAGATACGTCGGATCATCGTTGTCGATGTCATCGGTGGGAGAACCATCGCCACAACTATGTCACAGTCAGGCCACTTTGATTTAATAATCACGATGTCACTAATTCCACTGTCCAGAATATCAAATAAATTATCTTCCAAATATCACTCGATCTCTCGGGGAAAAAGTAAACAGTACACAGAGTTAGGGTGGTGTCCTGCTTATAAGTTATGCACAATGTAGGTTTCAAACTGGGTGACCAACTTGACACACCAACACACCCTCTGAGTTCCTGATAGCTCCACACGTCTTCTGTCGTAGCTGTCTGTACCGGAAATCTAAACACGTTCGTGTCAGTTGTCCACGTTTCACCAAGGCATTTTGTGTCAGAGTTTTATGAAATCGATGACCTATGTATTCTCAATAATTCATTTGATACCTTTGACATTCCACGTGACAAAGTTCACAAGACTTGAAGTTGGAGTAGAGCTCTGACCACGTCCCTACTTCTGGCAGGCGTTGTTTGTTTCCATGGTAACGACTTAATTGGACGTAGATGATCATCACACACACACACACACATGCCACACACACACACACACACACACACACACACACACACACACACACACACACACGCACGCACGCACGCACGCACGCACGCACGCACGCACGCACGCACGCACGCACACACACACACACAAATTTCCTCGAACTTGCTAAGAGTATTTGTGTAATTATTTTCTGTAGATTTGACACTCACAATCTTTCTACATGCCAAGATTGCTACTTTGATTAATCCATTGATTGGCTTTCTATTGACATATTGAAATTAAATAAATTATTGATTATTTTCCTAAGAAGTAACTGTGCAATTTCTTTTGCATTCGACATTTTGGATACAATGTGATGGTTGAAATGATGGAATTGCCCATAACAACACACTCTCTGCTCCCAATCAGCAGAGCTGAACATCCCAAGTCTCGTTTGCGATCCAAGATGTCGAAAAAAGATGGTGAAAAAGGTCTGTGCCAAACTGTGCATTCAGATTCGTCAAGGTGGATTCGGTACCAATCCACATATGCCAACGTTAGGGGACGAAATAAGCAACTATCTTCACTGAGTATGAACAAATGTCAGAAAGTGACAACTTGAGAGTCTCGTCACAATCAATATTCAATTACTGGAAAGTCTTGCTGTAGTTGATGTCCTTGTTCTTAAGCCTCACCTACACCTGACAAAATACCCCCTACTGACTGCACTCTGACGTGTAAATAGATTCCCTTCACATTGGATAGCTACATTAATACATTAGCATGAACTTCTTTTCAACCAAACATGAGTGCAGTGCGGGTTCACAGTCCAGGCTGCATCTATCAGTATATATTGGCGGGCCATAGTTTGTACTTGGTTTACAGGAATCATTCGGTCTTGCAGTTATATGTGCATGTACTAAATTACTGATGTGTTTATTCATCTGCCTAAAGTTATAGGAATACATGTAGTTAAATCTTGCAGAGCAAGGTTCATATAGGAAATCACCGATATATTTATCCTTCTGCCTATAATAATAGGAATAGTTAAATCTTGCAGAGCAAGGTTCTTATAGGAAATCACCGATATATTTATCCTTCTGCCTATGATAATAGGAATAGTTAAATCTTGCAGAGCAAGGTTCATATAGGAAATCACCGATATATTTATCCTTCTGCCTATAATAATAGGAATAGTTAAATCTTGCAGAGCAAGGTTCATATAGGAAATCACCGATATATTTATCCTTCTGCCTATAATAATAGGAATAGTTAAATCTTGCAGAGCAAGGTTCATATAGGAAATCACCGATGTATTTACCCTTCTGCCTATGATAATAGGAATAGTTAAATCTTGCTGAGCAAGGTTCATATAGGAAATCACCGATGTATTTATCTTCTGCCTATAATAATAGGAATAGTTAAATCTTGCTGAGCAAGGTTCATATAGGAAATCACCGATGTATTTACCCTTCTGCCTATAATAATAGGAATAGTTAAATCTTGCTGAGCAAGGTTCATACAGGAAATCACCGATGTATTTATCCCCACCCAACAAGGAGATTGGGCACCATATTTTACATTTCATTTAGGGATCAGTCATTAACTCTTATAATCAAATCGTTCAAGGGTGCCTCTTGCTCTTTTACAATCTCAATGCACATGAAGCCATGCCCTAGAATGTTGCATAACCGTGAATTCACTGATGTTCACAAAGTGTTGAATGAGGCCATTAAGAAATACTGAGTATCATATTATTGTGATTTGTGTTTGGTGCCCTCGGGATCATAGCCTTCGAGGTAATATTTATACAGAACCTAAAAACTTCAACTAATGTAAACTGAGTATTAAAAATTCCCTACCTCACGCCTCTTCTTTCAAATAATGCTAAAATGTTTACTGCTGCCAAAATCGCTGACCAGAAATGTCCCCGCGCTTCGTTACTTGTGGACGATATTATCACGTCCAAGACAGTTCAACGTATTGGAAGGACAAAGCACGGCATCAAAGATTGTGTCAAGAACCAAACGGTCAGCCTTATTTTACACCCGTGTTTATCGATCTGCACCTGAGCGAGTTCAGTTCAAGATCCTGACCTTAACGTACCACTGCTATAACCAGTCAGCAACTTCCAACCATGTAGATCCCTCCGTTCTGCTGATAAACATCTCATTTGTATACCTAAGACAAAACTGACATTATTATTATCATTATTATTATTATTTATATGCGTACCTAATAATTATGCACATGACTGAAAATGAAGCTCGTCAATAACGACAGTCATCTTTGAAAACAACACTCTTTGCTACTGATACTGATTATAAAGTGTAAGATGATGGGCGCTCATAGGCTGAGGAGAACAAAAGTTGTTCATTCAGGCCAAAGTGAGGTCTGTTCTTATAATTGGAAGTGCAATAACATGTTTACCAACAATGCGAAAATTTGTCTGAAAGCAGTTGATTTTCTTAAGATAATTCAAGTGAGAAGGCAGACATCCGTGGATGTATTGAAGCAGTTAACAGGTAATTTAAAATTTAATGTTATGAGTGAACAAACAAACAAACAAACATCAATTCTGTTCCAGGATTATCAATAGTCATTATATGGCTTCGTGGTATATAGTTGCTTTCGTCATGTGTTATGCATTGTCAGTGGCGACACTGATTGATACTCACGGGAACATCCTAACTGACTGCCATATTTCTTCGTGTATATCACTTGAGCTATAAACATGTTACTGGTGGTTCTGTACATTCTAGTAATGGCAGTTCAAGGGAATGGACACACGGTCATCTCAGGACAACTCGTGTCCGGTGTTTTCAAAGAGACTCGCGTCCCCAGCTTCACGCTGTGTCAGTCTCTGTGCTGGTACTCCACTCCGTGCAGGGCCTACACCTGGGCTACAGGGACAGGCTTGTGTCAGCTCAGCAGAGACACCAGGAACACCTCACCTGCCTCCTTCTCTGTCAGCCGGCATCATGTATACTCGGACGCCATGGCTCCCCTGGGACTGGTATGTAGCTTTATATTTTTTATCCTATTTATCATCTAGTTTTGTCCAATTATTTTTATCATCACTTGTTTGTGTCTCAAAACATTGTTATATAAGCCTTTTATCGTAACAGATCAGCTTCTGTGCTGGGGTGGTACTGATTCAGTTGAAAGAACTATATAAACTAAGTTGTATCAATAGTATCAAGCATTGACATATTTGAATAAGATTACATTAAATGGTTTTAGGCGTCAGACATTGAGTACACGAGTAGGCACGTATGATAGACTATTTTAAGAATTCGTTAATTTGATTATGTGAAAACACAAAATGCCAACGAGCGAAAAAAATCAGCCCCAATCATTCGTTAAAACTTGTGAAAGGGGACACTTTAAGGATTATGTTGATCATAGTATGGAGCTTGGAAGGCATAGCCGTTGCTCCCGATGCCACAAGGGTGAGTCACTTTGAATCATGTTTAGGCCAGTGAAAGTGGTTTGGTTGGAAATTCCATGCCAATATGTTCACAATTAATCCACTTCATCCTGCTCCCTCCACAAGCTCTGAAGCTTCGGCTCTCATGTTTGAAAAAAGGTTGAGAAGGTACAGCCCCGAAAACAAAACTAATATATTTAAAAAGAAATGCTTTCATAAACATGCGTTTGACATAAACTACACAGACTATATTTAGTGAACACATTTGAAAACTCTCAACATCGCTAGGTTTATTTAATGACATTGCTTTTGGAGATGATTGATCACTGACAGGAGCTTATGCAAACTCGATGACCACAGCAATTCCCTTGCTAGGCTGACGTCACAGGGCATTGCTACATCCAGTGTATCTTGCAAAATCAATCACAAATTACTTCATAAGGTATTCAGACTGGTGCTGAACTCTGTGTTGTTGACATGACTTTGACTCCTAAAAACAGGCAGTTGTATTGTGAAAAACGTTGCATTATAATCGAAATATGAATATTGGATGCACCAGATCAATTCTACTTGGAGAACTGGTATAGGTGTATTGACGACTGCTGATGCTTGCCGTTCTGTGTCGAGCTTTTATTTAGTGATTTATGGGAACGTATTTTAGAACTAATTGATGGAGGCTTCCCGGACAGTGAAACATGAATACTTATGCACGACAACATGATAGTTCAATTTTTATTTACTAAAATTGTACTCAAAGACAATCGATGTTGAGGGTGAGCCTCGGTTGGACAGTTTTAGTTTCTTTCTTTCGTCAAGGTATTCACAATGCCTTTTGATATTTAATAATAATTCATGTTTTGTTGTCAGAAATTTGACCACCCCTGTGGGGGACGACCATGTTCTTTAGATGAGACGTGTGTGCCAACGAAGGCAGTCACGGGATACCTGTGTCTGCATGGAGGTAAGCGATGGTGCATTAGCAGCCAAACCTATTTTTACACAAGTCGGAGGTACGTTATTGTTTGTTTGATACCTCTAATTTGAACACCATTTGTTATTGTATAATTTTGAGGTATTATGTCAACGACGATATACTTCAAACATGAGAGGTTAAATTAGACTAACTAGACCAAAGAACAACCTCATAATATATAGTTCCCAGGTTAGTGGGCGTGGTCGGGTAGCCTAGTGGTTGAAGCGTTCGCTCGTCACGCCGAAGACCCGGGTTCGATTCCCCACATGGGTACAATGTGTGAAGCCCATTTCTGGTGTCCCCCAACGTGATATTGCTGGAGCATTGCTCAAAGCGGCGTTAAGCTTTGGCGTGTGTACATATATCTTAGTGACATAATATGATTTTAGTGTGTTTTACAGTCACTGCACGTTAGCCATGATATATTTGTTCCCTTACACACATGGAAAGAGACGCTAAACCTCTGCGAAATGTTTTTTGAATATTGTGAAACACACTTTCCGTTTGTTTGGAACTGGCCGCGGACCAGATGGTATAAGTTATATATGCTTAGATGACTCCCCATTAGGGCATACGTCATTCGTTTAAACATAAACGTTTGGCACATTCAAGGTCAAATTGTTAAACAAGCAAAATCAAAAGTACCCATACCATTGGAAAGATAACAATTTGGATTTTGTCTTTTTTGTGCACACCAAGAAGTGACAGATGTACCATCCACTGGCCAGTCTACATCACAGCTCACTGGTGCATCTACAGCTGCGTCTGCGTCTGCGTCTGCGTCTGCGTCCACTACACTAACTACTGTAGGATCCACATCTTTGACAACTGATCTGCTGACTACATCAATGAACACAGTGACAGGTTCCACAACTACTGAACGAGCTACTGCTGCAGGGCCTACCACTGTGACAACTACCACTGCAGCACCTACTACTGTGACAACTACCACTGCAGCACCTACTACTGTGACATCTACCACTGCAGCATCTACTACTGTGACAACTACCACTGCAGCACCTACTACTCTGACAACTACCACTGCAGCATCTACTACTGTGACAACTACCACTGCAGCATCTACTACTGTGACAGCTACCACTGCAGCACCTACTACTGTGACAGCTACCACTGCAGCATCTACTACTCTGACATCTACCACTGCAGCACCTACTACTGTGACAACTACCACTGCAGCACCTACTACTGTGACAACTACCACTGCAGCAACTACTACTGTGACGACTACCACTGCAGCACCTACTACTGTGACTACCACTGCCGCACCTACTACTGTGACCACTGCTAATAAACGAACTACCACTGCAGCAACTACGACTGTGACAACTACCACTGCAGCACCTACTACCGTGACGACTACCACTACAGCACCTACTACTGTGACAACTACAGCAGAACCATCTCAAGTAACCACTACAACTGCAGCAACTACTACTGTGGCCACTACAACTAGGCAAGTCAACACAGAGCAACCTACTGGAACTTCATCACGTAAGCAATGATCCTACACACGCCACACATACAAGCAGACAGACAGGCAGACAGACAGGCAGACAGGCACACATACACGCCACACATACATACACACACATGCCACACACACACACACACACCACACACATACACATGCACACATACACACACAAGCCAAATACACACACAAAAGCCAAATACACACACACACACACACGCACGCGCCACATACACACACACACATGACACACACACACATGACACACACACACACACACACACACACACACACACACACACACACACACACACACACACACACACACACACACACACACACACACGTTGGGTTCAGCACGTTCATATCAAATTTGACCACAATTAGTCTCAGTACCCAACTCTGCGGACTTCTATTGAAGGAAAGTATGTAGCAGGGCATGGAATGGAGTCATCCCGCAGATGACATCCCTACCATGTTAGGAGGCTGCTGAGTTAAGCTCTTCCATTGTGTATGTATACAAGGCGTCCGACCTCGATGATCGAGGGTTCTAGTCCCTGTACGCCCTGATTCTGTGTCATGGTTGGTCAGCACCAGCGCTTGCCTACCACATCAAGTTCACACACGGTCATAAGCTGCGCTCAACCAAACCCATATTCTCACTCATTCAGTCTGATTTCAATGTAACAATCCATTATATATGTTACTTAAAAATTCTAACATTGTAGAAATCTATATACTTTAGAGAGAAAATACTAAAAGATGATGCACTGTTCCAGATGCCTGTGTGTCGGACGACTGTGCTGATCGCCTCGGGAGCTTTCCATCATGCGCAGGTTGCGACAAGTACGTCGAGTGCACGGTTAACGGTCTCTTTGAAAGGCTCTGTGGAGGAGGGACTGTATGGTATGATACCATCAAGCGATGCGACTTTCCACCATCACCAACATGCAATTGAAACCTGCTGCGTTAACAGACTGCCTGGGATGATTTGGTGTGCAATGTCCGTGTTAGTATACATCAACCTTGTATAGAAAGTGCGTAGGTGTTTGATTCTCACTTGCCACAAGAAGCATCACTGAACACTTTCATCAGTTTCCTCGTGTTTGCTTTGAGGATGTCAGTTTTGTTTGACAAAGTGATCAATTTGCATAATACCTGATTGATGGGACTAAACACATGAGTTATAACCTATACCTGTTGTATAATACGTGAGCACATGTATCTTGTAATTATGTAACAATGTCTTGTCACCTGTTGTGCTTTACCCGAGCACCAGTACCTTGTCACTGTTGTGTTGCACCCCCGCACCAGTACCATGTCACTGCTGTGTTGTACCTGAGCACCAGAACCATGTCACTGCTGTGTTGTACCTGAGCACCATTACCTAGTCACCTGTTGTGCTGTACCTGAGCACCATTACCTTGTCACCTGTTGTGTTTTACCTGAGCACCATTACCTTGTCACCTGGTGTGCTGTACCTGAGCACCATTACCTTGTCACCTGTTGTGTTGTACCTGAGCACCATTACCTAGTCACCTGTTGTGCTGTACCTGAGCACCATTACCTTGTCACCTGTTGTGTTTTACCTGAGCACCATTACCTTGTCACCTGTTGTGCTGTACCTGAGCACCATTACCTTGTCACCTGTTGTGTTGCACCTGAGCACCATTACCATGTCACTGCTGTGTTGTACCTGAGCACCAGTACCTTGTCACCTGTTGTGTTGTACCTGAGCACCATTACCTTGTCACCTGTTGTGTAGTACCTGAGCACCATTACCTTGTCACCTGTTGTGGTGTACCTGAGCACCAGTACCTTGTCACCTGTTGTGTAGTACCTGAGCACCATTACCATGTCACCTGTTGTGGTGTACCTGAGCACCAGTACCTTGTCACCTGTTGTGTTGTACCTGAGCACCATTACCTTGTCACCTGTTGTGTAGTACCTGAGCACCATTACCTTGTCACCTGTTGTGTTTTACCTGAGCACCAGTACCTTGTCACCTGTTGTGTTGTACCTGAGTACCATTACCTTGTCACCTGTTGTGTAGTACCTAAGCACCAGTACCTTGTCACCTGCTGTGTTGTACCTAAGCACCAGTGCCTTGTCATCTGTTGTGTTGTACCTGAGCACCATTACCATGTCACCTGTTGTGGTGTACCTGAGCACCAGTACCTTGTCATCTGTTGTGGTGTACCTGAGCACCAGTACCTTGTCACCTGTTGTGTAGTACCTGAGCACCATTACCTTGTCACCTGTTGTGGTGTACCTGAGCACCAGTACCTTGTCATCTGTTGTGGTGTACCTGAGCACCAGTACCTTGTCACCTGTTGTGTTGTACCTGAGCACCATTACCTTGTCACCTGTTGTGTTGTACCTGAGCACCAGTACCTTGTCACCTGCTGTGTTGTACCTAAGCACCAGTGCCTTGTCATCTGTTGTGTTGTACCTGAGCACCATTACCATGTCACCTGTTGTGGTGTACCTGAGCACAAGTACCTTGTCACCTGTTGTGTAGTACCTGAGCACCATTACCATGTCACCTGTTGTGTAGTACCTGAGCACCATTACCTTGTCACCTGTTGTGTTTTACCTGAGCACCAGTACCTTGTCACCTGTTGTGTTGTACCTGAGCACCATTACCTTGTCACCTGTTGTGTAGTACCTGAGCACCATTACCTTGTCACCTGTTGTGTTTTACCTGAGCACCAGTACCTTGTCACCTGTTGTGTTGTACCTGAGCACCATTACCTTGTCACCTGTTGTGGTGTACCTGAGCACCAGTACCTTGTCATCTGTTGTGGTGTACCTGAGCACCAGTACCTTGTCACCTGTTGTGTAGTACCTGAGCACCATTACCTTGTCACCTGTTGTGGTGTACCTGAGCACCAGTACCTTGTCATCTGTTGTGGTGTACCTGAGCACCAGTACCTTGTCACCTGTTGTGTTGTACCTGAGCACCATTACCTTGTCACCTGTTGTGTTGTACCTGAGCACCAGTACCTTGTCACCTGCTGTGTTGTACCTAAGCACCAGTGCCTTGTCATCTGTTGTGTTGTACCTGAGCACCATTACCATGTCACCTGTTGTGGTGTACCTGAGCACAAGTACCTTGTCACCTGTTGTGTAGTACCTGAGCACCATTACCATGTCACCTGTTGTGTAGTACCTGAGCACCATTACCTTGTCACCTGTTGTGTTTTACCTGAGCACCAGTACCTTGTCACCTGTTGTGTTGTACCTGAGCACCATTACCTTGTCACCTGTTGTGTAGTACCTAAGCACCATTACCTTGTCACCTGTTGTGTAGTACCTAAGCACCAGTGCCTTGTCATCTGTTGTGGTGTACCTGGACACCAGTACCTTGTCACCTGTTGTGTTGTACCTGATCATTTTTACTTTGTCACCTGCTGTGTAATAACCGAGTACCATTGCCATGTCATCCGTAGTTTTATACCCGAACACAATTGCCTTGTCACCTGTTGTATAATGCATGAGCATGATTGTCATTTGGATGTCAAGAGTTCAAACTGGAGGACATTAACTTTAGCCCGTCCACGGTATACTTAAAACCGTATATTCATCCAGCAACTACATACAATCTTAAACTACACCAATGGCTTCGAAAAAGATAACATTATTAGACACAATGTTGACCCGCATCTTCATTATTGTTTGATGCCCTGCACTGATACAGAAGATGACATATCTTGTGGCTCATCTGGAAGTGAAAGGTCGAATATATTCATGTAGGTCGTTTACAGGTAGAAATGGACAAACGCAAGCGGATTCATTCACACCTGTCAATACAATGCGGTGAATTTAAGAGACATGTCAACAATCGTGACTCTCTGCGTCATGGAGGGTGGAGATCCGTGTCACTTAATCCCCTGATTATCCACAGAAGCATAATGTGAGTGAATTAGGATGATGATGTGACTATGGTTTCAGAGGGTATTTGGATTCTGAAGATGTGACTGTATACCAGAGTAAAGAACAATGAAATTGTAACCCGAGTCAACATGGCTGTATTTTAACCGTGGCTAATAAATATATGCTCATATATGTGATTGCTTTCTTACACACCGTGATGATATTGTATTTGCTCATCAATATTTCTGTATAATGTGATACCGAATCATAATAATTTAATTCTCAAACAGCTTAAGTCTTGTTAAATGCACGATCAAAATTAACACAAAGTACATAACCAGTAAAAAGAGAGATTGCCATTGGGAAATGAAGACGTGCTGTTGGGATATGCATCATTACAATTAGCTCAAACTACGTACTGGCTACTGACTACTGAGCACTAACATCTACCCACTGTCCAATGCCTCCTGACTACTGCGCACCGACATCTACCCACTGTCCAATGCCTCCTGACTACTGAGCATTGACATCTACCCACTATCCAATGCCTACTGACTACTGAGCATTGACATCTACCCACTGTCCAATGCCTACTGACTACTGATCATTGACATCTACCCCCTGTACAATGCCTCCTGACTACTGAGCATTGACATCTACTCACTGTCCAATGCCAACTGACTACTGAGCATTGACATACACCCACTGTCCAATGCCTACTGACTACTGAGCATTGACATCTACCCACTGTCCAATGCCTGCTGACTACTGAGCATTGACATCTTCCCACTGCCCAATGCCTCCTGACTACTGAGCATTGACGTCTACCCACTGTCCAATGCCTACTGACTACTGAGCATTGACATCTACCCACTGTCCAATGCCTGCTGACTACTGAGCACTGACATCTACCCACACTCCAATGCCTACTGACTACTAAGCATTGACATCTACCCACTGTCCAATGCCTCCTGACTACTGATCATTGACATCTACCCACTGTCCAATGCCTACTGACTACTGAGCATTGACATCTACCCACACTCCAATGCCTACTGACTACTAAGCATTGACATCTACCCACTGTCCAATGCCTACTGACTACTGAGCATTGACATCTACCCACTGTCCAATGCCTACTGACTACTGAGCATTGACATCTACCCACACTCCAATGCCTACTGACTAATAAGCATTCACATCTACCCACTGTCCAATGCCTACTGACTACTGAGCATTGACATCTACCCACACTCCAATGCCTACTGACTACTAAGCATTGACATCTACCCACTGTCCAATGCCTCCTGACTACTGATCATTGACATCTACCCACTGTCCAATGCCTACTGACTACTGAGCATTGACATCTATCCACACTCCAATGCCTACTGACTACTAAGCATTGACATCTACCCACTGTCCAATGCCTACTGACTACTGAGCATTGACATCTACCCACTGTCCAATGCCTACTGACTACTGAGCATTGACATCTACCCACACTCCAATGCCTACTGACTAATAAGCATTCACATCTACCCACTGTCCAATGCCTACTGACTACTGAGCATTGACATCTACCCACTGTCCAATGCCTCCTGACTACTGAGCATTGACATCTACCCACTGTCCAATGCCTACTGACTACTGAGCATTAACATCTACCCACTGTCCAATGCTTACTGACTACTGAGCATTGACATCTACCCACTGTCCAATGCCTCCTGACTACTGAGCATTGACATCTACCAACACTCCAATGCCTCCTGACTACTGATCATTGACATCTACCCACTATCCAATGCCTACTGACTACTGAGCATTGACATCTACCCACTGCCCAATGCCTACTGACTACTGAGCATTGACATATACCCACTGTCCAATGCCTGCTGACTAGTGAGCATTGACATCTACCCACTGCCCAATGCCTCCTGACTACTGAGCATTGACATCTACCCACTGTCCAATGCCTACTGACTACTGAGCATTGACATCTACCCACTGTCCAATGCCTGCTGACTACTGAGCATTGACCTCTACCCACTGTCCAATGCCTCCTGACTACTGAGCATTGACATCTACCCACTGTCCAATGCCTCCTGACTACTGAGCATTGACATCTACCCACTGTCCAATGCCTGCTGACTACTGATCATTGACATCTACCCACACTCCAATGCCTACTGACTACTGAGCATTGTCATCTACCCACACTCCAATGCCTACTGACTACTGAGCATTGACATCTACCCACTGTCCAATGCCTACTGACTACTGAGCATTGACATCTACCCACACTCCAATGCCTCCTGACTACTGAGCACTGACATCTACCCACTATCCAATGCCTACTGACTACTGAGCATTGACATCTACCCACTATCCAATGCCTACTGACTACTGAGCATTGACATCTACCCACTGTCCAATGCCTACTGACTACTGATCATTGACATCTACCCCCTGTACAATGCCTCCTGACTACTGAGCATTGACATCTACTCACTGTCCAATGCCAACTGACTACTGAGCATTGACATACACCCACTGTCCAATGCCTACTGACTACTGAGCATTGACATCTACCCACTGTCCAATGCCTGCTGACTACTGAGCATTGACATCTTCCCACTGCCCAATGCCTCCTGACTACTGAGCATTGACGTCTACCCACTGTCCAATGCCTACTGACTACTGAGCATTGACATCTACCCACTGTCCAATGCCTGCTGACTACTGAGCACTGACATCTACCCACTGTCCAATGCCTCCTGACTACTGAGGATTGACATCTACCCACTGTCCAATGCCTACTGACTACTGATCATTGACATCTACCCACTGTCCAATGCCTACTGACTACTGAGCACTGACATGTACCCACCATCCAATGCCTACTGACTACTGAGCATTGACCTCTACCCACACTCCAATGCCTACTGACTACTGATCATTGACATCTACCCACTGTCCAATGCATATTGACTTCTGAGCATTGACATCTACCCACTGTCCAATGCCTACTGACTACTGAGCACTGACATGTACCCACCATCCAATGCCTACTGACTACTGAGCATTGACCTCTACCCACACTCCAATGCCTACTGACTACTGATCATTGACATCTACCCACTGTCCAATGCATATTGACTTCTGAGCATTGACATCTACCCACTGTCCAATGCCTCCTGACTACTGAGCATTGACATCTACCCACTGTACAATGCCTACTGACCACTTAGCATTGACGCCTGCCTACACTCCAATGCCTACTGTCTACTGAGCATTGACATCCACCCACTGTCTAATGCCTCCTCACTACTGAGCATTGACGCCTGCCCACTTTCCACTGACGATTGACCTGTGACCATTGACATCCGTCGACTTCCCACTGACATCATGCCACTGACTACTGTCTACTGACTATTGACATCCGCCCACTTCCTACAAACATCTGCCCACTGACCTCTTGCCACTGACTTCTGACCATTGACATCCGCCCACTGACTACTGTGTACTGACCGCTGCCCACTGACATCTGCCAACTGACTACTGTATACTGACCTCTGTCGCTGGCTGTTGACTACTGACTACTGACTACTCAATACTGACCATTGACATCTGGCATTGCCGTCTGACCACTGCCAATATATCACGGACCACTGACTACTGACTACTGACATCAGACCATTGACTATTGAATGCTGCTGATGACTACCGAGTATTGACCACTGGCTACTGACCACTGATTCCTGGGCATGGACTTTTGGCCACTCTCCTAGGAACTCTGACCTCAGACTACTGACATTTGATGACTGACCACTGACCTGTGACCCCTGACCACTGACCTCTGATCCCTGACCTCTGACATTTTACGAATGACCAATGACCTCTGACCTCTGACCTTTGACCTCTGATCTCTGACTTTGACGAATGACCACTGGTTCTGACCTTTGACGTCTAACTCTTGAGCCCTGACCTTTGACTTTTGTCCACTGGCCAGTGACCATTTACTACAAACCACTGACATAACCAATGACTACCGACGACTAGCACTGAACTGTTACTTCTAACTACTGCCTACTGACCTTTGACTTCTGACTGACTGTCGACTATTTACCTCTGACCACTGACATTTGACCAGTGACCAATGACGAATGACTATTGACCACTTGCCATTACATAATTTTGACTATTGACAACTGGCCACTGTCTACTTACTACTGACCTCTGACTACTAGATATTGATTGCTCCTGATGACTACTACTATTGACAACTGGCCACTGTCTACTTACTACTGATCTCTGACCACTGGATATTGATTGCTCCTCTTGACTTCCACTATTGACAACGGGCCACTGTCTACTTGCTACTGACCTCTGACCACTGGATATTGATTGCTCCTGATGATTACTACTATTGACAACTGGCCACTGTCTACTTACTACTGATCTCTGACCACTGGATATTGATTGCTCCTCTTGACTTCCACTATTGACAACGGGCCACTGTCTACTTGCTACTGACCTCTGACCACTGGATATTGATTGCTCCTGATGATTACTACTATTGACAACTGGCCACTGTCTACTTACTACTGATCTCTGACCACTGGATATTGATTGCTCCTGATGACTACTACAATTGACAACTGGCCACTGTCTACTTACTACTGATTTCTGACTTGACCTCTGATTTCTGACCACTGACCACTGACCAATGGCTAAAGATTGACTACTGACTACTGACCACTGATCGCGCATCATTGACTGCTGACTACTGACATCAGGATTATGACCACCGACCTCTGACAAATGACTGTCTACTGACTGCTGAATACTGACATCAGACTGAGGACCACCGACCTCTGACAAATGACTGTCTGCTGTTTACTGAAAATTCTACCATGACACTGACGAATGCTTGATTCTGATGGGTTAAAAAGAGGTTTCCTTTTTGTCGAGGAAACGCATTGAAATATGTTAAGACTTTTCACACAAAAAACGTGCGTATGAATACATCGATAGCCTACGTATCGATTCATAAAAAAATGTCTGCCAATCGATCACACCCACATGAACTGTAAAACGTATCTTTATTTCCACCATTACACGCTGGAGTCTAATACAAGCCAGGTGTCTAATACACGCCGAGTCAGGGACTTTCGCCAAATAAATATACGGCCTAGCGTCTAATTAGAGGAAATACGGTAGTTTGATATCGGCTGTTTTTGGCGTTCTAGGCTGACTGTTTCGAAGATGACATTATAATATTTAACAAAGGCATATCTTTTGCACACAAATGAAATGTTTAGGGAACTGTTAGGGACATGTTCTGTAGTGATCAGAATCGGAGCAGGCGATTTCCTCATTGAAACAACCGACAATCAACAGCACACTGGATGAAAGCAACTTGTCAAACTTGTGATTCATTTCAGAACACGCACAATTAAGAAAATCATACACGAAACTGATTCTGGGCCACCACTATCACGTTATTCATCTCTCACGCTGTTGTTGAATCCGTGAAATCTTGAAACTGACCCCTCTTGTCAAAATACCCAGCCTGCAGCCTAAAAAGCGGCTGTTCAGTAATACTCAGTTCCATTGGTAATCGTATTGTACCAGCAGGTTCATTCCTATTCAAATCATTCAAATCTACAGATTGATGTTAAACCACATCATAGATCGGGGTTGTCATCTTGCTTCATATAACTTCTGAACTTGTTACGGAGAATGTAAACAAAATAGTGTCAACCATTGACAGCTGTGAGGTGTGAGTGACCGTCATTGCACATCCAAGTTCGGGGCGGGGTGGCATTAGGTTTGATTGTTTTTATTATTTACTAGGGGTAATTGCTTACTTACTTTAAACATGTAAAATAAATAGCACAATGTTAATTCATGAAGAATTTTTGAGAAATATATTTGTTTAGCATTTTAAAAATTATTTCTACAACCTGTCACCCCTACAATGAAAATGGCATATTCGATATATTTATACATTTCAAACCTCGGTTCCAAATTAGAATAAGATGTAGCTACTGTACAGGGGGACTACATCAAATTTCAAAACACAGTACGTATATCTCCTTAATGGCTACTGACACCTGAACATGGATCACCACCATCTGACCACTGACTAATGACTAATGACTGACTACTGACTACTGACATCTGACTTATGACCATTGTCTACTGACATCTGACTAATGACTGACTACTGACTACTGACATCTGACTTATGACCATTGTCTACTGACATCTGACTAATAACTGACTGCTGACTACTGACATCTGACTTATGACCATTGTCTACTGACATCTGACTAATAACTGACTGCTGACTACTGACATCTGACTTATGACCATTGTCTACTGACATCTGACTAATAACTGACTGCTGACTACTGACATCTGACTTATGACCATTGTCTACTGACATCTGACTAATGACTGACTACTGACTACTGACATCTGACTTATGACCATTGTCTACTGACATCTGACTAATAACTGACTGCTGACTATTGACCTTTGACTTATGACCATTGTCTACTGACATCTGACTAATAACTGACTGCTGACTACTGACATCTGACTTATGACCATTGTCTACTGACATCTGACTAATAACTGACTGCTGACTACTGACATCTGACTTATGACCATTGTCTACTGACATCTGACTAATAACTGACTGCTGACTACTGACATCTGACTTATGACCATTGTCTACTGACATCTGACTAATGACTGACTACTGACTACTGACATCTGACTTATGACCATTGTCTACTGACATCTGACTAATAACTGACTGCTGACTATTGACCTTTGACTTATGACCATTGTCTACTGACATCTGACTAATGACTGACTGCTGACTACTGACATCTGACTTATGACCATTGTCTACTGACATCTGAATAATGACTGACTGCTGACTACTGACATCTGACTTATGACCATTGTCTACTGACATCTGACTAATAACTGACTGCTGACTACTGACATCTGACTTATGACCATTGTCTACTGACATCTGACTAATAACTGACTGCTGACTACTGACATCTGACTTATGATCATTGTCTACTGACATCTAACCAATAACTGACTGCTGACTATTGACCTCTGACTAATGATCTCTGTCCACCCGTTTCAATTTCAACAAGTGAACACGCCGCGATATGACTGGAATACTGTTAAAAGAGACGTAAAACCCAACCCAACTCACTCACTCAACAAGTGAGACAGCAGCGAAAGAAAACATTATTATGTACTCCCATCTTTTATCAAAACGACATTTTGATAAGATACACAATATTACAAATCATGTAAAAACATTGTGTCTTCAAAGGAGGAGGAGTGCAAACTATTGTATTGATAGCCACACTTTTGGTTCAACTGCAGTGCTAAAACAAATACAGATACCCGGACATGGATGCAGACGTAAAGAAAATGGCATGGAATTAGAGTAAGTGAGTAAGTATGGTTTTATGCCACTTTTAGTAATATTCCAGCAATATCACGGCGGCGGGGGACACCAGAAACGGGCCTCACACATACTACCCATGTCGGGAATCGAACCCAGGACTTTGACGTGACGAGCGAACGTTGTAACCACTAGGCTGCCCGACAGCCCCGCATGGAATTAGAACCTTGCATCTTGAAATGTTAGATGTGCACGTGAATGTATTTGTGCTGTATATGTGTTCACATTTATCGTGAATGTCACCTGCTTTGCTTCAATGATTTAACGGTAAAGCTAAGTTTGTGGACATCTTTGACAACTGTATTGTGCCGTTATACTCAGGTGTCAGAGTCAGCTATCATCCTTCAATAAGTCAAGTGTTTGCTTTGAATACAAAAATCTGTTAACCATGGAAACGTCCAGCAAGTCAGTTTATGTATATAAGTATGACTTGTGCTGCAATTTCTGTATGCTGTCAGTGTTGCACTGTCGGGTTACAGAAAGCTTAATATGTTGATAATGGACATTTTCAAAAGTGAAAAGAAAGACGAAAGTAAAAAGGCAGAAATACATAAAGAAATCGATGGTTATAACTTAGGTTTATGTTTTATTTTGTCTGCGTTAACCTATGGTCACATGGATGACTTCAGCTGATGACGTCATCATACTAAGCTGTTGAGAAAACATGGTAGTTGATGAACAGTGAGACTGCTTCATCTGTTGCATATTTAGACCTATGCATAAAGATTATGGGTGACAAAACACTCTCCACAAGATTGTATGACAAGAGGGATGACTTCAACTTTCCAATAGTCAACTTTCCCTTCATTTTGAGCAATATTCAAACAGCTCCAGCCTTTGGTGTTTACATTTCACAACTTTTCCTATTTTGACTTATACCAAACGTTCCTGTGCTTTTTGAGGTGAACCAATGACTTGACTTTGCATGTGTTTGTGACGGGTGCCACCGATGGGGCAGGATAAGATCATCTTTTCGCGAACATCTGGTATCATTACTATTTGATAATGATTCATAAACACATGTTCATGATATAGTCGAGATCGTACAATCAACTCTGCTTTATGCAGAGATTTGTATTGTATATGGAAAGAGTTTTGTCCCTTTCTTATCATAAAAATTGAATTGAATTCTTTGGCTCATAGTGTTACGAGAGAAATGAAGTGCCTATTTTCAGTCAAGATGTGCCGAATTTGAAGGGTGGGCTGTGTGCGGTTCTCCAAAAAACACAGCATTCAGTAATAACATCTGTTAGGAAAGGAACTTGTCTTTTGTTTAAAATAGGTTTGCTTCCAAAATATTTTTTAGGATACTAGTTTTCAAGATATGAAGTAGACAGTGCCAAATCCCGTTAGAAGCCAAAACTGCCTATTTTCAGTCAAGATGTGCCGAATTTGAATGGTGGGCTATGTGCGGTTCTCCAAAAAACACAGCATAAAGTGATAAGATCTGTTGGGAAAGCAACATGACTTTTGTTTAAAATAGGTTTGCTTCCAAAATATTATTTAGGATACTAGGTTTCAAGATATGAAGTGGATAGTGCCAAAGCACGTTGCATGCCAAAATGGAATATTTCAAGGTGTTCCGAATTAGAATGGTGGGCTGTGTGCGGTTCTCCAAAAAGTACAGCAATAAATGGTAACATATGGTGGTAAGAGAATTTTACTTACATTTTAAATAAGAGTGACCTGAAAAATATAATGTAAAGGTTTAGTTGTGAAGTGGATACTGCGAAACCTCGTTGCAAACCCAAATGGCCTTTTTTCAGTCAAGGTGTGCCGCATTAGAATGGTGGGCTGTGTGCGGTTCTCTCAAAAGCACAGAAATAAATGGTAACTTCTTTCGAAAAAAAGATTTTGGCGTTGGTTTAAAATGAAAATGCTCTGAAAAGTATAATGCATAGATTTAGTTTTCAAGATATGAAGTGGATACTGCGACACTTCGTTGCAAGCCAACATGGCCTATTTTTAGTCAAGGTGTGCCGCATTAGAATGGTGGGCTGTGTGCGGTTGTCCAAAAAGCATAGCAATAAATTGTGACATCTGTTGGGAAAGGAACTTAACTTTTGTTTAAAATACGTTTAATTCAAAAATATTAATTAGGATACTACTTTGAAGATATGAAATGGACATTGTCAAAGAACGTAGGAAGCCAAAATTGCCTATTTTCAGTCAAGATGGGCCGAATTTGAATGGTGGGCTGTGTGCGGTTCTCCAAAAAACACAGCATTCAGTAAAAACATATGTTGGGAAAGGGACGTGACTTCTGTTTAAAATAGGTTTGCTTCCAAAATATTATTTCGGATACTAGTTTTCAAGACATGAAGTGGATGGTGCCAAAGCACATTGCATTCCCAAATGACATGTTTTCAGTTAAGATGTACCGAAATTGAAGGGTGGGCTGTGTGCGGTTCTCCAAAAAAACACAGCATAAAAGGATAAGATATGTTGGGAAAGTAACTTGACTTTTGTTTAAAATAGGTTTGCTTCCAAAATATTATTTAGGATACTAGTTTGGAAGATATGAAATGGACATTGTCAAAGCTCGTTGGAAGCCAAAATTGCCTATTTTCAGTGAAGATGGGCCAAATTTGAATGGTGGGCTGTGTGCAGTTCTAAAAAACCCACAGCATTCAGTAATAACATCTGCTGGGAAAGGAACGTGATTCTGTTTAAAATAGGTTTGCTTCAAAAATATTATCTCGGATATTAGTTTTCAAGATGTTAAGTGAATACTGCCAAAACCCATTTCAAGCCAAATTGGCCTAATTTCAGTCGATATCTGCTGCATTAGAAGGGCGGGCTGTGTGCGGTTCTCCAAAAGGTAGAGCAATAACTGGTAACATCTGTTTGGAAAGGTACTTCACTTTCGTTTCATAGGGGGTTTGATTCACAAATATTACTTAGAATATTAGTTTTCAAGATGTTAAGTGAATACTGCCAAAACCCATTTCAAGCCAAATTGGCCTAATTTCAGTCGATATGTGCTGCATTAGAAGGGTGGGCTGTGTGCGGTTCTCCAAAAGGTAGAGCAATAACTGGTAACATCTGTTTGGAAAGGTACTTAGCTTTCGTTTTATAGGGGTTTGCTTCACAAATATAAATAAGGATATTAGTTTTCAAGATGTTAAGTGAATACTGCCAAAACCCATTTCAAGCCAAATTGGCCTTATTTCAGTCGATATGTGCTGCATTAGAAGGGTGGGCTGTGTGCGGTTCTCCAAAAGGTAGAGCAATAACTGGTAACATCTGTTTGGAAAGGTACTTCGCTTTCGTTTTATAGGAGTTTGCTTCACAAATATTACTTAGAATATTAGTTTTCAAGATGTTAAGTGAATACTGCCAAAACCCATTTCAAGCCAAAGTGGCCTAATTTCAGTCGATATGTGCTGCATTAGAAGGGTGGGCTGTGTGCGGTTCCCCAAAAGGTAGAGCAATAACTGGTAACATCTGTTTGGAAAGGTACTTCACGTTCGTTTTATAGGAGTTTGCTTCACAAATATAAATTAGGATATTAGTTTTCAAGATGTTAAGTGAATACTGCCAAAACCCATTTCAAGCCAAATTGGCCTTATTTCAGTCGATATGTGCTGCATTAGAAGGGTGGGCTGTGTGCGGTTCTCCAAAAGGTAGAGCAATAACTGGTAACATCTGTTTGGAAAGGTACTTAGCTTTCGTTTTATAGGGGTTTGCTTCACAAATATTACTTAGAATATTAGTTTTCAAGATGTTAAGTGAATACTGCCAAAACCTATTTCAAGCCAAATTGGCCTAATTTCAGTCGATATGTGCTGCATTAGAAGGGTGGGCTGTGTGCGGTTCTCCAAAAGGTAGAGCAATAACTGGTAACATCTGTTTGGAAAGGTACTTAGCTTTCGTTTTATAGGGGTTTGCTTCACAAATATTACTTAGAATATTAGTTTTCAAGATGTTAAGTGAATACTGCCAAAACCCATTTCAAGCCAAATTGGCCTAATTTCAGTCGATATGTGCTGCATTAGAAGGGTGGGCTGTGTGCGGTTCTCCAAAAGGTAGAGCAATAACTGGTAACATCTGTTTGGAAAGGTACGTCACGTTCGTTTTATAGGGGTTTGCTTCACAAATATTACTTAGAATATTAGTTTTCAAGATGTTAAGTGAACACTGCCAAAACCCATTTCAAGCCAATTGGCCTAATTTCAGTCGATATGTGCTGCATTAGAAGGGTGGGCTGTGTGCGGTTCTCCAAAAGGAAGAGCAATAACTGGTAACATCTGTTTGGAAAGGTACTTAGCTTTCGTTTTTATGCACAACCATGGAACACAAAGCACTGCATAGCCATGGCACACAAAGTACTGCACAGCCATGGAACACAAAGTACTGCATAGCCATGGAACACAAAGTACTGCACGGCCATGGAATGCAAAGTACTGCATAGCCATGAAGCACAAAGTACTGCATAGCCATGGAACACAAAGTACTGCACAGCCATGGAACACAAAGTACTGCATAGATAGGGTAGCATGTAGTACTGCATAGATAGGGTAGCATGTAGTACTGCACAGATAGGGTAACATGTAGTACTGCATAGATAGGGTAGCATGTAGTACTGCATAGATAGGGTAGCATGTAGTACTGCATAGCTAGGGTAGCAAGTAGTACTGCATAGATAGGGTAGCATGTAGTACTGCATAGATAGGGTAGCAAGTAGTACTGCATAGATAGGGTAGCATGTAGTACTGCATAGCTAGGGTAGCAAGTAGTACTGCATAGATAGGGTAGCATGTAGTACTGCATAGATAGGGTAGCATGTAGTACTGCATAGATAGGGTAGCAAGTAGTACTGCATAGATAGGGTAGCATGTAGTACTGCATAGCTAGGGTAGCATGTAGTACTGCATAGCCATGGAACACAAAGTACTGCATACCCATGGAACACAAAGTACTACACAACCATGGAACACAAAGTACTGCAGAGCCATGGAACACAAAGTACTGCAAAGCCATGGAACACAAAGCACTGCATAGGCATGGCACACAAAGTACTGCATAGCTAGGGTAACATAAAGTACGGCATATATAGGGTAGCATGTAGTACGGCATAGCTTGGGTAGCAAGTAGTACTGCACAGCCATGGAACACAAAGTACTGCATAGCTAAGGTAGCAAGTAGTACTGCACAGCCAGGGTAACATAAAGTACTGCATAGCAAGTACAACTTGTCCAGAAGCACGTAAGAAACTTTGATATTGACGCCAGTCCATAGAATACTATATTGACAGATGGGACGTAAAGCCGTTTACCATTAATAAACAGAAGGCTACATTGATATTGACGCCGTCTCTTCTCATCCTGAAGCATAGAAGACATCTGATATCTGCATCCAGTCGTGATGGCTACCACACCTACCGACATCAGCATACAGTGAAGTCGACTACCCCACCCACCTCTGATATCTGCATCCACTCGAGATGCCTACCACACCGACCGACATCAGCATACAGTGAAGTCGACTACCCCACCCACCTCTGATATCTGCATCCACTCGAGATGCCTACCACACCGACCGACATCAGCATACAGTGAAGTCGACTACCCCACCCACCTCTGATATCTGCATCCACTCGAGATGCCTACCGCACCCACCACCATCAAGCCTCGGCTCGAGCAGCGCACCCAAATGGCCAAAGTGATTTTATGGACGCATTAAACATTTGAGAGAACGCGAGATCGCAACACTTGACCAATGACACTTACATATGCTGACCGTAATGTTACAACCCCCACTGACATATGTCAGCTTTGTGGTAGGTAATAGGCGGATTTAGCAAAACCATATATCGCTGACCAAATCGATTAAGACTTTAAAGATGGTATTGACTATGAAATTGAGAAATACGCCTCTAGTAATGAATCTAATTCATGGGTTGATAATGTACTGTGTGCTGAAATATCCGTTCAGGAAGTCACTAGGTATGTACAGACACTGAGGAGGAACAAATCACCTGGCCCTGACAATATAAATATTAAACATGTGATGTTTGGTGGTGAGCTGCTAGTACGGAAGTTGGCACTGTTATCTAATACTATTCTCAGACTTCAGAACACACCTGCAGCCTACACAGGGCAATTATACCTATTTATAAGTTTAAGAAAGATAAATCAAACCCTGACAATTATAGAGGTATTACGCGAACACCTTGCCTTAGTAAGCTTTTTGAGAAAATTCGCATTGAAAGATTAGAAACGTGGACATGACGAGAAAGCTTTTGATTGATTATTCACATGTACAAGAAGCATCAAGGGGGTTAAGATGTGTTCTACATGTACTACTAGCATAAAGGGGTTAAGACCTGTTCTACATGTACTACTAGCATCAAGGGGTTAAGACCTGTTCTATATGTACTACTAGCATCAAGGGGGTTAAAACGTGTTCTACATGTACTACAAGCATCAATTGGGTTAAGACCTGTTCTATATGTACTACTAGCATCAAGTGGGTTAAGACGTGTTCTACATGTACTACTTGCATCAAGGTAGTTAAAACGTGTTCTACATGTACTACTAGCATCAAGGCCGTAAAAACTTGTTCTATATGTACTACTAGCATCAAGGGGGTTAAGATGTGTTCTACGTGTACTACTAGCATCAAGAGTGTCAAGACGTGTCCAACAAGTACTTCTAGCATCAAGGGGGTTAAGATGTGTTCTGCGTGTACTACTACCATCAAGGGGATTAAGATGTGTTCTACGTGTACTACTAACATCAAGAGTGTTAAGATGTGTTCTACGTGTACTACTACCATCAAGGGGGTTGAGATGTGTTCTACATGTACTACCAGCATCAAGGGGGTTAAGATGTGTTCTACATGTACTGAAAGCATCAAGGGGGATAAGATGTGTTCTACATGTACTGAACGCATCAAGGGGGTTAAGATGTGTTCTACATGTACTACTTGCATCAAGGGGGTTAAGATGTGTTCTACATGTACTACTAGCATAAAGGGGTTAAGACCTGTTCTACATGTACTACTAGCATCAAGGGGTTACGACCTGTTCTATATGTACTACTAGCATCAAGGGGGTTAAAACGTGTTCTACATGTACTACTAGCATCAATTGGGTTAAGACCTGTTCTATATGTACTACTAGAATCAAGTGGGTTAAGACGTGTTCTACATGTACTACTAGCATCAAGGTAGTTAAAACGTGTTCTACATGTACTACTAGCATCAAGGGCGTAAAAACCTGTTCTATATGTACTACTAGCATCAAGGGGGTAAAGATGTGTTCTACGTGTACTACTAGCATCAAGAGTGTCAAGACGTGTCCAACAAGTACTTCTAGCATCAAGGGGGTTAAGATGTGTTCTGCATGTACTACTACCATCAAGGGGGTTAAGATGTGTTCTACGTGTACTACTAACATCAATGGGGTTGAGATGTGTTCTACATGTACTACCAGGATCAAGGGGGTTAAGATGTGTTCTACATGTACTGAAAGCATCAAGGGGGATAAGATGTATTCTACATGTACTGAACGCATAAAGTGGGTTAAGATGTGTTCTACATGTACTACTAGCATCAAGGGGGTTAAGATGTGTTCTACATGTACTACTAGCATCAAGGGGGTTAAGATGTGTTCTACATGTACTACTTGCATCAAGGGGATTAAGACGTGTTCTACATGTACTACTAGCATCAAGGCCGTAAAAACCTGTTCTATATGTACTACTAGCATCAAGGGGGTTAAGATGTGTTCTACATTTACAACTAGCATCAAGAGTGTCAAGGCGTGTCCAACAAGTACTTCTAGCATCAAGGGGGTTAAGATGTGTTCTACATGTACTACTAGCATCAAGGGGGTTAAGATGTGTTCTACATGTACTACTTGCATCAAGGGGATTAAGACGTGTTCTACATGTACTACTAGCATCAAGGCCGTAAAAACCTGTTCTATATGTACTACTAGCATCAAGGGGGTTAAGATGTGTTCTACATGTACAACTAGCATCAAGAGTGTCAAGACGTGTCCAACAAGTACTTCTAGCAACAAGGGGGTTAAGATGTGTTCTGCATGTACTACTACCATCAAGGGGGTTAAGATGTGTTCTACGTGTACTACTAACATCAAAGGGGTTGAGATGTGTTCTACATGTACTACTAGCATCAAGGGGGTTAAGATGTGTTCTACATGTACTACTTGCATCAAGGGGATTAAGACGTGTTCTACATGTACTACTAGCATCAAGGCCGTAAAAACCTGTTCTATATGTACTACTAGCATCAAGGGGGTTAA